>NC_057734.1:3625287-3680778 GCF_004010195.1 Chiloscyllium plagiosum | reverse complement strand
ATCCCCGCAAAGTCCTAACACCCCCCCCCCCCCCCACACACACACCCAAGGCGGTACTGCCCTCCGGACCTCCCCCCTTTGACCTATCACCTTTTCCCTCGCCTTCATCCATCTAACGCTTTTTCAGCAACCTTTCCCCAAACTCCACCCCCCCTCATTTATCTCTCAGCCACAACCCAGATTCTCCTGCCCCTCGGATGCTGCCTGACCTGCTGTGCTTTTCCAGCAGTACACTCTCGACTCTGATCTCCAGCGTCTGCAGTCCTTGCTTTCTCTCAGTTTACTGAATGGCTGGTTTGTGATGCAGAGTGATGCATGAATTCGCCTTCATCCATCTAACGCTTTTTCAGCAACCTTTCCCCAAACTCCACCCCCCCTCATTTATCTCTCAGCCACAACCCAGATTCTCCTGCCCCTCGGATGCTGCCTGACCTGCTGTGCTTTTCCAGCAGTACACTCTCGACTCTGATCTCCAGCGTCTGCAGTCCTTGCTTTCTCTCAGTTTACTGAATGGCTGGTTTGTGATGCAGAGTGATGCATGAATTCAATTCCTGCTCTGGCTGTTGCTACGATGAAGGAGACTCTTTCTCAACCTCAACCTCTCCCCTTGCCTGAAGCATGGTAACCCTCAACTTAAACCATCAACAGTCATCTCTCACTCATCTCTCATAGGAACATCCCTATGGGGCAGTAGGGTTATGGCAACTTTACTTAAACCACCAAAAGTCATCTCTCACTGGATTGAGGGAACATCCCTATGGGGCAGTAGGATTATGGCAACTTTACTTGCACATTTTGTAACTCACCCTGTTAACTAAAGGCATCGCACTTTCTTTCAAAGTTAATTTAAACATTTTAAAGTATGTACAAATAAACTTCATGTGTGCAGAATTTGCTCACAGAATGCTTAGATTAAATAGGAACACCAGTGTTGAGGGAGAAATTAAATAATTCTTTTCAAAAATGCATGTCTGAATTACAAATAATGAATCATTACTGATCATAAGATTTGACAGTGTGTGTTAATCCAGTTAATCCATGTCATCCAGTTTGATTTTGTGCAATGTTGTCATTTAGCGCTTTCTAATACTGTTTAATGTCGGAAGCCGTAATACCTCACTTAGGGCTTCTCTGACATTGCCCCAGGTTGTTTTCACTAAAGCCAATATTTCCAATTGATAATGATGTATTCCTGCAGGCCTGTGGCCAGAGGAGTGGTATGAGGGAGTGTGTGAAATAGCCACCAAGTCCCCACTGCTCACCTTTCCTGGAGGAGAGCCATTACGTTCAGAACTGCAGTATAACTCTGCCCTGAAGAATGACACCGTTTCTCCGGTAAGAACACCCACATTTTTCTAGTGATCGAAACAAAATATTTGCTAGTCTCGGACATTGTGATTCAGCATCAGTATGTACTCGTGTACTTGATGGCAGCACAGGGTAAAGATTCTCTCTCTGAAAGTTTCATTCTTGGCTCAGCTGCTGGGTAAGTGATTCAGGAAACCCTGCTTGTTGTGCCACAAGGGAGGAGAGTGAAATTTAGCAGACAAGTGACCACAGCTTTTAGTTGCAGCATGTTGAGGTCAATGTGAAGGGCAGCAGCCAATCTGGATTGATATGTTACATGTGGTGGGAAAGAAGAGGCTTCAGTGTAATAAGCCTAGGTCCTAGTTTAATGAGAAACTCAAGTTGCTCTGCAACAAACATCTATGAAAATGCAGAAAAAGAACGGCAGAAACTCACAAAAAGAAATAAAAGTTCCTGTGTGTGCCTTTTTCATGATCTCAGGGCATTCCAACATACCTTACAGACAACAAAGTACTTTTTGAGCTGTGGACCCCAGACACTGTTACATTGTAGGAAATGAGCAGCCAATTCCAAATAGCAAGATCTACCTGACAAAGTAGACATTCTGTCCGTTTAAAACTTAATCTGATCCTCAACTTGCTTCAGTACTACACCAGGGTGCGCTGTCAGGTTTTTGTGCTTAGGGCTATGCATTAGGGCTTGAATTTTCACTTTCTGACTGGGATGAGAGAGTGCTATCCACTGACCCATAGATGACACACAAAGGATGCTCTGGCGTCTTTGAATTTTGGAATGTGTCAGAATGACTCTGATATATTTTGTAGAAACTCTTAAGCAGTCCTCTGCCTTAGTAACTGGTGAGCAATAGGTAATTTTCTTCAAATAAGGAATGAGAAAAAGTAAATTTTCAAAAGAAATTGGATATAGACTTCATAAGGAGGGTGGTATTTAAAAGCAGGGGTGTCGAGCAAGCTGGATAATTCTTTCAAAGAGCCAGCAGGGACATGATAGGCTGAATTGCTTCCTTGCATGCTTTGACTCTAATTATGCAGTAGCCAGTAATCCTCTTTCAGAAAACAAGAGTCAAGTGACAGCTCCCTCAGAACATACCTTACATGATAACTAGCAATAATGAAAACATTCAGGAGATATTTTGAAATGCTGCTGCTGCGAGTCTTAAAAATGTCAAGAAATTCTTTTATATCTTGTCTTTAATTTCCCTCCATCCCAATGTCATCTGCTTTTGGAGCAAGCTGTACAAGTTATGTTGCTTGTCTCGAAAATATTTTCTTAAATGGCACTATACACTTTATATTCAATTCAATAAATGCTCGATTGTCACTTGGTGAAAATATTCAAATTGAGATGCAAATTAAAAAAAAACCGTTTCACAAACATGGTTGAATGTTACAAAAGTCCAGCATTTTCTGTTTTAAAGTCAGTGGTGGTGCATGTCCCCATCACCTTGCACTTCTACTTTTTTCCTCTAAAATCAGAGATTCCTCAAACCAATCTATCTGTACCACTGAGTTGTCACTCTTAATTGCCAGCCACATGTCACTAGCATGCCTCACAAGAAATCACTTCAGAAATGGTCATTTCAGGTAGAACAAGGGACTGTCCTTTTGTGAGGGGCATGTATGTTGTTGTACCCAAACTTTGTTGGGTTTGGTAGAAATTGGGAGTGACAAGAGCATTTGAACTTTAGGCATTTCTAACGTGTGATCATTATCTTTGCTTTGAAGGGATTCATCTACTTTGAAGGGACTGAGGGGAGATTATGGTCAAACCAAGTAGACGTGCTATGGAAGTAGTGTAGAAAATAGCTAAATACACAGGCACCATAATTGATCAAGCTCCTTAAAATTTGATCTTGAGACTCTCAAAAGTAAGGAATATAAGTGTTAGATTAGAACACAATGGAGCATGTGTGTACTCTACTGTCCTTTTTCACTGCAATTCTTCTAGTATCTTTTCAAATTACCTATTAAATTAGTATTGAGAAATTAGCATGACATTTATTTATCATTCTTAGGCTGAACTGAATGAACTAAGAAGCACCATCATAAATCTCCTGGATCCACCCCCCGAAGTCTCTGCCCTCATTAACAAGTTGGATTTTGCCATGTCAACCTATCTGCTCTCTGTCTACCGATTGGAGTATATGAGGTGTGAGAAACTTTATCGTGTAAAATGCATGAGCGCTTTTCTGCAGTTAGACTGCACGGAATAACTGCTAATTAACAACGTGTTCTTTACAGGGTATCCCGCTCTACAGACCAGGACCGATTTCAAGTCATGTTTCGATATTTAGAGGACAAAGCTATTCAGAAGGACAAGGCAGGTAAGCATATCAACACAAATCTGCAGAGACAAAGCGTTTCAAGTGGTTGACACTTCATCACAGATGCTGTGAGATCTTGAGTGTTTTTCTGGCTTTCTTTATTCTTATTTCAGAATTCTAGCTTCAAAATGTTTTGCATATTATTTTATTTTATTTATTTTACTTTTGTAGGGGATGATTGAAAGTTCAGTTTTGATGTAGGTTTGTGCTCAGTTAGTATTGTCAATAACTTCCTTTTGCATTTAGCAATAAAAAGTTGGCTCCCACTGCCCCATGTCTATGAGCATAATACTGGGATCTGAGAGTGCAACAATGAGCCTGTCTTGTAATCTGCTTCAGATCGCCTTGTTCTTCATACTCTGTGAGTCTCTCTTTAAGTGAATTGAGCTAACACCTGAGATGGAATTTGGTTTGATTTATTCCTGCTGCTTGAAGTAGCTTTATTCAACAGTAGCCAAAACTAGTCTGTGTGACTTTGTCACAAAGCTAGTCCCTTTTTTTTTCTAAAAGCTGTTCCTTGGCTCAAGGAGACTCTGTCCTTGATTTTCTTTTCAGAGGGATAATAAACCGGGTCGCACTCCAATCAGTCTGGTTTGGTACAGAGAGGAAAAGGATTTTGAGAGGCCTTTTGTTTATATGTAAACAGATGAGAATTCAGGCCAAAGTGATCATGTTTTAGAAGTGATCTGTATAATGAAAGGGGAGTGGTCATCTCTCCAGCTGAGCTGAGCAGTTTTTGGTTCAGTCATGACATGGTGAGAAGGTCAACAGTGAGCTGTGTGGAAACTCTCCTAACTTCAACCTGTAAGCATGTGTGCCATTTATACTGGTTTTTAAAGGAAATTTGTTTATTGGGATGGTTGTGTATATTCAGAACAGCATAATTAAGTCTAGTTGGATAGGTTGAGTTTTGTCGGGTTTCTTTATTCTGTTCTTTGTGTAATTTTGTGAATAAGTTTTTGTCTATTTTAAGATCTAGTAGTCAACCTTGCTAATGTAATCCGGATTATTTTCGCTGTACACTTACCGAAATAAATTGCAAACTTATGGTCTGAGCTGCCTGCTTCAGAATGTTTTGAGTGGTCTGGCCTAGTCCATACCAACTTCTATGAGAGGTAAACATATCAACTGAGATCCACACTTTGCGTACTGTTGAAAAAAAAAATAGTTGTACAGACGCTCATATTTGTGTGCCCTTCATATAAAAGCATGCATTCTCTTCATCAATTTCTCCCCTGTAAACTCCCCTGCTGCCTCCTTTTTTAATGCTGTTCTTGATTTTGAAAATCCTCTTTCCCTGGCCCTTAGAGTCCAAACACTTGTGAATTGGTTCTTCTACTGGAGGATTGAAGTCATGGAATTGCCTCTGATAAAAAAAAAGCATTTGTCAGTTTCCATGTAATTTACAATTTGTCACCTTGCAGAATCAGCATCTGATTGTCCTAACACCTTTTCAGCTATTCACCTGTTGAATAAAGCAGGAGGAATAAATCAGACCAAATTCTATCTCAGGTGTTAGCTCAATTCACTTAGAGTCAGGTCAGCTTTTCCTTGGGCTGGTCTTTCTTCACTGCCAACTAGTCTGTCTAATCAAGCTCTGCTAAAGACCTTTCCTCCGATATAATGCTCGTTACACTTGAAAAGTACTGTATTGGCCTTAAAGCACTTTGGGATACCCTGAGGTCATGAAAGGTGCTAAGTAAATTCAAAGACTTTTCCATCAAGTCACAGAAATGAACAGCAAAGAGACCAATTTGATCCTTCATGCCTGTGCTTGCTCTTGGAAGCAGTGATTCAATTTAGTCCCAGCATTTTCCTCAGCCTGAAAGTTAGGCCTCTTTTGAGTCTCTTGTAAAGAAATTTAATTTATTTTTGTGCCTTGTTTTCTGCAGGAATGATGCAATGTGTGGTTGCAGTAGCCGATAAAGTGTTTGATGTTTTTCTCTCCGTTATGGCCGACAAGGTACCAAATGCTTTAGTTTAACCAGTTGTCTTTACTTACCATTTTGAAGCATTTTACAAGAATCTGTGTTGGCAAATCTTTACAAAGAAGCCCCTTGATTCTACCCCCTTCAGCCCAAAACAAAAGAAAATGAGGAAGAACTGGAGAAACATGCCCAATTCCTGTTGGTGAATTTCAACCATATTCACAAGAGGATTCGAAGGGTTGCTGACAAGTTCTTGTCTGGCTTGGTAGATAAGTAAGACCTTTCAAAGAGATCATTTTGTTCATTTTAAATTTTGTAACTGGATGCACTACTGCTTTGAAAACAACTCATGCATTCTGAGTAACATCAGAGCTAGGGCTCACATATTTAAGGTGGCCACTAATAAATCCAAAAGGCAATTAGGAGAAGCCTCTGTACGTAGTGAGTGATTGGAATATGGAATTCACCACAACAAGGAGTAGCTCCAATCACTGAATTGCATTTATAAACCTATGGATTAAGACCAGGAGTGTTAGGCCCTTCACAAAGATTATGGCTGATCTGAGATTAATCTCATCTCCGCATTAGTGCCTTGTCCCAATAACCTTTCACCCCTTTGCTTATCAAGTTTCCATATACATTTGCCTTAAAATTATTCAAAGACTGCTTCCACTGCCTTTTCCAATCAATTGGAGTATTGTGAATTTTGAAGAATTGAAACCAAGTCAGAAGACACACGCCACCAGGTTCCAGTCCAACAGGTTTATTTAAAAACATGAGCTTTCAGAGCGCTACTCCTTTGTCAGGCACCTCCACATCATAATTGAAACCAGTACGTCAAATATCTCACTGGCCACCTCTTTTAAGACCATAAGGTGAAAACTATCAGGACTCTGTGGGAAGCTTATTGACATGCGCATCAAACAGTTTGCTAGTTGGGAATTCCCAGGTGATTCTAATTTTCTGGAGTTCCTTCTCCCATTTCATGATTGACACTTAATTCTGGTTTGTAACTTGTATCCTCAATTCTGAAGACCAACGCAACATACTTATTCAATTAATTTACCATCTCATTTTCCATTGTTTATTTTCCAGTCTTGTTTTGTTTAGGACAATTGCTCACTTCAAGTGTTTTTGTTTTTAAAGGGTAAGTAGATAAGTACATGAGGGAGAAAGACAAAGAAGATTAAGCTGATAGGATGAGATTGAAGAGGGATGGATGGAAGCTTGCATGTTATTATTCACTGTGCTGGGCTGAATGACCTGTGTCTGTGATGTACATTTTGTGTAATTCCATGAACTATTCAGTATCAAACAATACGCTGTTTTAAAGTAAGCATTGTTTTGTAACTCCCAAATGTATTCACAACTACAGTCGATCTTCCTTGGTGAAGTGAAGAACATAGGTTGAGAAGCAAAACTGACCCTGGTACCTGCAATAATGTGACAGATTTTGAAGTCAGGAGCATTGGAATTGAATAGCGGGTATTCAGTCCTTAAGTAAGACTCCAAATGTGCCAAGCCTGCTGATCAGCATCCTGCTGTTTTATCTGACTTTGACCCATATCATCTGTGGTATCTGAGCCAGAAACAGAATTTTTAATGGAAGGGGATATATTTGAAGAGAGGAAAATTTACTGTCTACATGTATGCTCATGTTGGTTGCCGTAACTACAGCTTGAAAAGGCATTGCATAAATTCTGTTGTTACCTTTCTCCTTTTAAAGTTATCTTTCTATTTTGTTGTTTTTGATTTCAGATTCCCACATCTGTTATGGAGTGGTACTGTGCTAAAAACAATGCTGGATATTCTTCAGACACTTTCTCTTTCCCTCAGTGCGGTAAGGACTTTAGTCAACAAAGCTCACCACACAGAAGAATGTTCTTACAATAAGAGATAATGAGATTAGATAAATGTTTGCTTTGCAGGACATCCACAAGGATCAGCCTTATTATGATATACTCGATACCCCTTACAGAATCACTGTTCCTGATACCTATGAAGCCAGAGAGGTACTGTTATCTTTCATTTTCAATGTATAAATGTTTGTCTGATGCTGAAATAAAAATGATTTGGTTTCTTCCGCTGGGCAGCCTGTAAACTGATCTAATAATTTTTTGATTAGTTCAACTATATAAACTTTTCTTTCCATTTCCCATCTCCTCTTGTTCTTCCCGCTCCCAAAGAAGAACATTTGGGCTCCTGTGTACTGTACTACAGAAGGACAGTAATGTATTGAAAGCAGTCAGAGAAGGTTTGTTAGACTAACACCAGGAATGACCAGATTGCCATATGAGGAAAGGTTTGACAGGCTAGGTCTGTATCCTCTGGAGTTTAGAAAAGTCAGAGGTGACTTAATTGAAACATATCAGATCCTGAGGTGACTGGACCAGGTGAATGTGGAAAAGATGTTTCCTCTTGTGGGACAATCTAGAACTGGGGCCATAGTTTAAAACAGAGATGATGATTTTGATTTTTTTCTTTGCGAATCTTTGGAATTCCCTTTCCCAGACGGCAGTAGGTATGGAATCTTTAAACCTGATGACCATGGGGATGAAAGGTTATTGGGGACATTCAGCAAAGTGGAGTTGAGGTGAAATCCGATCGATCACGATTTTATTGAATGATAGAGCAAGCTTGGAGGACTCAGTGGCCGACTCTTGTTCCTTGTTTGCATGTTCGTATTACTTTAGTCTCGAGCTTCCCCGAAGCCTTGGGAGGATTGTGGACTCAGCAACAACTAACATTTACATAGCTGCTTCAATGTCATAGGGTAGCACAGTGGCTCAGTGGTTAGCACTGCTGCCTCACAGCACCAGGGTCCCAGGTTCGATTCCAGCCTCGGGCATATTCTCACCGTGTCTATGTGGGTATCCTCCGGGTGCTCCAGTTTCCTCCCACAGTCCAAAGATGTGCAGGTCAGGTGAATTAGCCATGTTAAATTGCCCATTGTGTTAGGTGCATTAGTCAGAGGGAAATGGGTCTGGGTGGGTTACTTTTCGGAGGGTCGGTGTGGACTTGTTGGACCGAAGGGCCTGTTTCCACACTGTAGGGAATCTAATCATAAAATGTTCCAAGGCAAAGCGATCCCCTGACCAGCAGATCATCTGCTGCCACGTTCAGCCTTGTGTTGGTGGCAAGTTAAACAGCTAACAGACTATGGAAGCTCCACAAAGCCTGGAACATGATCGGAAGAAGCTGCTGAAGGCATTGGATACTGCCAAAACTGTGGGCCCTGACAACATTGCAGCAATAATACTGAAGGTTTGTGCTCCAGAACTTGCCACGCTCCTTGCCAAGCTCTTTCAACAAAGTTACGACACTGGTATCCATCTGCTAAAGTAAAAACGTTTTCCGTATGTGAAAAGCAGGACAAATCCAACAGTAGTTACCATCCTGTCAATTTGCTCCTGATCAACAGCAAAGTGATGGAAAGGGTCAAGTTGCTAACGAATAATCTGCTCACTGATGTTTAATTTGGAATCTGGCACAGACTTTTGGCTTCTGACCTCACTAGAGCTTTTGTTCAAACATGTTCAAAAAGAGGACGCTGAATTCCAAAAGTAAAGTGAGGTGAGAGTGACTGCCTGTGACAGCAAGGCGGCATTTATCTGAATGTGACATCAAGGAACCCAGAAAAAAAAACTGTTGTCAATGGGAATCCGGGGGAAAACTCTCCACTGGCTGGGGTCATGCCTGGTACAAAGCAAGAGGTCAGTCATCTCAGAGCCAGGCCAGCACCGTAGAAATTCCTCAGGGTAGTGTCCTGGGCCTCAGCTTCAGCTGCTTCATCAATGAACTTCCCTTTGTCACTAGATTGGAAGTGGGGATGCTCACTGAGGATTGAATAATGTTCAGCATGATTTGTGATTCCTCAGATACAAAGCCAGATACTGAAATACCAGGCCATCATCGAGGTGTGGCGTGACAAGTGCCAGGCACTGGTCATCTCTAGCAAAACACAATTTAGCCATCACCCCTTGATGTTCAGTGGCATTATCATTATTAAATCTTCTGTCAACATACTCAGCTTTACCATTAACCAGGAACTGAACTGAACTAGCCATATAAATATTGTGGCTACAAGAGCATGTTAGAGACTAGGCATCCTGTAGTGAGCAGGTCAGAGGCTAGGAATCCTGCAGTGAGTAACTCACATCCTGACTCCCCAATTTATCGACCATCTACAAGGCATGTAATCCTGTCCACTTGCTTAGATGGGTGCAGCTCTCCAGCAATATTCAACAAGTTTGACTCTATCCAGGACAAAGCAGCTTGATTGAAACCTCATCTATGACCTTTACCATTCAGACCTTTCACCAATGACACACACAGTGGCAGCTGTGTACACCATCCACAAGGAGCACTGACAGTACCTCCAAAAGCATTAACCTTTTCCTTCCCGAAGGTCTAGAGCAGCAGATTATTAGGAGCAAGTTTCCCTCCAAGCCGTACACCATCCTGACTTGGCAGTATGCCACCATTCCTTCAATGTCACTGGGTCAATATCCTGGAACCCTCCCTTCTCACTATCACCATGGGAGTCCCCATATCCCAAGTAATGGGGTTCAAGAATATATGAGCAAGGAGCAAGAGAAGGTCATTCACCCTATCAAAGCAGCTCCACCATGACTGATCTGTTTATAAACTCAAATCCGTATTCGTGCCAATTCATGACAGCCTTGCCTAAGCGAAGACTGTCTGCCTTTGCCTTAAACATATTCAAGGATCGAATTCTCCCACCTTCTCAGGAGTTGAATTCCAATGACTCATGCCCCTCTCAGAGTTAAAAAAAAAAATCACCTCATCTTTATTTTAAATAAGGGCTCTGATTTTTTTAAACAGTAGCCCCTAGTTCTAGATTATTCTATAAGGCAAAACTTCCTCTCCTGCCAAACCTGTCAAGACAGCTCACCACTACCTATAGTTTGCCAGTTAAGGATGACCAGTAAATGATGGTCTAGCTAACATCACCCACATCTCCTGAACAAATGAAACAAACAAGAAGCAACAAAATCTTTGGAAAGTTGCAAATTTTACTGAATGTCTTGGAGGAGAGAGAGGCAGAGGTTTAGCGAGGGAATTGCAGACCAAAGTCCAGAAAGCTGAAGGCAATGATGAGGTGAAGGAAATTGAGAAAACGCAGGAGCTCAGACCTGGCATTGTCTAATTTCTTGGGAACTCCTAGGATTAGAGGAGACTATGGAGACAAGGATGGGTGGAAGGATTTGATGAAAACTTGTTAGTTGAATCATTGCTGGACCAGGAATTCTTATTGATTGCCAAATGTCAAACCCCAAGTTTGCTTCAAACCACTGACCATGAAGCAAATGCTGCCCACCATCCCCTGGTAGTCTGGTTCTCAAAGTTTATTCAGTTTAATTCAATTAAACCTTCTGTTTCCTATTTGGTGTTCCGTTTTGCTGTTTGAGCCTAGATTATTTTTTTAAAGAGCTCACTTAGCAAATCCTATCTCCCAACACAATGCTATCTTGTGCAGACATTGTGATGTGCAGATATTATGCAGGTTAATTAGAGCAATGGTTTTGAACTTCATGTAAGATCCAGGTGGCTGGAAACTGTATATACATCATCAACCTACGGGAAAAGAAATATTCAAATTCTACTCCACCACTAGAGTGCCCCCCCCCCCTCACCCCACCCCGTCTCTTTCTCTGTGCTGTTGGCAACCTGCTTTGCCTTCCCAGAATTAATTACCTTGTAAAACAGAAGCTGTTGAAGTTTTTGTAAAAATAGTTTAACCGATCTCTGTATGTCTTATTTGGACAGTCATAATTCTGCCATGCCTCTGAGGTGATTTGTCAAGGGGATTTTTTCTCATTGTGAAGTGATTTAACGCCGTCACATCTGTAGCTGTGCATTCTCGCCACTTGGTGGAGAATTGATGAGACTGCAAAAATGCTTATCTACACTGACAATATTACTAGTTCATTCAGAGGAACATTTGCTTTGTTCTAATTTCTTAAGGTTTACCGCGATGCTATTTGCTGTTTTTCTGTTACAGCACACCACATTGCAATGAATCATCTTTGTTCCAGACCATTTCTCAACTGTACATTTCAAGCCATGACATAAGAAACAGGAGTAGGCAACACAACCATTTAAGCCTATTCTGCCCTACAGTGTGATCACAACTGATCTATGTCAATTCTAGTTTCCTGCCTTGTCTCCAAATCCTTGATTCCCTTGTACCCAAAATCTTTTGATCTCAGCCTTGGATTTGCTCAGAGCATGATTGCACTTCCCTGAAAGATTATGATTTTAATTCTAGGGAATCATATTTTTGTTTTCCGACTTATGTTTTACACTCACTAACCATTCCTGGTTAAACAGAGCGCAAGATAAGCCAGCTGTTAAATACAACAGTGATCTGATGTTATGCCTTTGCTGTTTGGGAGTACAGAGTGTCTAAATTTTCCAACTTTACTTCTGGCTGAATTGAAGTTGACAGTTTAATGTTTTTTTTTATTTCCCCCGCGGTGTTCTTGATTTTCCCTTTTGTTTTTAAATGAGTGATTTTTTTTAAAAGAAGTTACATTTAGATTCCATAGGAAATATTAATCACTTAATGATTAATTTGCACATGAAGCAAATGTATTTATGAGGAATAATGTACAAAGGAATTGGTTTTGTTTGTGCAAAGAAGTTGTTATTTATATGACTTTTGCAGAAGATGTTTTATAATAAATTAGTGCTCAAATAATATTTTTCAAAACACGTGCAGATACCATAGAATTAGTGTAGAAGGCGACCATTTGTCCCATTGTCCTTGTACAGCCTCTTCAAAACAAACCATTGAGCTCAGTCAGCCATCCTTGCTTTTTGAACATAACCCTGAGCATTCCTTATCCTTATATTTTTGTCTAGCTCCTTTTTAAAATTATTTATTGAATTGGCTTTCACCATATTTTCTGCACTAGAGTAGTTATAAATTACCCCGGTTAGACCATAATATCCAGGAGCAGCATCAGGCCACTCAGCCCACAGATTCTACTCCACAATCAATCATGGCTAATATGTTTCTCAACCCCATTCTCCTGCCTTCTCCCTGTAACCTTTGATTCCCTTACCAATCAAGACCCCATCTATCTCTGTCTTAAGTACACTCAATGACTTGGCCCACTCTGAGTTCTGTGGCAGTGAGTTCCACAGATTCCCCATCCTCTGGCAGAAGAAATTCCTCCTCATCCAGTAACTCTGAGATTGTGCCCTTGGGTCCTAGCCTCTCCACTGAGTGGAAACACTTTCTCCGCATCAACTCTATCTAGGTCTCTGAGCATTTTGTAAGTTTCAATCAAATTTCCCCTCACCCTTCTAAACACCACTGAGTATGGACCCAGGGTCTTCAGTCGCTCCTCATATGACACATTCCTTCATCCCTGGAATCATTCGTGTGAACCTCCTCTAGACCTCTTCCAAGGCCAGCGCAAAACCATTCCTTAGATGCAGGGTCCAAAGCTGCTCACGTTATTCCAAATACAATCTGACCAAAACCTTAGACAGCCTCAGCAGATAATCTCTGCTCTTGTATTCCAATCCTCTGGAAATGAATGCCAACATTGTATTTGCCTTCCTTACTGCCAGCTGAACCTGCACGTTAACCTTAAAAGTCCTCTTGAGGAGGAGTCCCAAGTGCCCTTATGCTTCAAATTTCCAAAGCCTTTCTCTGTTTAGAAAATAGTCTATGCCTCTGTTCTTCCTGCTAAAGTGCATAACCTCACACTTGTCCACTTGTATTCCATCTGCCGCTTCCTTGTCCATGCTGTTAGCCTGTCTGAGTTCTCCTTCAGCCTCCCCGCTTCCTCAACACTACCTGTCCCTCCACCTATCTTTGTGTTAAACCTAATCATCTGTCTCCTTATCCTCCTCAGAGCATTGTCCGAGATTTTGCTGCTCGTTGTGGTGGAATCCTTCAGGAGGCAATGAAATGGGCTCCAACTGTTACCAAGTCCCATCTCCAGGTAAACTGGCAGCTCATTTAGCAACAAAAGAAAATGAATGCACACGGAACCGGAGATATCAATTGAATGAAAATTGGGCTGGGTGTTTGGCAACAAGTCTAAATTTAGATAGCACCTTTACAATGTTCACTGATGTATGATGGTGCCAAGCCTAAGAAAGAATATCCAGACAAATGATCAAAACATTTGCTGAAAAGAGTAGCTTTTTAATCTTAGGGGCAGGATGTGTCTAGTGCAACCCTAAGGATTTTGAGGCCTCCCTCACCTGTTCACTATGTTTGTCAGAAACTTAGATGTTGAAACAGAGAGTCACCTTTACAACTTTGCTGACCACCCTTAAGTTAGGAGGCACAGTAGGCAGTGCAGAGAGAGAGGCTGTATGAGAACTTGCTTAGATTTAGTAATTGGATCGAACTGTGGACAGCGGAATTCAATGTGGGGACTAGGAAGGTCATCCATTACGGATCCCAGATTTGCAAAGTGGCATATTCTCTAAATGATGGGATTTAAGAGTCTATATGTACGTTACAGAAAGCTAATATTCAGTTACAAGAAGCAATCAGTTTGAGCAATATGGGCTGTGACCCCAAGTGAACTACAATATGAAGGGAGGGAAGTTACACGTCAGTTGTATAGACTTACCAGGAATATACATTCATTTCTGGACATTGCACTTCTGAATATATTGATCTGGGAGGGTGCAGTTCACATTTACCAGAATGATGCTTGTAGTTAAAGGGTTCATAAGGTAGCACAATTTTATCTCCTTTTTGAATATAGTGAATTAAAGAATGACCTAATTGAGGTGTTTAAAACAGCAGGGGATGACGAGGGGAATGTACTTTGGTTGGGGAGTCTAGAACCAAAAAAATTAACATTAGAGCTAGGCTGTTCTGGAATAAAATTGGGACTCACTTCTTCATACAATGGACAGTGAAGGTGTGAAACTGCTCTTAAACATTGTTGGCACTGTGTCATTTGAGGTTTCAAATTGAGAGTAACAGAGTTTCTCCGTCCTCCGTGGTATTGAGGAATACTGGTCCAGTGCAAGTAAATAGAAATGAGAAATAATTTAGCTTTGATCTAATTGAATAGCAGAGCAGGATCGAGGAACTGCATGTTCATATTCCTGTTCAAGTGTCCCATCTAATAGGCATAGGTTGCCATCTTGTGGACTAAAGAGGGATTGTGGCAGATCTTTCATTTCAACTGCCCTCCTATTGCAGAATATTTGGAAACTCAAAATCTGTAGTGTCCATGTGGCGAATATTTCTGAAATTATACTACATAGCTAAAGTTAATCCTCACTTTTTGTTATTTGTTGTGTGAGGAGTGGTCTGTATTTTTTTTTTGTTTTTCAGGAATATCTGAATAAGCATCAGAATTGGGTGTCAGGTCTGTCTCAGCACACTGGCCTTGCTATGGCAACTGAAAGTATCTTGAACTTTGCGAGTTACAACAGACAGAACACGACTCTAGGGGTATGTACAGCAAGGACAGAATTGGTAATGAATGATGTAGAATTGCTCCTGATAGTACGGGGGAGGAATAATAGTGTAAAATTGAATGTGTCTCCAGCTCTAAGCCCTCCATGATTTGCTGTTTATTTCTCCATTTCCTGTTAATTAAATGTGGTGACCCACTGTGCTAACAAGCCAACTTCCCAATCATGGATTCCTTCAAAAACCTGCCCTTCTCTGAGACAAATCTCATCCAAGAAGGCATTGAAGGTCTTGCAGTTTTAAATTACAATTACAGATCATCCAACAAATCTCTGAATGCAGCTGACTTTGCACTGAGAACTAACAGTTGTTAGTTTTAAGAACCACCATGATATGGTGCAAAAAGAGGCCATTCCTTATGCCTGTGCTTGTGCTTTGAAAGATTAGCCCCATTCCCTCACGTTGTTTGCATCCCCCTCAAGCTTTTGAAAATTATTAGTAAATCTACTTTCACCACTCTTTTTAAACTGCATAAAAATATAGTCTCGTTTCACCTCCCAGTTCTTTCGCATTTTTCTTAAGTCCCTCTTTATTGATCTTGATGCCATCTGAAGCAAATTCTTCTTAGTTACTCTATATTATTTTGAACATCTCTAACAAATTTTTCCTTAAGCTTCCAAAGAGAATAGTCTCAGTTTGTCTCAACTCTTTATTTATTTAGAATTCATTATTCTAACAGTGAAGTTCTGGGTGTAACTTTATAGCAGCAATTTAAATCTCAATTTTCACTGAAACATCTGTGCCAAATTGAAGTTTGAATTTACATTGCTAAGATGTAACTATCATCGGCTTTGAATCATGTTTGCAATTTAATTTAACAAAGGTGAGCCTGCAAATTGGAATCCTCCTGCAACCACCCTGGGGAAATACTTTCAATAGATTCCATTCAAAGAGAAACAACTACCCCAGAAAAAGCAACAGTGCAGTCATTGCAACCTGTTTTTCAGTGCTTTTTGTCAACAGATTTCTGGAAATACTTTTGTTTTCCTAGTTTCTCAAACAAGAAAATGTGTGCAGCATCTGGCATGGGAAAAGATAGCCAGGAGCACCACAATAAAACAAAGAACACTGGATGCTCCAAATCTGAAATAAAAGCAGAAATTGCTGGAGAAACTCAGTCGGTCTGGCAGCATCTGCAGAAGGACAAACAGAGTTAACCTATCAAACCTAGTGACTCTCCTTTAGAATCTGAGGAAGGGTCACTGGACTCAAAACATTAACTCTGTTTCTCTCTCCACAAATGCTGCCAGACCTACTGAGCTCCTCCAGCAATTTCTGATTACATACCAAAGAAGAAAAATGGTTTTAATTAAGAAGCAAAATACTGCAGATGCTGGAAATCTGAAATATAAAGAAAAAAACTGAAGTTACACTCAGCAGCTCAGTATCATTTGTGGGGAGGAAAGCTGTTAACATGTCAGGGTGTATTGAGCTTCAATCAGATGGTTACAACTGGGCCATGCTAAAACATATATGGGCTACAAAAGCAGCACCTTCTGTTTATTTAGCTAGATGAATTGTAAGTTTAGTTGTAGGATATAATTTAACTCCAGTTTTGGAATATTGGATCAATTTTCGCCATTGCGTATAATTTAATATTTCATGCTTATCTTTAAATAAAAAAAGTGTTGGAATACATTTCGAGTTTTGCTTTATTAAGCCAGTTGTTTAAGATTATAGAGCCGCCAGCACTGCAGACATCAGGAAACAGCTTAAATATTCAGCTTTTCCATAACATGCTGTCTTAATAATGCAGTGCTTTCAAAGTAAAATACTCCCCTTCTTCAGACATCCACTGTGCCAATCTCGATGTTATAAAGCAAGCAGAAGGCCTTTCATTTCCTAAAGTTAATCATCAAACATTCACAGCTCGCATCAAGTTTATCCATTGACCCTGCAAATACTGAAATTCATCTCTTATGTGACAGCACAATACTGTGGGGGTTGGGAATCTGAAATAAAATCTGAAAATGGTGAAAATATTCAGCTGGTCAGGCAAAGTCTGTGCAGAGAGAAACATTAATACGTCAAGTTGAGGTTTTTAATCCGAACCTTTCAAAGTTCTGACGTCAAGTCATTGGTGCAAATGTTAGCTTTGATTCTGTCTCCACAGATGCTACCTGACCAAGAGATGCCCTCCCCTCAGACTGAACTAAGATATTATCTGGGTTAATTAGATTAAGGAGTTGAAAGCACTCTATTTCCCATTCCTGACTGCATTCTGTTGTACAATGTGATACAGATGGATGAAAATCAATATTGAGCTGGGCTGCAGTGTGAACCCCTACCCCACTGTGATCAAATGCTAAAATGTGGTGTTCGGAACTCAGAAGAATAATGTCACTTGGGTGAGTTACTGAATGGGTGTCTGTTGGAATTGTCACCCCAGTAACCATTAAAAACATGTTTTGAGAGTATATGTGAACAGTTAACTAAAGATGAATCACGTCAAAGCCCATGTCAGAGCATTTGGTCCCACCCCGGTTTTTTTCTTTTAACCATCACAGATTGAGCTGTTTCATTTGACATAAATCACTTTGAAGGCAGACTTGCTCACAACTGGGTATCATATCACTTTGCACAGTGGGGCCCTGTTGTTTAATTTCAATCTTTCAGTGAAATGTGTTTGTATGGTTTCTTCTACGTTTTATGTTCCCCATGAATTAGTCTTGTGATGTGGCTGTTCCTGTTTTTCATGTCACTGATTGTCCTGCATTGTGTGTAACCTCCACAGCCACCATCTTTCCTTGTTATCCAGGTTTGTTGTAGCAATAACCAGCACGTTTGACTCGTTTTGTGAGAGTTTTAGCTTCTCATTTCTTTCATTGATGCAAATTAACTGCCAGTAAAGTATGTGCTCAGAGATTTGACACAATTGTGATGGAAAAACAATTCTAAAGTTCAAATTCTGCATTATAATGCAGCTGCCTTCAAGCAGTTGTCCCGTCCAAAATGGAAAGTGCCTCATGCAAAACCAAAATTCTAATTGTAATTGTTTTGGAAATGGAATCATGACTTTATAAAGGCGATACGTTTACAATGTGGCATTTTTACTTAACAATAGAATGACTCAAATGGAAGCTAAAACATGAATTTTGGAAGTTGGAACATTAGTGAGTGCAGACTTGGTATATGAGAGTGCATTTCCAATTGCCTTGTATATCTTTACTGGTTAATTATGATTTTGGGGTTAAATGCAATGGTTATTCATGATCCATGTGGTTGATACTCTCAAATCACTAGGCAGATCATTTCTTGATCGGGTTTGATCATTTCTAATGATTTCTACTAATTCCTATCTGAGTTAGTTTTAGATTCTAGTGAAGCCTTTTATAACACATCCTTTTGGTGATTTACAAAGAATGTTGTTGCATTGCTAATCAAAAAAACATTGATCTTTATTCAAAAGTGAAGAATAATGAGTCTTAACTGACAAAAGCAGTTGCACATTTCAGATCAGTTAATGTAGCCCCTAAAATTCCCCATCCTGAACTTCACATATGTTGAAAGACTTACTTGTTGGGTATACACATAATGGACGACACGCCTCCTGGTGTCCAAATGATAGTCCTGTGTTTTTAACCATAGTATGTACCAAGATGGCTGTTCCCAGCTGCTAGTAAGGGCCCTGCTCTTGTCTTTGGCAATCCCCAAGTTAAGGAGAGCTGCACTTATTGCTGGGAAGTGTTTGCAAATTGCTCACGTAGCTACTGAGATGAGTACCATGATTGAGCACGGTCTTGAAACTTCCCACTGCTGTATATTGTGCCGTCATACCACGTTAGGCTGGTATTTAGGAGTGGCCTCTTGCATGAGGAAGAACGAAAAATAAATGTGTCTTAAAGAGAGTTAGAACCTTTATTAGATGGGGATAGAGGACCAGAGAAATAAATACATTACATTTTGCTTTAGTTCGCTTTCTAATATTCTAAACAAACACATGTGGAAAGGTTTACTTCGGGTATCATCTTAAACCATCAACACAGAATAAGTTCTGTAAAGAATGAATTGGCACACTCAATCATGTGGCAGAAAATTAGTCATGGATGTGTTATCCAATTTTCAACGGATTGTGGCGCACAGCAGTAGAATAACCAATGCAATGTATTACCATTTCATTATCCATGTCTTTTGTGAAATGATGTGTGTTATAAATTGCTTATTCTGTTTTCTCAAACTGCTTGGAAGTGTGACAGGTGGTGGGATAGAAAGTGGTTTGAAATATTTTATTTTGAAATATTTTGTTTTGTGTCAATGTTTTTGGATGTGCTGTTTTGTTGCCTTCAGATGACCAGCATTGATGAAATGTTAGACGACTGCCTGCCAGTGGGGCACGTATTATAAAACCAATCTGGCCCTGGATTCAGATTATCATCCAACTGCACTTTACATTATTCAATAATGTTACTCGTAAGGAAGTAAGCAAGATATTAGCACTGGGGGTGATTAAGCATCAATATTGTGTAGGCATTTTAAAAATATCACTTCTAAGGCATTTACAAAATATTTATGAAATTCCAATTGAGTTTACAAAACCAATATTATCAAAAGCTTATAAAATAACAACAAGGTAAGTGTTTATCAAGTTTCACTATAAGAATTTAACGATATGTATTACATAAAATACCAGTACAGTAGATTCATAAAATATTAATACAGTAAACAATATACCATTAATATTGTAATTTGTAAGTTATTGATGCATCAAGCTTATTATAGGAGATCTTGTGGAATAGTAGTAAAGGCCTCATCTCTGATCCAGCAGGCCTGCATTTAAGTCTCATCTGCTTCTGAGGTGTGGATAGGTTGATTAGAGAATTATTGTAATCATTCATAGGAGAGATTTATCAGGTATCAGTGGAAAAAAACACCTCGTATTTATGTCGTGTCTTTTGTCTCCAAGCCACAAAGGATGTAAGGATATCGGAATAAGAGTAGGCCATTCAGCCCCTCAAGTCTGTTCCACCATTCAATGAGATCATGGCCGATCTGTGGCCTATCTCCATATACCAGCCTTTGGTTCATAATCCTGAATACCCTTAGTTTAACAAAAAATTATTTATCTCAGATTTAAAATGAACAACTGATCCTGCATCCATTGCTGCTTGTGGAAGAGAGTTTCAAACATCTACTACCCTTTGTGTGTAGAAATGCTTCCTAACATCTCTCCTGAATGGACTGGCCCTAATTTTCAGACTATGCCCCCTGGTTCTAAAATCCTCAAACAGTGAAAACAGTTTAGGAACCTTGTCTTTTCTTTAATATGCTGAAGACTTTGATCAGATCACCACTTAACCTACTAAATTCTAAAGAAAACAGGCCTAACTTGTATAATCTCTCCTTAACCCCTGAAATCCAGTTATCGTTCTTATACACCTACGTTTTACCTCCAAGGCCAATATACTGTTCCTAACATATGGTGCCCAGATCTGCCCATAGTACTCCAAGTGGGGTTTTGTACAATCACGGTATAATTTCTGCATCCTTATACTCCAGTCCTTTAGATTTAAAGGCTAGCATGACTGAGGCCACACTAGAAGTTCCTGTCATCCTGGGGCTGGACGGTGCATTTGACCTGGCGAACATTACTTCCAGCTGGTGCATGGTGTCACTGGGTGGATATTGAGGAAAAGAAATTCCTTGTAAATGCACCTCCAGGCTTGTGTATCATGAAAAGGCAAGTGGTTGGATACAAATATTTTCAACAATGAAGCGTGGAAACTTGAATGAGCAGGAGAATTAACAGAAAGCTGCAGCGTGAAGTGAATGAAGCAAAGCTTCACAGTGCCGAGAGCAGGGTAGGGTTACATTAGTTGGTTTTGGGTATTCTCGTACTTTGTAACATGGTATAATTTTATTACCAGTTGGTGATCTTGAAGCTTGTCTCACTATTCACTTTAACAACTAAAGTTCTGCGACTAAATGTTTTTAATCCTGTGAAAGTTCTGACATTGAACATTCTATTTGATAACTACATTTGTTACTATTTTAACTGAGTTGACCTGTTAATAGTCCACTTATGTTTATAGATCACAATGTGCCAACTATTGGTAATTTGCACTTTGATTCTACTTACTGTGGATTGTATTAAACTGTTTGATAAACAAGAATCGCTGCTAGCTTTTAAAGCAAATCGTAAGAATATCCCATCATCATCAGCAGTCGGATTTGATCCTTGGGTCTCCTGGGAATGCCATGTTGTGCCACTCACTCACCAAGTGAACTGGCAGCTGTTGGGTATCTGACCCAGAGTTGTCAGGCCATATGGCCTGTTTCTGTGCTGTAAATCCTCAATGCCTTCTCAGCATTGTTCCAAAACATAATGGGATACAAATACGAGGAGGATGTGTGGCAATGATCACACAATATTCAAACTTAATGAGTGTTGATTGAGCTGTTGCCACCCAGCTGTGATCCCAGATTTGTCTGTTGCTTCTGTTTGATTGGACAATCCTTTCGGGTGGTATCTCATTCTCAGAAGTAATGTTGAACAGGAGTCTGAAATTTTAATGAAGGCAATTGGAATTTATATCATATTGATAGCGATGTGTTATCTACAGGCTAACATTTGGATGAAAAATCAGAATTATGTTCTTCTCCAGAATTGTCACAGGAGTTTCAAAATTTGAAAACATAGGTTGTTTTCTGTCTGTAAATGTTTTCAATTTTCATCTCCTGTTTGAAGCACCTTACAGCAAGACTGTTTTACATGTTTATGCATTACTCTGCAGGCAACCCAACTAACTGAAAGACCTGCTTGTGTGAAGAAGGACTACTCTAGCTTTATGTCCTCCCTCAATCTACGCAATCGCTCTGCAGGAGAGGTATATCATTCATTTAAAACTATTCCTTTATCATCTTCTTTCTTTCTTATTCTTAATTTTTGGAATTACAATCAAGGAAATCTACCTGTTTCCTGCACTCTGCAAATGTTGTACTTAAACCTCTGTGAGGATAGCCCAGAAACAAATAAAGGAATAAGTTGTGTTATTGATGATGTTTCACCATAGTTCAAGATGGCCTAAAGTGGGTTTTATCCCGTGAAATATTTTATGTGCCAGTCACTTGTTATGATTAGATTAGATTCTCTGCAGTGTGGAAACAGGATCTTCGGCCCAACCAGTCCACACCGACCCTCTAAACAGTAACCCACCCAGACCCATTTCCCTCTGACTAATGCACCTAAATGTGGACATACAGGATGACTAGATGGTGAGGACATAGATCACGTTATGTAAAAGCAATTAAAAGGTCAGGTTTTATCAGCTTAGGCAGTATGGTTTGCTGGGCTACATCTGCACATCCAGATAGTGTTGATGAGGAATTTTTAGAATTCTCTCAGTCGAAGTTGAGTGCTTTTGTTGCCCAGAGTTACAATGTTGGTATGATCCTGCATTATGCCTATGGGTAGGAAAAGATCACATGATAGACATCAGAAGATCATGTTTGGGTATTCCTTTCTGCATCGAAGGAATGAGCAAAATTAATCTGTTTTGACCGTGCTGATTGATATGGCCAAGGTCCTGGTAGAAATTTGCTTTGAATGATGCTAGTGGATTGTTCACCTTATCTAAGCAGCCAGATATGTTCTCAGTTTAGCATCCTGTTGGAAAGATTGCATCTTTGACAACATGGCACTACCATTGGCATTGCACTATTTTAGCTAGGTTATATGCCCTGGTCCCGTAGTGAGACTTGAATACTCCAGCATCTGGCTTGGCGGGCGTGCACTAGACTGGACCTATCTGACTGACATGTTCTCCTCAAGCATGTGGAAAGACAGGAGCAGGCATGCTATGCCCTGTCGTATACCAGCACCTTCCGAAAGAAAAGCAGGAATCCTTTAATTCAGAAAAAGAGACAATGGTAAGGTGAAACCAGGAAAAAATTGTAATTTACTCTAAAACTTTGCTAGAATTGTGTAATTGTGACTTGAGTAGTCCAAAGCTACTTTGCTGAATTTGAGTGATGATTTTATTTCCTGTCATGAGGGATGTACATTTGCCACCTGTACAATATTTTGGGGTACTTCAGTTTTTTTTTCCTCTCCACAGGTTGCAGGCATGATACATTTCTCTGAAGCAACTGGTCGACAGCAGTCCGACCTGAACAAAGTTATGATTAAAAAACTTAATGATGCGCTGGAATCAGCTGAGAGTGAGGCTTGCACACAATCCATGTTTAACCTTACTGCTTTGCTTATCAGCAGCAAAGGTGAGGGATACAACACTGAAATACATCCTACCTTACAAAAAATTATAGGCTGCATTGCATAACATGACCTGTGTCATAAGTAATAAGTCATATTAAAATTGACCTTTGAATTGGCAAGGCACTTTATTTTACAGTAACTGAGTGCTTGATAATTGAATTGTTGATGTCAAAAGAGTGAACTTGTTGGAAGTTTAGCAGTACTAAACCCTAGTGTGAATGTTTTGTACCTCCTCAGTGAAGATCACCTAATTTACTTTTAGCTTAAGTCAAGCTATTCCTTAGAATGTCCTGTGGCATCGAACAAAAAGCTAACCACATAAAGCTTTATTGTAGCACTTTATAGTTAAAAATGCTCATCCTTCATCCCCACCTGTTCTGTTATGGAGTATCTAATGCAGAATGAGATATGTTTTAAATAAATTAACTGGGAGAACTTGGATGTGAATATGGGATAAATGATTAGTAAGTTTACAGGTGAGGCCAACATTGATGGTGTCGTGGACAGTGAAGAAGTTTACCTTGAGAGTACAATGGGACCTCGATCAGATGGGCTGAGGAGTGACAGATGGAGTTAAATTGAGATGAATGTGAGGTGCTGCATTTTGGTAAGGCAAGTCAAGGCAAGACGTATACACTTAATGGTGATGTCCTGGGGAGTGTTGCTGAACAAAAAGATTTTAAGGTATAGGTTCACAGTTCCTCGTAATTGGAATCGCAGATGGACAGGTTAGTGAAAAAAGCACTTGGTACATTTGCCTGTATTGGTCAGTACATTGAGTATAGGAATTGGGAGGTCATATTGCAGCTGTACAGGAAATTGCTGTAGGAAAGATGCTGTGAAACTTGAAAGGATTCAGAAAAGATTTACAAGGATGTTGCCAGGGTTGGAGGATTTGAGCTATAGGGAGAGGCTGAATAGGTTGGGGCTATTTTCCCTGGAGCACTGGAGGCTGAGGGGAGACCTTATAGAAGTTTATAAAATCATGAGGAGCATTTTTAGGGTGCATAGTGAAGGTCTTTTACCTAGAGTAAGGGAATCCAAAACTAGAGGGTATATGTTCAGGATGAGAAGGGAAAAATTTAACAGGGACCTAAGGGGTGTAACTTTCTCTCACAGGGTGGTAGTGTGTTTGGAATGACCTGTCAGAGGAAGTGGTGGAGGCTGGTACAATTACAAAATTTAAAAGGCATCTGGATAGGTATATGAATAGGAAGGGTTTGGAGGGATATGGGCGAAATGCTGGCAAATGGGACTAGAATAATTTAGGATATGGAAGAGTCGGCATGGAAGAGTTGGACCGAAGGGTCTGTTTCTGTGCTGTACATCTCTCTGACTCGGCGAGTTGAAAATAAGCCCCAAAATGTGATATTTTATTTCTATGCAAGAAGAATTTTGTTTTTAAAGACAGTGCATATGTTCCAACTGGAGCGCCAGATTGTTCCATGTGTACATCAGCAAGACCCTTCAAGCTGACTATTTTAATTATTTAACAGTATATCTGTACAATGGATGATGTTTCAGTAGTGATGTACTGCATCTCTTAAGTTCAGTTTGAACAGATGCTGACATTTAGTAGGCCTTATAATTTGTTAGCCGTTTTATTTGCAATATAAGTCAAGCTGAAGGTTTTTGATCAATAATTGCACCCGACTCTGGATCCTTAATTTTAAAGCTCCATCGTTTATCACTAATACTTGAGATTGTTTAACTCTTTTAGCTGTTTAAATGAATAATTATGCACATTCATGTAAAGCATTCATTTTCTTTTCTGGCCCTGATACAGTTTGTGACCCTCAACTCCTCCATCATCTGTGCTGGGCTCCTCTGCGTATGTTTACAGCATTGGGCATGGAAACTGCTGTGGCTTGTTGGGAATGGCTGCTGGCTGCAAAGAATGGCATAGAGGTTCCAGTAAGTATTATGCCGTCAATTAATGTCGTTATTTAAAAGCACGTCACAAAAATCAATCCCTCATTGTTCTATACCATTCGCTGTCATTCAGGCAAGCAAAGTGCAACTCTGTCTTCTTGCAAGAATTTTAGTTTGAACATTGCAAAACGATGTTACTCAGTGCTACACTTTCAGTGGGCGAGATTGAATTTTGGAAATGCAGCAATCTGGCCATGATCTGTAGCTGCATGTTGAATTATAGCTAGTTCTACACTGACAGTGTGGTTAACTCACAAGGCAGAGAGGAGAAGTTAGTGAGTTGCCTTTGAGCAGTCATCGCGATATTTATTTTTTGACTTTTTGAACATTTCAGATTGAATTGATTTTTAGAATGCATTTATCCTTGTTTCTCTGAACGCTTGTGATTTTGTTAGGATGCCAGCAATAAGAATAGCAGAACTATTTTATAAAGATTTAATCTGAAATGCTGGATTTAGAAAAAGATCATCATATTTTGTCTTTGATCCATTAAGATTTTTTCATTTGGTAATTATAGTAGATTAGGAGAAAGTGAGGCCTGCAGATACTGGAGATCAGTCGCAGAAAAGTGTGGCGCTAGAAAAGCACAGCAGGACAGGCAGCATCTGAGGAGCACTTTTTGCATATTTCTGATGAAGGGCTAATGCGCAAAATGTCAATCCTCTTGCTCCTCAGATGCTACCTGACCTCCTGAGCATTTCCAGTGCCACACTTTTCGACTGAAGTTATAATAGATGTTTGCTACAGAAAGGCTTAGAATATTTATTAGAATTAGAATCCCTACAGTATGCAAACAGGCCCTTCGGCCCAACAAATCCACACCAACCCTCCAAAGAGTAACTCACCCAGACCCATTCTCCTACCCTATATTTACCCCTGACTAATGCACCTAACCTATACATCCCTATGGGCAAGTTAGAATGGCCAATCCACCTGACCTGCACATCTTTGGACTATGGGAGGAAACCCACGCAGACACAGGGAGAACATGCAAACACCACACAGACAGTCACCCGAGGCTGGAATCGAACGTGGGTCCCTGGTGTTGTGAGGCAGCAGGGCTAACCACTGAGCCACCGTGCCACATAAAATTAATAAAATGTTGATTCATTATTTGAAGCTGTGGGACTAGTTCTCTGACATGGTAAATGAAGGCACAATCATTCAATCATTAGTAACCAGAAAATTCCTGATTTGATCTGTAGTTGAGTTGATTTTGCTCCTCCAGGGCTGGAAAGGGTTGTGGGTGGGGTGGGGGGGTGGGAAGTGGGTGGAAAGCTGACTACTTAGGAGTTGTCGAATCATGCAGCATAGAAAAAGAGGCCCTTCAGCCCATCATGTCTATGCTGACTAACAAATAATAAACTATACTAATTCCATTGACCAGCACTTGGTCTTTAGCCTACTGTGCCCTGGCATTTTAACTACTCCAGTTGTTTCTTAAATGTTGTGAGAGCAATTGTCTTCGCCACTGCCAGGAACACGATCCATTATATCTATCAGCCTCTGGGTGAAAAAGGGTTTCTTCAGATCTCCTCTGAACTACCTACTCCTCACTTTAAATTTATGCCCTCTAGTTTTAGACATGTCTGCTGTGGGGAAGAGATTCTCATGATCTGCTCTGCCTATGCCTCCTAATTTCATATCCCTCAATCAGATCCTGCTCAACCTACTCTGCTCCAGGGAACATAAACCCAGCCTGTCCAGGCCATCCTCATAACTGAGTCTGTTCATCCCAGGAGGCATCCTGGTGCAGCTCCTCTGCATCTTCTCCAGTGAATCCTGTCCTTCTGATAGTGGGGAGAAAGTGAGGACTGCAGATGCTGGAGATCAGAGTCGAAACATGTGGCAATGGAAAGGCAAAGTAGGTCAGACAGCATCTGAAGAGCAGGAGAGTCGAATCAATGTTTTGGGTATAAGGCCTTCATCAGGAATAGTGTGGTGACCAGAACTGCACAGAGTACGCCATCAGTGGCCTAACCAATGTTTTATCAAGTTGTAATCTATGCTGGCTAATGAAAACAAGCATTCCATATGCCCTCTTCACCACACTGTCTACCTGTGCTGACACCACCAGGGATCTGTGAACTTATATACCAAGATCTCCATGTGCTTCAGTACTCCCTAGGGACCTATCATTCCTTATGTAAATCCTTCCAATATTAGACCGCCCAAAATGCATCACCTTGCACTTATCAGGATTAAATTTCAACTGCCATTGCTCTGCCCAATTTACTAAGTGATCAACATCAAACTGTAAACTGAGACCACCTTACCTTCAACAACACCACTAATTTTGTGCCATCACTCAACTACCTTCACATCCAAGGTGTTAATGTACATAACAAACAGCAAGGATCCCAGTCCCTATTGCTGAGTGTTTTCAAGTGACTCCACATGTTCGGTGAGGTCACATTTCTACTATGGTGCCCTGCATGAATTACAACAAGTTTGGAGGAGAAAGAGGAAAAGGGTATATTTCATAATTTCAGACCATTTCTGCTTCAGTGCTTTGTATGCACGTCTTTTCAGGGTCAGTGTGCAACAGCCACATTTTCATCAATATGAATGTCCCACACAGAGCAGAAACTGCTATTTGTGAAGGCCTTATGCGTAGTTTCAAATGACTGTCATTTTATTTTGTAAACAAAATACTGTGGATACTGGAGGCTCACAGAGCATATGGATGCTTAAACCCCTAGTTAAGAAGGGAGGGAGACAGAAAACAGGAAACTATAGGCCAGTTAGCCTGACTTTGGTCATTGGTAAGATTTTAAAGTCCATTATTAAGGATGAGATTGTGGAGTACAGAGAAAGGACAAAGGCGGGGCGTGTTTTGTTCAGATAACCGATGCCATAGATAACATAGTTAGCCAAGCATTGCGACCTTGCAATCTTGTTCAGATAATTCAAAATTTGTTTAATTGAATGCCGAGTACTCTAAGTTCCTCTGTATCTGGAAGTGCGTGATAAAATGGAGCAAAGTCAGCACAGCTTCTGAAAGGGAGATCATGTCTGACAAATCTGTTGGAAGCCTTTGAGGTGGTAACAAGCAAGTGAAACAAAGGAGAGCCAGTCGACTCTATCTGTTTGGATTTGCAGAAGGTCTTAGACAAGGTGCAGCACAGGAGGCTGCTAACTGAAATAAGAGTCCATGATGTTAGGGGCAATGATAGAGGACTGGCTGACTGGCAGAAGGCAGAGAGTTAGGATTTCGAGATCTTTTTCAGGTTGGCAGCTAGTGACTCGTAGCCTTCTGCAAAGGTTAGCGTTGGGACCACAACTGTTCATATTATACGTTAACGATCTGGACAAAGGAGCTGAGGGCATTGTTGCCATGTTTACAGATGACAAAAAGATAAGTAGAGGGAGAGGTTGTGGAAGTGTGGAGGCTGCAGAAGGACTTGAACAAACTAAGGGGGTTGGCAAAGAAGTGGCAGGTGGAACACTGGGAAAATGAGAGGTTATGCACTTCAGTTGGAAGAATAGAGGTGTAGTCTATTTTCTAAACACAGAAAGGCTTCAGAATTCTGAAGCACAAAGGGACTTGGGAGCCCTAGTTCAGGGTTCTCTTAAGGTTAACATGCAGGTTCAGTTGGCAGTTAGGAAGGCAAATGCAATGTTAGCATTGATCTCAACAGGACTAAACTACAGGAGCAGGGATGTACTGCTGAGGCTGTATAAAGCTCTGGTCAGACTGCAGTTGGAATATTGTGAGCAGTTTTGGGTCCCATACCACAGGAATAACATGCTGTATTGGAGGGAGTCCAAAGGAGGTTTACAAGAATGATCCTGGGGATGAGGGGCTTGTTGTGAGGAGCGGTTAAGGACCCTGAGTTGTTACACGATGGAGTTTCGAAGGGTTATGGGATGGGGGGGTGGGTTTTGATTGAAGCTTACAGAATACTGAGAGGCCTGGATGGAGTGGACGTGGTGAAGGTGTTTCCACTCGTAGGCGAGACTAGAGCCCGAGGGCACAGCCTCAATGAAGGGGTAACCCTTTAGAATTGTGATGAGGAGGAATTTTGCTACCTCGAGGGTGGTGAATCTGTGGAACTCAGGGCTGCAGGCCCTGTGGAGGCCATCTCATTGAGAGTTTCTTAGTCATTGGTAAGGGGATCAAAGGTCACGGGAGAAGGCAGGTGAATGGGGTTGAGAAATATATCAGCCATGATCAAATGGCAGAGGAGAAGCAATGGGCTGAATGACTAATTTTGCTGTTATGGTCTTATTGTTGAAATCTGAAACAAACATGAAACCTTCTGGGGAAAAAAGAGAGTTCTTGGTACCTTGATTGTAGGAAAAACCCATCTGGTTCATTAATATCTTTTCGGGAAGAAAACTGCTATCCAACCTGGTTTGGCCTCATTATGACTCCAGAGCCAGAGCAATTAGGGATGGGAGCAAAAGCTTGGTCAGCCAGCAACACAGATGTCCTGGAAATGAATATTTAAAAAGTCAAATAAGACTCTTCAGTTTTGATGTAAACTCTGTTTCCCTCTCCATTGATGCTGCCACACTGACCGACTGAATTTCTGCAGTATTTTCTGTGTTTGTGACCAATTTTGTTTGACAACTAATGAAAAAGTTTTTGATCTTAAATGCGACCATCTTTTTCATCAATTGTTCTTTATTTATTGATTGCAAGAAGAAACAGCTGTTGTTACCTTTTGCAGTTTATGCGTGAAATGGTTGGAGCCTGGCAGATGACAGTGCAACAGAAGATTGGTCTTTTCTCAGAAGACAAGAAAGAAGCAGATCCTTTGGCAGCTTCAGAGCAGAGCCAGCCCAAACCCTGTCCCCCAGAAGTTACACCCCACCACATCTGGATAGAGGCAAGTGTATGGCATTTAGAAGAATTTGGGGTATTTTGTAGAAACCTATAAAATTTCTCACAAGGTAAATGCAAGAAGCATGTTCCCAACGACTGGAAAGTCCAGAATCAGGGGCACAGTCTAAGGTTATGTAGTAAGCCATTTATTACTGAAATTAGGTCTTCACCCTGAGAGTCATGTGTCTGTGAAGCTCAATGCCATAGAAGGTGGTAAGGCCAAAGTATTGAATGTTTTGAGGAAGGAGTCAGATTTAATTCTTAGAGTTAAAGGGGTTTAAGGGTATGGGGGAGAAAGCAGGAACAGGGGACTGAGTTGGATGATCAGCCACGATCATATTGAATGGTGGAGCAGGCTCGAAGGGCCGAATGGCCTTCTGCTCCTATTTTCTGCCCTCTGTCCTGCAATACTCAGTGAAAATGAGAAGGTGCTTGTAAGCCATTTTGGCTCATAAACTGACCTTAGTATTATAGCATTTTCTAATTCTTGAGTATTCAGTACAAGTATGATCTAAAATTGTCAATATATGCTTAAAACACTCCCAGAATAATATAAAGGCTAAATAATATAAACGGTAATCTGAGGCAGATGGGCACTTTTCATTACCAGTAGTGACCGTGTTAAGGCCTTTCATGAGTCTTCGCAATATGCGGTGAGATGATTCAATCAGGTTAACCATTATCCCTCAGGATGGCTTAGATGTGCTATATTTCAGAATCAGGTTTGCATAGTGAACAAATAGTTCAGCATCTAATTATGAGATTGCTCACAAGGTCATTCTTAAAACATGTGAAACTGTGCATTCCCAGTGTGAATATTGACTAGTGTAAGTAGATTTGGGGTTGTCAGCAGTAGGAACACTCTTGGCTCATTTAATACACTCAGAGTCCTACAGCATAGAGATAGGCCCTTTGGCCCAAACTGGTGTGGGGTGACCTTATAGAGGTTTACAAAATTATGAGGGGCATGGATAGGATAAATAGACTAAGTCTTTTCCCTGGGGTCGGGGACTCCGGAACTAGAGGGCATAGGTGTAGGGTGAGAGGGGAAAGATATAAAAGAGACCTAAGGGACAATGTTTTCACATCGAGGGTGGTACGTGCATGGAATGAGCTGTCAGAGGAAGTGGTGGAGGCTGGTGCAATTGCAGCATTTAAGAGGCATCTGGATGGGTATATGAATAGGAAGGGTTTGGAGGGATATGGGCCGGTTGCTGGCAGGTGGGACTAGATTGGGTTTGGATATCTGGTTAGCATGGATAGGTTGGACCGAATGATCTGTTTCCATGCTATACGTCTCTATGACTATGACTCTATGGTCCATGCCGACCAAAATGTCCATCCATTCTAACCCCATTTCCCTGCACTTGGCCCATATCCTTCTAATCCTTTACTATACATATATTTGTCCAAATGCCTTTTAAATGTTGTTCATGTATTCTCCTCAACCACTTCTGACAGTTCATTCCAAAAAAGTTCCCTTTTATTCTTTCCCTTCTAACCTTAAACTGATGACCTCTAGTGATTCCCCAACCCTGGGAAAAAGACTGAGTACATTCACCCTACCCATGCCTCTCTATAAAATTCCTCCTCTCAGTCTCCTACGCTCTAAAGTAAAAAAAGTCTTAACTTGACCAACCCCTCCCTATAACTCACACCCTTGAGTCCGGGCAACATCCTTGTAAATTTCTTCTGCACTCTTTCCAGTTTAATAACATCCTTCCTATAGCAAAGTGACCAAAACTGAACACAATACTCCAAATGTAGCCTCACCATCGTACTGTACAACTGCAACACAACTTCACAACTTCTATACTCAGTGCCTTGACTGATGAAGGCCAGTGTGCCAAAAGCCTCCTTCACTGCCTTGTCTACCTATGACTCGACTTTCAGGGAACTGTGCACCTGGACTCCAAGGTCCCTCTTGGTTCCACTACACACCTTGAGGCCCTACCATGCACCACGAAACTCCTACTTTGACTTGACTTTGCAAAATGCAAGACCTCACACTTTTCTATATTAAACTCTATTTGCCTTTTCTCAGCCCACTTCCCCAGTTGATCAAGGTCCTGCTGCAATTTCTGATAACCTCCCTCTTTGTTTACAATACCTCCTATTTTAGTGTCATCTGCAAACTTGCTAATCACCCTTTGCACCTTCTCATCCAAATCATTGATATAGATAACAAGCAGCAATGGGCCCAGCACTGACCTTTGAGGCACTTCACTGGTCACAGCTCTCTAGTCCAACAAGCATTCTTCCACTATTACCCTCAGCTTCCTAACAACAAGCCAGTTGTGTATCCAATTTGCCTTGTGATCTAACCTTCCAGAACAAACTGCCATGTGGAACCTTATCAAAGGCCTTACTGAAATCCATATAGACCATGTCTATTGCCCTGCCCTTGTCAACCTTCCTGGTCATTTCATCAAAAAACCCTGACAAGTTTGTGAAGCATGATCTCCCACACACAAAGCCATGCTCATGACTCCTAACCAAACCCTGTCTTTCCAAATGCATGTATATTTTGTCTTTCAGAATCTTCTTAAGTAACTTCCCTACCACAGATGTTAGGCTGACTGGTCTATAGTTCCCACGTTTCCAAAGATGAGTACATCGGGGAAAAGGAGCTAATTGACAGTCCCATTTCAAATGTGTCATGAGCTCAGGATGAAGGGAAGGATGTTCTTACATGCAGTTGAGGATCCAGCTATAGGAAATGTATAGTTTACATACTGTAAAAATATACCAAGGGTAATGTGTGTTGTTCTATTAAAGGATTGTTTCTCATAGAATGCATCAACAACATTTGTGAGAGCTGATTCTAATGGGGATCCCATGGCGACAGCATTTATTTTGGGCATACTTGCTCCTTAGTGTCATTGAAAAAGATCTGCATGAGTTGCTGAGATCATTAGTTCAATGAATGTGGATTCATGCAACATTGGCAGGTCTGGATTACCATGATATAATGCTGCACTGTTGATGTTTATGGCTTTTCCTTTCGCGGCTACATTGGTGAATAGGCTAGCAACGTCAAAAGTGCACACGGGCTCTACATAGTTATTGAAGTGGAAATCCTGTATGATATTTGCAAATGTGAAGGAATCCTTCACCTTGTAAGTGGAAAACATGTTTAAAATTAGTTGAAGCAATTCAGCCAACCATTCTATCAGTTCTTGTTGTGTAGAGCCAGCCATAGATAAGGGACATCACATTCACATGTTTGGGTAGCCCATGCATACCCAGAATTCGGTGAGTTGTGAGGATGAACACGATCACAGATATCTCCCACTTTTTTTTAAGCTTGATTTCATGTATGGCTATGCTGAGCAGCAGGTTCATTGGATTCAAACTTGAACCTGTCATTAAGAAATGCATGCGTTTTGTTGATATAGTCATGTTTGTTAAGCATGACAATTTTAGTCCCTTTGGCAGGTTTAGTAATATGCATGTCTAAGTTGCCCTTGAGACCCCTCAACGCTGCCAGGTTTTCACATTGCCCGTGAAAATTGGATAACCCATTTGCATGCACTAGATCAGATAGGCAAACCTTCAACAATTCACCATCTTCATTGGGAACTGGTTTGTAGAGGGATACCTGGAGTTCAACTCAGAAAATGTCTGTCCTGAATGTGAGATGAAAGCACATAAAACTGAAGCCACGACGGAGGGCAGACTCCTCACTTTCAGACTGGTATTTGGTCAGAGAGATTTATGAAGAGCTTAATGACATCATTCTGCTGACAACTAATTTAGGATTCAGTCAGTTCATAATGTGGTGCACTTGTGTTTGCTAGAAGCTCCATATGTTAATACACTGAGCCCTGTTCTTTGCAGGGGGATATAGTATATACGTACACAGCTCCTACTCCAACTCCAAACAAGACCAGCCATTCACTTATTCATTTCTCAGGGTAGTACCCCGACCAGTCAGACTCAATCAACATAAGATTTAAACAAAGCTGGCAATTGATTGCGAATCAGCATTAGTGGGTGCATTGTAAGACTTGTTGTATCATTTTGAACAGCGCATCCATTTATTTTTCAAACAAGCTCACTTTTGCCTCTGTCATCTGAAAGGGAAAACCATTGCAAAGATGTGTGCTGAATGCATTGAATCCAATGAGCTGATCTGGCCTTTACCTTATGATTGCTAAAAGTACATGTATTACGTGTGCTTTTCTGTTTAGTTCCTGCTGCAAAGGTTTGAGATTGCAAAGTACTGCAGTGCAGACCAAGTGGAGATCTTCGGTAGCCTGCTGCAGCGTTCTCTCTCCTTAAATGTTGGAGGATCCAAAGGAAGTTTGAACAGACACGTTGCAGCCATTGGGCCAAGATTCAAGTAAGTGCAGTGTGACTACAGTGGAAATTGCATCAATGATCATGACGATCGTGTGTACTTCAAAAATGTATGATGGAAAAGATCTTATGGTTGAAATTAGCAGATCTGTTCTCTTCCCTAGAAAATGCTGGAGGCTGTGTGATTGAATTTATTCAAGGCAAGCTTATATAAATTTTTGATAGGCAGAGGCGTCAGACAGACTTGGGGCCCAATTGGCCTACCCTTGCTGCTAAGCCCTTTATTTACAGTATTCTGCTGATGCTGTGCGCTAGTTGGCAAATGATAACAGTAATGAATGGCATAACCTCATTAGGCTGAGTCTCCCCTTTCCTTCAGACCTTGTGGAGACCTTTCGCCACCTGCTTGGTACCTTCTCTAATGACTTTTTCACACAGGGCTGCCACAGGGGAGGGCAAATGGGATCAAAATTACTGTAAATTTTCATTAACGTCAGTGCAATTTCCACCATCATCTCACTACAATTTCAAGCGATCTAACTGCTTTTGTTTTTGTCACTCCAGGTTACTGACTCTCGGTCTTGCATTGTTGCATGCTGATGTTATTTCCAATGCAACAATTCGGAATGTGCTGAGGGAGAAAGTCTATTCCACTGCCTTTGACTATTTCAGGTAAACACTATCATATTGTTCAAGTGCAAAATCCGTGCATTTATTTTCTGTGCAGTCGCACAAACATTTCAGTTTACTTTTGATTAATTATTTCAGTGTTGCACCAAAGTATCCCACGCAAGAGGAGAAGAGACTGCGTGAAGATATCAGCATTATGATCAAGTTTTGGACAGCCATGTTCTCTGATAAGAAGTACCTTAATGCAAACCAACTTGTCCCTCCTGGTAAAGTTGTCCTCCTTGTCAAAACCTCATTTAAATGAATGGAAGGGGACTCTATTTTTTTTCCCCCACATGTCAAATGGAGACTGGGAAGACCTATCTGGCATAAGTATCTAAATTTTCAAAGGATGCTTGGAGCAGGTGAAGGGATGTCATGTTGAAAATGTTGCTAACTTTATTGGACACTGGGAAATTAGTCACGTGGAAGAAAAGTTCAGGCAGTGGTTAGGGTATTTAAGTATACGTTTAGTCTGGAACTGTAGTTACCCTATGAAGCTGCCTAGATTTATTTTAAGATTAATTGAAGTATATATGTATAGATGTTTATTTAGACTACAATTATGCATACAGCTTCTTTCTATATTGGATGAATTGAATAAATTCTGTATGACCTTTCTATTATTAAAAGAGAAAGTAAAGGCAAAAGCACATTGAAGTTTTAACCATTGAAGCAAATTCTTCTTCGTAGCAGAGGCTTTAAATGATACGAAGTTGCACAGTTGAAGTGTTGCTTTTGTTGAAATGTAAGCACATCGCTAAAGTCCAAGTCCAATTACAGGACCTATTAAAACATAGAATAAGAAAGGATTATTGGATATGTCAAAGCCATTGCTCCTCCAGACTATGTGAAATCTAGTCTATCAATGGATGTAGGTTTGCTCGCTGAGCTGGAAGGTTCATTTCCAGATGTTTCATCACCCTGCTAGGTAACATCTTCAGTGGGCCTCCAGGTGAAGCACTGCTGCTGGTTCCTGCTTTCTACTTATATGTTTGGCTTTCTTTGGGTTGGTGATGTCACTTCCTGTTCTTTTTCTCAGGGGGTGGTGGATGGGGTCTAACTCAATGTGTTTGTTGATAGAGTTCCAGTTGGAATGCCATGCTTCTAGGAATTCTCATGCGTGTCTCTGTTTGGCTTGTCCTAAGATGGATGTGTTGTCCCAGTTGAAGTGGTGTCCGTCCTTATCTGTATGTAAGGATACTAGTGAGAGAGGGTCATGTCATTTTGTGGCTAGCTGGAGTTCATGTATCCTGGTGGCTAGTTTTCTGCCGGTTTGTCCAACGTAGTGTTTGTTACAGTTCTTACATGGTATTTTGTAAATTACGTTAGTTTTGCTTGTCTGTATAGGGTCTTTCAAGTTCATTAGCTGCTGTTTTAGTGTGTTGGTGGGCTATGATAATGTCAAGGGGTCTGAGTAGTCTGGCAGTCATTTCTGAGATGGAACCCATTTTTTTTGAATACGCGGTATGGGTAATTTTCCTCTGCTCTGCGTAGTTCCTCTGTGTTGCACTATGTGTTGGCTCGTTGAAATAATGTTCTGATGCAGCACACATCCTCACATCCACAAACGAAGCTGCATTTGTATTCAAAAAGAATGGGTACCCAATGAACACAGTCCACCAATTTCTCAGCAACAAACCCAAACAAGCAGACAAAACACATCCAGGTATCCTAGCCACTCTCCCCTACATCGAAAACATCTCAGAAATGACTGCCAGACTACTCAGACTACTCACACTAACAAGCACTACATTGGACAAACAGGCAGAAAACTAGCCACCAGGATACATGAACTCCAACTAGCCACAAAATGACATGACCCTCTCTCACTGCTATCCTTACATACAGATAAGGAAGGACACCACTTCGACTGGGACAACACATCCATCTTAGGACAAGCCAAACAGAGACACGCATGAGAATTCCTAGAAGCATGGCATTCCAACTGGAACTCTATCAACAAACACATTGAGTTAGACCCCATCCACCACCCCCTGAGAAAAAGAACAGGAAATGACATCTCCACAGGAAATGACATCATCGACCCAAAGAAAGCCAAACATATAAGTAGAAAGCAGGAACCAGCAACAGTGCTTCACCTGGAGGCCCATTGAAGATGTTACCTAGTAGGGTGACAAAACATCTGGAAATGAACCTTCCAGCTTAGCGAGCAAACTTACATCCAGAACCTCAACCTGAGCTACTAATCTTCTCAAAATTCACTGGTCTATCAATAAATGTAATAGTTGAGAAAAATTTTACAAATTTTTCCCTATCTCTAAAATTTAAGCGGCCAAATTCTATCACTTAATCAGTTGATTTCTTTGCATATCATCCTGATTCCAGCATTCACTTGTTATGTTACATCCAATATTTGGTCATCTCTTTCTGTACTCACTTTATATCCCTTAATCTCGTTCTGATACTTTGTTGTCTTATGGTGTGGAATTATTTCCCTATAACTTCTCAATCCTTTTCTCCTCCTCAAAGATCCTCCTTAAATCCATCTTTTTGGGCAAGCTTGTGCCAATTTATCAAGTATTACTTTGCTACAGCTTCTATATTTTCCTCTGGGTCTCTATTAAGCTCCACTTGACTTCCTATACTAAGTGCGGATTTAAAGGAGCATTATTGATCATATATTCAACCAATTCTTTGATCCAGCTGTTAATCTGCACCATCGCTCTAAGTTTAAACTAAATCCTGTTAAACTGAGAGGCTTCTATCCAGCTCTCGTCTACATTCCATTGCTGCAAAATTTGAAAGAATATGAATCGTGATTGATCATCTTATTCCTCATAAATTAAATTTTGAGTGTTTCTCGTAACTGAGAGAAAATCAAGCAAGCAAATAGGTTAGTTTTTATAGTACATTGTTCCAAAGCCCCTTCAATAATGCAATTTGCATTGTATTTCTTTCCAGCCTAGTATCTTGCTATCATCAAACTTGATAAAATAGGTTGAGAATTGTCTTCTGAAATATCTCCCTTTTTCACCCAGTCTCTCTCTCCCACCCTCTCTTTATCTCTCAACCATGCTCTCTCCCTCATTGTGCTGCCCCTCCTTCACTCTGCTATCCCTTCCCTTGTAACCTGCTCCCTCCCACTCCTTTTTCATGCCTCATTTTTCCTTTTTGCCTCATCCCTTCATGCCTCATCTCTATTTCACCCTTACTCACTTCACCCTCTAATTCCATCAGATCCTGTCAACCCATTCTCCTCTCAAAGCCTCCCATTCTCTTTTTCTATGCTTTTAGCTTTCATTATGTTTTATCATTCATTATTCTCTCTTTAACTTCATTAAAGCTGCATTAACGGGGAAATTGTGCCCTTAGTTTACTTCCTTCAGTGCAGATTCCTGCGTCACATGATTGTTTCCTTCTGGCAGCCTGCACATGAAACAGAGAAAAGGCAAGACATTGAGGAAACCTGCAAGGTTAAAGGAATAGCAAGGGCAAAAGTTGAAGAGGTATACAGTGGGAAACTAAGAAATAGAAGAGGAGGGAAGTATAGATGTGGGAGTGATTAAGGCTGGGTTCTCTCCCATCACGTTCAGTACATCTGTTCTGTTAAGACTAAACAAGCTCAGTATTTAAACAGCATGTCAGTCTTACACAAATAAGCCTTTCTTTTCCTCTCAAAGTTGTGATTTATTGCTAATTTTCTTTCTTCCTCAAATAATCTAATAGGTTTGAACACCTGGAATAGCCTCCTAAAAGGAAAAAAGGCTCTTGCAGTTATTTTCTTTCCTTCCATTGCTTGGCTTCATTCTTCATCTTCCTTCTCTCTATATTAATGCTAGGCTTATGCTCATCTTTTGTTTTAAGTAGTATCTCTATAAATGCAATAGCAAGTTTCAACCCAGATTCCATGCCTGTTGCTATTTATTACCATTCTTATTCCTTTACTGACCGAAGCACCTGCTTTCATTCCTGTTCTTGGACGTAACAAGAAAGGTTTCTCAGGTTTCTGCTTTGACAATTTGATTGTAAAATCCATAAGGTCTAATTTTCAGAAGATGATTGTGAGATGTACTAAATGAAGTAAAATAGCTCATTTTAACTTGAGGCAGTTTAGTGAAGGCCATTATAGTGGTACTGAAGCACTTAGTATCTAACAGTAGGAATTCAAGCAGAATTGTGTTAATGGAAAGTATCAGAATAACAGTTTCCTATTTGGATGTGAACTTGAAACCAGCCTAGAGGCTTGTATCATGTGTCACTGAGTTAATTAATCCAAGAACATTTGTTGACCCTGTTCTGTGCTGAGTTAACTCACCTCAGTCATGTGTCAGGAGACGCACTACAATACCATTCCTCATTCCTGGCCAGAAAAGACTTACCCTCCTGGCATTGTATGGTGAGGACACTGCGTTGCTCTCGTAGACTGCATATTGACCCTTGCTGTTTGGGCACACTTATCCCACTACAGTTCCCAAGGTTTTTGACATCTCCAATTCCTGAGAAATTGGTCCCCATTATAAATCATTGCCCTCAAAAGGGAAGGGAGCAGAAGTTAATATTTTCTCTTGTTGTGTATAAGGTTGTACTTGTGCAACCATAAGGAAAATCCTCAAGAAAAGACTATTTAACAGCTGGTGCTGAGCTGCCATGAAATGCTTTTCAATTGCTTTTGTTCTCTTACCTGCAATTTTGTTTGAAAAAAAGATCATTGCAGTTTTATTGTGGTACAAAGAGAACTATTGGGCATAAAGCTTACAAATGGAAAACTATTCTTCAGACAACCAGGATCCCTCTGTGAATAACCTGTCTGTTATAACTGTGGCTGATTCCCGGAGCAATCTTGATGTTGCTGTTGGAACAAGACAGCAAGCGACACAAGGCTGGATCAATACCTACCCACTGTCCAGTGGAATGTCAACTATCTCCAAAAAATCAGGTGATGTGAACAATGGAAACCTTTTAAACTACATTGGATCTGCATGTTGCCTAGTTTATGTTTCCGAGCGTTTCTGTGGCATTGTGGCTACAACATTTTTGTTTTCTCATGCTTGCTATTTGGTTATTCCGTCGTTGACTCTTTTGCATATAATATGTGCACGGATCTTGTGTAACTACTGTGATGACCATTCCATATGCAGAGATCATTTCCATAAATTTCATTGTTTGATTGGTAATTTGCTCCTATTCTTATCAAAGGTGACTCATTTATAAAACGTTCAGGCAAGATATTGATTGCAGCTCACATCATGGCATCCAGAAGTATCTTTAAAAGAAGCATTGTGGCATGCAGGAAATGTTAGAATGCCTCAGATAGTCATTAATGTATTGTGATGATCTGAAATTGTATCTTGTTGATGTCCAAATTTGTACATAATATTACAGTTATTTTCATGACCTCAATGAAATTATTTATTACTTCCAATCAGGCATGTCAAAAAAGACTAATCGAGGTACTCAGTTGCACAAGTACTACATGAAACGGCGCACACTGCTGTTGTCTTTATTGGTGAGTTGTTTATTCACAGTAGTTAAGAGAAAGCTGTGCTTCACACATTCTGCTTCATTAAACTATTTCCCTTGATCATAGTTTTCCAAATAATAATGATGTGGGTTAATTAGGTTTCACTAGAGCAATGTTTAAACATATTCTAAACTCCCTGTTTGCATAAGGGTGATACTAATGAAAAAGGCCATATATCTCGTTTCTTAACAATGACTCCAAATATTCTTTCAGAGCATGCTCAGCTTTTTTTAAAAAATGATTCACTTGATTAAGGAATTTATTAGTACTTTATTATGGAATCATCTCCATCTGTTCTGCATTTTGATAACTCTTTGTTTTCCTGATATTGATCTTGAACCTGGTTTAAAAAAAACATATCTAACCTTTTGGCTCTTGTCTGACTCATGCGATTCAATTAGAAGTAATTTTCCAAATTTTACTTTTCTGTATTCCTAACAATCGACTTAATATACTTAGATAATATCACCTCTCTGACACTTTTACCAGATTTTATTTTGTCATTATTCCTGTGTAATAAATTCAGACAAGAACACAATTGGTAAAGTGGTGATCTTGGCTGTCATACTGAGAGATTTTGAAAACAACATAAATTATGCTGCAGTGTTTGAGTTTCCCATAATTACTGCTGTGCTTCTCACTTGGGCCAGTTTTTGAGAGAAGTATATCAGCTCAACATATACCACCTGTTATTGTATCAGTAATATTCAACTTCCACAAAAATGTTGAGTTTTGTAAAGAGAAACAATAATTAATGGTCAGGAGGCTTATAGGGGAAATAGAATATGGTGAGAATGTGTCACAAAGCTGCTGATTGTATACTGACATAAATGCAACAACTTACCTTTGTATAGAGTCATACAGCATGGAACCAAACCCTTTGGTCCAACCACTCCATGCCACCCATAATCCCAAATAAATTAGTCCCGCCTGCCTGCTCGCCCATATCCCTCCAAACCTTCCTTCCTTCATGTATTTATCCGAATGTCTTTTAAACATTGTACATTAGTGAAATATAGTAACTGTAATATAACTATAATAAATCTTTAACTAAGCCTGCAATCCTAGGAGCAGTTGCAAGATCCATGTATTTTGCCTTTACTGCAGTAAATGACCTGAAGTGTTTCAAAAAAACATCAAGTTAACTTCGCTTGTGAGACTGTCATCAAAAACATAATATTTTAATACATATATCAGATATAATAATCCATTTTTGCTTCTATAGAAAAATGTTTGATGTATTACTATATCTTATTCCTCAACATTTGCTGTCATGACATTATTCCAACTACATGTTGGAATACCAGAGGGCAGTTCAGGATGGGTAATAAATGCGGCCTAGCTAATGGCTCCCAAAATCCTGTGAATGAATAAAAAGAAATGTTAGCTACATTTGACTTGAAGTGGAACATAATTATCCAATTAATTTAATCTGTACATGTAATTGCCTGAATAATGCTCTTTACAAACTCTCAGGAAGTAGAACGTCATGAACAGCTCTTCATACATTTTGGGCATTGTATTTTTCCAATTAGTAGAGTCACATAGTGCAGCACCAATGTGATTTGAATGGCATTATGATTTCAAGACTATTTGACTTTTAACTCTTAATTATGAAGAATTGTCTAATTGGGTAATTGTCTAATTAATTAAAAATAATACATAATTTTATATTACTCATTCACATTCATGCCTTCATGTCTGCTTGATGAATTACACTCTTCTCTCAATTCAAAGCTTCTTAATTTCCATTCTTCATTTGATCGTTTAATTTGATTTTGGATTAAAACTGGGTAAATTATCAAGAAAAGACTGTACATTTTGTGCAGGCTGGGCTCATTAGGCTCACTAATTGATAGGAAACCAGCAAGAAAACTAATTCTACATTGGGAAGGTTCAATAATTAGAGGATCCAAATTTAAGATAATTGACTAAAGAGCAAAAGCAACATATTTTTCTACACAGTGAGTTAATGTAATCTGGAATGCCCCATCAGGAAAGGCAGTGGAAACAGATTTAATAATAGTGTTCTAAAGAGAATTAAATAAGTATTTGAAAGGAAAACAGAATCTATGGTTATAGGAAAAGAACAGAGGACTGAGATTAATTAAATGTCATGACAATATACAATGGGCCCTATCACTTCCTATGCTACTTAAATTCTGTGATTCAGTAGTTACGTAAGGTTTCTGGATGAACAATTTAAAAAAGCATATAACCATAATTTACTTTAAGGCTGTTTTTATAAAGTACCTTTCGCTGCCTCAGGATATCCCAACCACCTGGCAGCCAATAAAGTTCTTTAGAAGTGTACTCACTGTCATAATGCAGGAAACACAGAAGCTGTGTTACACACAACGAGCGGCCACAAACCTGTCACTAGATAATCTGGTTTTAGTGATCTTGATCAAGAAATGAATATTGAATATGACTCTCGTGCTTTTTTTTGAGATAGTGGGCACAGGATCTTTCATGATCACCTGAGAGAGCAAACAGGGCTTTGGTTTAACATCTTGTCTGACCATGCAGTACTGTCTTGGCATTGGATTTCTGTGTCAGCTTGGACTCCACAATGAGACTTGAACCCACAGTCTTCTGATTCAAGCAAGAGTTCTACCCACAAGCCATGGCTAACATACCGACAAATGTTTACTTTTGTTTTTAATGTTTAGGCAAGTGAAATTGAACGACTCACCACATGGTATAACCCCCTGTCATCCCCTGAGTTGGCATTGGACCAGGCTGGAGAACTCAGCGTAGCAAACTGGCGGTCAAAGTACATCAGTCTGAATGAAAAGCAATGGAAAGATAATGTAAATCTGGCCTGGAGCATCTCACCTTACTTGGCAATAGAGCTGCCTTCCAGGTAATAAGACAGAGAATTAAAACTTTATCATTTTACATCATGTTAATTGGAAGCAGGAGTATTGCTGGATCCGAAACTGCTGCTTAATACTTTATATCAGTAGTCAGCTGGCTAATACATAAATTAAAATTGCCACATTGTTTGTATGCATTTTCTGTTGCTGTGTTCTATTTGTTCTTCACTTGCTGGGTATTGATCGAACGCTACTGGAATCCAAACACTTTCCTTCTAGGATTGTCTAATGCCATGCAGGGCAGCTCAGTGGTTAGCACTGCTGCCTCACAGCGACAGGGACTTGGTTCGATTCCAGCCTCAGGCAACTGTCTGTGTGAAGTTTGCACATTCTCTCCAGATCTGCATGGCTTTCACCTGGGTGCTCTGGTTTCCTCCCACAGTCCAAAGATATGTAGGTTAGGAAGATTGGCCATCCTAAATTGCCCCATTGTGAGCAGGGATGTATAGTTCCTTGTTCTTTTCAGTCTTGACTGAATACAAATTCATTATAGATTAAGTTGGGGTTATGTAGGACGATTCAGGACAGGACAGAAGTCTCTTTTGAGAGGATTTTATTTGTCCTCATAATGTGAAATGTATGGGCAAGGCATTTCGTGATAAAGTTGGCTATACAAAATGCCTGTGAAAGTGCTTGTCACATATATAGGAAAGCATAGAAAATAGGAGCAGTGTAATCTTTTCAGACCACCGAGCCCACTCTACTATTCATTATCAACATGGCAAATCCTTTTGTTCAGTGCCCTACTCCTGCTGTCCTACACCCATTGTAACCTTTTAGCTTCTAGAAATATTTCTTAAATCTTTTCAGTGACTTGGTCTGTAGAGCACTCTATGGTAGGAAATTCCACAAGTTTACAACCCTCTGAGTGAAGAAATTTCACCTCAGCCCAGTTCAAAATGACCAACTCCATGCCTGAGATGATGACTCCTTATTCTGTCCCCTGCCCCTGGCCAGGGGAAACATCATTCCTGCATTCAATCTGTCAGTTCTTCTAAACTCCAGTTAATGCAGGCCCAATCAACCCAATCTGCCTTCATATGATAAGCCTGCCATACCAGGAATCAATCTGATGAACCTTTGCTGCACTCCCTCTGTAGCATGTGTATTTTTATTTAAGTAAGGTAACCAAAATTGCACACGCTACTACAGGCATGGTCTATCCCAAGGGCTGGTTCAGTTGTGGTAAGGCTTCCTCGCTGCTGAACTCAAGCCCTCTTGCAATAAAAGCCAACGTACCATTTGCGTTCCTAACTGCTTGCTGCATTTTTGCTTTCAGTGACCTAAGTATAAGGACATCCAAATCTGTTTGTACATCAAACCTTTTCAATCAATCACCATTTAAATAATCATCTGTGTTTAATTTTTCCTCACATAGTGGGCAATTCTACACTTATCCCTGTTAAACTTCATCTGCCATATATATGCCCACACACTCAACTTGCTGAAATCACCCTGAAGCCTCTTCACTTCCTACTTACCACTTTCAACCCCATCTAATTTTATGTCATCAGCAAGAATGAAGTGTTACATTAACCACATCATTGATATACGTTGTGAAGAGTTGAAGCCCAAGCACTGATTCCTCCTCTGTTCCATTTGTGCATCTCACTCTGAAAACAGCTCACTTATTCTTACACTGTTTCTTTTCTGCTAACCAATTCTCATTCCGTTCCAGTACGTTATCGCCAATCCCTTGTGTTTTGATTTTGCACACTTCTCTCTCATGTGGAACTTCGTCAACAGACCTTTCTAAAACTCCAAATACACCACATCCACTGGCTCTCCCCCATCTGTTCTCCTAGTTTTGTTCTCAAATAAACTGGAGTGGGTTTGCCAAACGCAGTTTTCCTTTAATAAATCCATATTAACTTGGCATAATCCATTTTTGGTGTTTTCAAGTGTCCTGCTATAAATCCATTACTACAAATGCTAGCATTTTCCTACTAATGTTAACTAGGCTGTATATCCCAGTCTCCTCTTTTAAATAATGGAGTTTTATTTACCACCTGTGAATCTGCCAGGATTGTTGCAAAATATACAGAATTTTTGAAGGTGACGACCAATGCTATTACTATGGCCATCTCTTGGAATGTAGCTGAATCAGGCCCTGGGGATTTAACGGCCTACAGATCCATTACTTTCTCCAGCACTCCTTTTTTTTAATTATTACTAATCCCCTTCATTTCTTTCTTCCCAATAAACATCTGCTTCTCCAACATGTTTTGCAAAGCAGTAAGTAAATAACATTACAGATATTATATCTATGAGACCCATGTCACCAATGCATGTAATATTGTTAGGTTGAGACATTTATCTGATTTCTGCTTCACTAGTGTTGGTACATTGCAGAAAAGCAGAAACTACTTTTGAGTTAATGTACAGCAAGATCATAAATCATGAGTGTGACCACACTGAGATCCCATAACATGTATGAGTGCCATCAGTAATGTTTGAAAGGATGAGGAATTCTACACCTAAAACTGAATTGAACTGTACGTTAGTTTTATCAATAACTTACACCTTGTTCACTATGTTGTACCTACCAGATTTAAAAACACTGAAGCCATTGGAGCAGAAGTAACACGTTTGGTGAGGCTGGATCCTGGAGCTGTTAGTGATGTCCCAGAAGCCATACGGGTAAGACTGTGAAATGAAATAAATGTCCCTAAATAACCATCCTCATTTATTTTTTGTATACAGCTTTTAAATGTATGAGTTACTGAAAATAGGAAAAACTTAATTTGGAAATGAAATAAATTTCTGATGATTTTGGAACAAAATGAGTTAATGGCTATTTCCAGTGATCAGATGTGTCATTTTAGTTGCTTTTTGACATATTTCTGCAAAGTCAAAGCTTTTTGTTCTGTGTTTGTGTACTTTTGATCATGACTCATTATGAGATACGAGTGACAAGACAACAGGCTTGTAAATTAGACTTGCTTGTTAAATATGTTTTGGCAATTCTTGTAGATAAGTCTCATCAGTCTTTTCATTTAATCTTGCAAGAGTGCTAAGAAGTATTTAGCAGCTGGATGAATATGCTCACGTTAACGCATTATAAAACTTGGATTTCAGTGACTGAGATGACACACACATACAATCTTCAGGCACTGTCTATTCAGAGTGCACTTTTTTTTGATAGCAGAGGAGGGCAACGAGATATGGTCTTTGTAGATTATTGTTGGGGATCATTCCTGTCCGAGAAGGCTGAGAATTTGTTGTATTTGACAATATTAGTTAAGCTCATCTGTAAGGATTCAGCTTCAGTCTTGAAATGGGTAAGAGCAGGAAGTGCAAGTAACTGCTAGTTCCATTGGAGTGGTTGTGGGAGTATGTTTATATTGTGGTGGTTTGCAATGAGAGAGGGAAAACATTAAGCCAATCACACTAACAGGACCAAGGATGTGCAAGTTTTTTTCAAATTTATTTCAAAAGCGTTTCAGTTAAAAGAGACTATTCTTTTGGTAATAAAATTGGTGCAGGTATGATAGGCTTCTTTCTGCACCATTTCTATTCTTCGACTCTTTCCAAAAGTTTCCCACCACCAAACTTAAAATGACTGGTCTGTTAATGCCGGGCTAATCTTTACACCCTGTTTTGAACATAAGTACGACATTTGTGATTTTCCAGTCCATTGACAACATCCTCAAGTCTAAGGAAGACTGAAAATTTTCAGTCAGTGCCTCTGCAAACTCCAGTCACACTTCCTTCATTATGTTTCATTGTGTTTCATCTGATCAGCATCATCAGTCACAGGCTCAAAGATCCTTGTTAGCTTTAAGTACAGATAACATATCCATATCTCTGGATATCTCAGCCTTATCAGCTTTAGACCTCTCTAGTGACTCATTGTCACCATGGCATGGGTAGCATCTGCTTCCTTAGTAAAGACAAATGTAAAATATTCCATTAATAACCTAGCCATGTTCCTTGCTTCCAAGTGTTAATTCCCATTTTGGTCCCTAATTTATCCCTTTGCTTTTTCAAATGCCTGTAGACTTGTGGGATTACCGTTTTTGTTATCTGATAGTCTCTTTACATAATCCCTCCTTGCTCCTCTTATGTACTTTTCACCTACCTTCTGAATCTTCTGTGTTTAGCCTGGTTCTCAAATTTTTTTTAAGAGTGTCTTAAAAAGACTTTTGAGTTTGTATTGTAAAGCGATCAATTGTCACTTTCTTGGTTAATAATAATACCGACCCATGTGACATGGCAATCCTTGACCTGGAAACAGCATCATGAGGAAGGAAGTTGATTCAGAAGCCATGTGGCCAGACACACACGCAGGAAGGTTGCATGCAAGAGACTAAGAGAAGGCCATCAGCCCTCAGCTTCAGGCTTAAAGAGAAAACAAAGAGAAAGGAATAGAGAGTTTGCATGAGGAGAAACCAGCAAATCTTTATAAAGTGGATTTCAGTTTTCTGTTTGACAGTAAAAAGAAAAATAGAATTCCATGAGCACTTGGGACAACAATACAAAAGTGAGCTGAAAAAGACATAAAAGGTGACATAAGTAACTCAGGCATGTAAAACAGCTGAGTTTGTAGCAGAGGACTAGATTGTGAATTGCATATCATCGGTCATATGGTTAAAAATAAATTCTTTAAAAGTACACAATTAAGTGTTGGGGCAAACATTATCCAAGGGCCTCAAATGGAAAATGCCTGCCACCGAATGCAACTTGAGGCTGAATTGACAGGGTTGGAAAAATTGAGAAATTTCATGTGAGGCTACATTTGTGCAAGTAGTGATGGGGATTGTAATGTATCTTTGTATCAACTATTTAACGCAAAATCACTCCTTTTTATTTGAAGTACTGTTTACCTGTTAATTCACCCTTGATTTGCATTGGCTATGATTTGTTTTAAAGTAGATGTTACAAGAACAAGAAGTTCTTCATTTGGGGTCTTTTGATAAATTTGGTTTTCAATTTTCCCCAGGGGCTTGTAATTCAGTGGAATGCCAAATAATATGAGTCAGTTTTGGATACAAATCAACAGAGTTATGCCTTTCATATTCTACGAAAGTTTTGATGTACTTCACAGCCTATAAAGTTCTTTTGAAGTGCAGTCATTGTGTAATTGAGAGGAATGTCCAGAGATCCTGTTTTTACAACAGTGTTGGTCAATTGATAGATTGATGTTAACCAGTACATCAGGTACACTGTGCAACCCTTCAGATATGGCCAGAAGATATTCATGTTCACTTCCAGGGAGACATCCCAAGCTTTCAGGTTAGCATCTCATTTAAAAGATGGATTATCCGATAATGCTGTGCTCCTTCGTTATTGCACTGAAATGGATTTTGAACCCGACAGGTTGGACAGTGCACTGGCTGCAGCACCCATGTGCACTTTGTGCAGAATTGTTTGCCATAAAACAAGAGTCATGAATGTGGTGATGGCAATGTAGAGAAAAGTTGGAGAATGGAGTGAAGAGACAAAAATGGTGGTGTTTGATAGGTGATCTTGTGGAGATACCTGAACTAGCTAAGGAGATGGGAAAGGTAAATCTAGAATGTTATTTTCAGTGGAGCAATGGAAACCGAGGTGCTAATGGTCACAAGTACAACTTCACTCCATGAATGATCGATGCTTGGAATGAACCCCGGTCTGGATAATGGAAGCTCCGTGTTATAATCTGTTACAAGGTAGTTAGATACAAAATAGTGGAATATGTAGACTTTCTGGGTGGGCACAGTAAGATGGGCTGAAAGGTCATTGTTGACCATTGTGATCTTATTATAAAAGTTAAAACTGAAGGCATTTTTCTGGAAATGAAATCTTAGGGATGCCCCTCAATACTGTGGAAAAGAACAATCAAAATATTATCATGCAAAGCAGATTGCTACAGATGGAACAAATGTGGGAAGAAAGAATGCACCTAACAATGAATCCATTTACACACCTTCACCCCAGGATATTTGCGAGCAAGGTAATTAATTAAATCTGGACTTCTTGCAAGCATAATCTTCATTCTATAATCCTGGCTTTGGCATTTGCAACATTGAAAGGGGAACTTGTTCCTTTTTCTGCTGACTGGCTTGGAATACAATGAAACAATCTGTCAAGAAACTCAATTATCCAGCTAACATTCCAGGAGATATTAAAAAATTTACTTTTTTATAGTGGGCAAAATGACAGATTTATTACACACTGCAAGTAAACAATAAATTGGAGGTGAAGTTTCTGGCAAATACAGGTGGTTGAGAAGTGCATGGAGCTAACTGAATATTTGCAAAGTTAACCCCTTTTTCCTTCCACATATTTTAGTTTGCAATGTAGTCACAATTTTTGTACATTTATCAAATATTGTAGAAAGCAAGCATGAAACATTATTCATCTGTCAGCACTTGAATTCAGTTTACTTCAACATTTGTTTCATTCTGGGAACCTTTCAAGACATTGAAAAAATAGTGACTGCAACAATGGTATTTAATCGCATCTTCATTTCTTGACTGTTGCTGGTATTCCTTCATTGCAGTGATCAATATTCACTTATAAATGTTATAGTGAGTGTTAGACTATTTCTGATCTTGTTCTTCCCAGTCTGCTTTTCTTGAGAGAAGTCATTTGCTAGCCTGGCTGGTGATCTTTCCTAATCCCAACCCAGGAGCAATGAAACCAGCTTGAGCATTCAATTTCAGTTTAATTTAGTGGGCGATTGTGGTGTAATGGCGGTAATCGTTTTGCCGTGGATTCCAGTCCTACACAGTATTAATGGAATTTAAATTCAATTAATAAAGTCTGGAATTAACAGGTAGACTATGACCCTATTATCAAATGTTGTAAAAAAAACTAACTTGTTTGCTTTTAAGGAAGGAAATCTGCCATCCTTTCTGGTCTGGCCTACCTGTGACTCCAGACCTAGAGCAATGTGGTTGATTCCGGATTCCCTTCTGAAATGACCGAGAGCAAACGACTCAGTTTAAATGGGCAAAAAAAATGCTGACATTGCCAGTGGTGCTCACATCCTATAAAAGAAAAAAAGATTAAAATTATGCATCATTGTAATATATTTTCTCACTTACCTAACATGTTAAAGAATACAGAGACCCCGTTTCAGATGAAGGGGAGTAAACAATATCTTGATCAAGGTAATGCTAACTGGATCAGTAATTCAGCTCAAATGCCAGATTTTTAAAAATTGAATATTGTGCATCCCAAATTGCTCTTGAGAATGTAGTTGTGAATGCCTTTGTGTTGTGTAGATGCATCCACAGTGAAAGGGAGAGAATTCCAGCATTTTGAAGAAATGGTGTGTAACTTTAAGGGGAACTTGCAGCTAGCGATGTCCGTAGTAGAGGTCGCAACTTTGGAATATGCCTTTGGAGGTGCATTGGTGAGCTACTGCAGAGCATTTTGTAGATGCTATACACACTGATCATTTGGTGCTGGTGCGGAGTGAATGTGGCAGTTCTTCGATGATGTTCCAATCAAGAGGGCTGCTAGGTTCTGAATGGAGACCAGCTTCTTGAGTGATTTTCAAGCTGCACTCAACCAGGCAAATGGAGAAAATTCAGTCACATTCCTGATTTATACCTTGAAGACAGTGGCCATTGGCCAATCAGGAGGTGAGTTAGTCACTGCAGAATTTCCAGCATCTTCCAGCTTTTTACAGCCATGATATTTATATGGCAGGTCTGGTTCAGTTTCTGGTCAGTGGTAACCCTCCCCCCACCACCACCAAGATGTTAATAGTGGGGGATTCGATGATGAAGCACTATCCATCCATAGTCACCTCAGCTGTTTTCTCGGTAATGTTCTGTACTAATTTACACCCTGTCAATCAGTCTAACTTGTTTGATGTCATCATTTGTCTCATTGATATTGTCCTTTGTTGTATCCCAGCTACTGGTCTTATGTTACTGATCCCCAGCTAGCATTTCAGGCTTTACATTATTCCTTTTCCTTTCAAGAGTGTTGCAAGGAAATGAATTGTGCAGTTCCTTATTTCCTACGAATCTTAGAACTCTGAAGTTCCAAACTGTCCTCAATTCTTTCATCCTCCCCTCCTTCCTGCAGTCTTTAAATCTTTATGATCAAACTTAGTGTCATCTCATTTTTGCTTTCCAATGTAACTTTCTGCTTTCTACCTCCTGTTGTTAGTCTTACTCAAGTGACCTCATTGCATCTTAAATTATTGGTTGTATTAGGCTTATCAAGGAGATGTTTAAGCTTTCCGTAATTAACGTATGTGCTTGAACTCGGACCTGGGTATATGTACGTGAATCATTTAATATGGCAAGGTGAGTTGAGAAAGCTGTTTGAAAATACAAATGGAACATGTGGTTTCAACAGTAGAAAAAATTGAATATAAAGGCAAAGTAGTTATCTAAAAATGTTATTTTAAAAGAAATGGTTTGGCCTCAGCTGGAGTATTGTGTTTACTTTTGGGCACCCAAATTCATGAAAGATTTCAAGAACTAGGGGAAGGTACAAAAGAGATCCACAGGAATGGACTATAGATAAGGAATTTCCATTACGTGGAAATAATGGAGAAGTGAGTTTCATGTTTGTTAGAGCGCAGAAGATGAAGAGTGCATTTGATAGAGGTGATCAAAGTCATGAATAATTTTGATAGTCATTAAGGAAAAATTGTTTCCAGTGACAAAGGGGAGGTACTGTGAGGATATAAATTAGAAGTAATTGGTAAAAACAAAGTGCAAAGCTGACGTGAGGAGACTAGTTTTTATTTAACATTGCTCTGGAATACTCTGCCAGAAAGGGTGATTCAAAAAGAGAGTTGACTTAACAAAGGAGAATTGCAGGACAGTGGGGAAAAGAAACAGGAAAGTGAGACTCATTGGATAGTTCTACCAGAGAGATGACAATAGCAAGATGGGTCAAATGGCCTTTGAATCAATTATGTAATGATTCTAAATAAGCTATGGAAAATATTTCATGTCTTTTTCACAACTTGTTCATTAGCACTGTCCTGTCATTCACATTAATGGCAGATCATTGAGCACCATCATTAGAATTTCCCAAGTCATTTACTGCTGTTTCTGCTGCTAATAAAGTTGTTGTTTGGAGAGGCTCTTACAAATCTATTTAGCCCTGAGATGTAATGATCTCTGTGGTGCAGTTGCGGAATTTCCCTTCCATTAAATTAATCTGATTTAGGAATTCATGTCAGGAATGATGTAAGTAATAACTTTTAACCACCTTGTCCATTATTTAACTTTTTGTAATCACGTAAAAGTTAAGATTGTCCTTCATACCCTGTCCAGTATTTATTCCCCAGCAACAACACTAAAACAGGTTGCCGGGTCATAAATATATTATTAATTGTGGAAACTGAGTGCCAGTTCGCTGCTGCATTTCTCCAATACAAACGTTACTACCCTTCAAAACAGTACTGCATTAATTATAAAACACTTCGAGATATCCTGCAATTCTGAAAAGCTCTGTACCAATGCAAATTAGAACACCAACATTTGCTGCAATCTTGAATTTGAGATGCACATGAATTAATGAGACTGTAGATGTAAACTTTTTAAGCGATTACCCTAAAACTCTGGGATGAGAAAACTGAAAAAATGCCCAGGGTAATACAATAGATAACAATAGAGAGATGATAAATAATTTCACTTCAGTATTTACCACGGAAATAGGACGGGTAGCTATGATATTGGATGATCGGTAAGTAATGAGACCAGTGCATTTAAAATGGAAAAGGGATCTATTGAATAAACTAAACAAACTCGAGGATAAACTCCTGGGCTGGATTTGATTGCATTCTCACAGTTGAAAAGAAACTGGGGCAGAGATAGCAGAGGTATTGCTGCATTATTTAAAGATGCATTAAAAAGGCACAGTGCCAGAGGATTGGCAGTTAGCTAATGTAATATCTATATTGAAGAATGGAAATATAACAAGTTCAGAAAATTACAGGTCAGTCAACTTAAATTTTTCCAATACATGTGGATGGCAGGTGGTAAGAATGGGAAACATTTCTGGTCAGCTCTGTGATGGAAAGAACATGGGAGTTTCTTATATCGTTATCCATTGTTTTAGGTTGCAGCATGCATGAAAAGGTATATATTACCATTGCAAGGGGTGACCAAAGTGTGCACTTTTGTTAGCCATGCTAGAGAAGAATAACATTATCGGGAAAGGACAGCTGCAGGGTGATAGCATGAGTTCTTTAAAATTATGGAAGGTGGATGCAGAGGAAATATTTCCACTTGACGGGAAGAACATACCAGAGACATTTAATATAAGATAGTCACCAATAAATCAAGTAAGGAATTCGAAAAATTATTATTTTCTCAAAGGTTGGTGAATGTGGTACTCGCTACCATAGGAAGTGGTTCAAGTGATTGGCATTTCACTTAAGGAGCAACTAACCAAGTATGTGAGCAAGAAATGAATAGAGTGTTGTGTTGATAAATGTAAATAAGGAAAGACTGAAGCAGACAATTGAAGCATAAATTTCAGCATGGGCTTGTTAGACTGAATGGCCTGCTTCTGTGTTGTATGTCCTCCTCTGTAATTTTTTTATAAGTCTCCATGCATCACACCATGCAAGAAAGATGAAAAAAAGCTGTGACACCCCTGCCTTTGGCAAAATGTACAACTGCTTGCATGAATAAATTCCACCAGACATCTGCTCAGTTCGGGAGATTGGCCAACAAAATATAGAAGAGATACTATAGGGATGAGTAACACGCTCTTGTATCAGCGTGTGCAAATGTACTGTAATGAAAAACGTTTATACACTCAGTGGAAGGAGAGGAGTGGTGGCACTTTTTCAGTCTTGTTACCCTTCAATTTCAAAACTGTCATCCAAATGATCTTGAATATGGCTAATAATGTTCCCACAAAATCTTTAAATCAGAAAAAGAGAGGATTTAATTGCAGTTTTTACAATGACAAAATAATTTGTTGGAATGAATATGGAGAAGTTGTTTTCTAGGGTTAGGGTGTGACAAAAACGATGGGGAGGGGAACACTAACTGCCCTATCAACTGTGACCGACTTTAGTAACACAATTTAAAATTGTCACTCAAAGTTGAGGAGAAATGTCTATGTGCAGCATGATCTATAACAACAAAGGGTGATTGATCTAGGTGCTATTCTACTGGATGGCAAAAATGGATTGACATTTAAAGTGTGTGGAGATATAAGATATGGGAAGAGAATAGGTAATGGGGATTAGCTTTGGAATGCTTTACTTTGTATGCAATTCATCAATTGGTCAGTATGTAGTTTTCATGGTGAAGTTAAGACTACCATTGCCACAGAAGACTGTGTGGGCCAGCTCATTGAGTATATTTAAAGCTGCGGTAGATCAGTTCTTAAGTGTCAAGGGGATCAAGAGTTAATGGGAGAAAGCAGCAGAATGGGGTTGAGAAACTTATCAGCCATGATTGAGTGGCGGAGCAGACTTGATGGGCTGAATTCCTAATTTCTGCTCCTATGTCTTATCATTTATCAACCACTGGGTGAAATAACTTAATGAAATAGCCATTAGTTGACATTACCTAATTTACTGTCAAAGTAATAATGAAGCCAAAGGTGTTTAAGGTTATTTTCGTGTAAATGGCACAGCAGGCAAGGCCAGGTTTGTGATCAAACCCACGTAACTCAGATGTTGCTGCTCATGTTGTGGTCCTTCACCATGAGTTATGCGAAAGTGCCACTTCGCTGTCTGCCTCAACTCATTTTCTATTTCAGCCTCAGGACTCCTTAAATAGTATGTGTTAGTTATAGCCAGCAATTACTCTATCACTGAAAAATTTAATGTATCATTACTATGAAGTCTCACTTCTTCGGCTTTTAATTACTGGAGAAATTTATAAATGTAGAAATTTGAATATTTATTTTTTATTTTATGATTTGTTCCCACTCTCAATCCATATTTTTCTTTTATTCCCTTTACATAGAGTCGTAGAGATGTACAGCATGGAAACTGACCCTTCGGTCCAACCCGTCCATGCCGACCAGATATCCCAACCCAATCCAGTCCTACCTACCAGCACCCGGCCCATATCCCTCCAAACCCTTCCTATTCATATACCCATCCAAATGCCTCTTAAATGTTGCAATTGTACCAGCCTCCACCACTTCCTCTGGCAGCTCATTCTATACCCGTACCACCCTCTGTGTGAA
>NC_057734.1:3589779-3624920 GCF_004010195.1 Chiloscyllium plagiosum | reverse complement strand
CCCTAGGACCCTACCATTAAGTGTATAAGTCCTGCTAAGATTTGCTTTCCCAAAATGCAGCACCTTGCATTTATCTGAATTAAACTCCATCTGCCACTTCTCAGCCCATTGGCCCATCTGGTCCAGATCCTGTTGTAATGTGAGATAACCCTCTTCACTGTCCACTATACCTCCAATTTTGGTGTCATCTGCAAACTTACTAACTGTACCTCTTATGCTGTCTCTATATCAGATTTGACATTGAATACACACGCTATGTAATTCCTTTATGTCTTTGCGATGTTTATTTCAAAAACCTTCAATCTAATTATTGAAGCAGATATCCTATTTACTCCATTCACACTGGTCCCAGATTCTGGATTAGTGGTGCTGGAAGAGCACAGCAGTTCAGGCAGCATCCGACGAGCAGTAAAATCGACGTTTCGGGCAAAAGCCCTTCATCAGGGTCCCAGATGCCCAGTTGCCCTTCAGTGTGACACTGTCAGTGCTCTCATACAGAAACTTAAAAACTTGAAACATGTAAGTGAAGTCCAACTAAGAGCAGACACTGTTAAGTTTTGCATTGCAGCAATTGTGATTTACTGTGCTGGAGAATGCTGCATTGGGAGTTAGACTGTTCCGGAAGGAAGTCCCTATCATTTTCTCCCATTTCCCACTCTCTAGTTAAGCAGTGTGACTTTTTCTTAAGTACAGTATCTCGAAATAGCATGGATTTTTATTGAGCTTCTCACATATCAACATATCAGGTTGTAAGTTTGCTCGCTGAGCTGGTAGGTTTGTTCTCAGATGGTTCACCACCAAGTTAGGTAATATTATCAGTGAGCCTCCGATGAAGCGCTGGTGTTCTGTCCAGCTTTCTATTTTTTGTCTTGGTCTGTTGTGGTGGGTGATATCACTTCCAGTTCTTTCTCTCAGAGGTTCATAAATGGGGTCCAAATCGATATATTGTTAATAGAGTTCCGGTTTGAATGTCAGGCCTCTAGGAATTCCCGTGCATGTCTTTGTTTAGCCTGTCCCAGGATGGATGTATTGTCTCTGTTGATCTTGTGTCCCTCTTCATCTGTGCGTATGGATACTAATGATAGTTGGTCATGCTACAGGAAGGACAGAAAGAGAGGCAAGAGAGGAGGGGGAGTGCCATTTTTGATAAACGATAGCATTACTACTGCACTCAGGGAGCATAGTTCCAGAAATACATCCAGGGAAGTTATTTGGGTGAAACTGAGAAATAAGAAAGGGTTAATCACCTTATTGGGATTGTACTACAAACTCCCTATTAGTCAGAGGGAAATTGAGAAACAAATTAGTAAGAATATTTCAGTTATCTGTAAAAATAATAGGATGTTTATGGTAGGAGATTTTAACTTTCCAAACATAGACTGGGACTGCCATAGTGTTAAGGGTTTAGATGGAGAGGAATTTCTTCAGTGTGTACAAGACAATTTTCTGATTCAGTATGTGATGTACCTACTAGACAAGGTGCAAAACTTGACCCACTCTTGGGAAATAAGGCAGGGAAGGTGACTGAGGTGTCAGTGGGGGAGCACTTTGGGGCCAGCGATCATAATTCCATTAGTTTTAAAATAGTGATGGAAAAGGATAGACCAGATCGGAAAGTTGAAGTTCTAAATTGGAGAAAGGCTAATTTTGACGTTATATGGCATGAACTTTCAAAAGTTGATGGGGGAGCAGATGTTCACAGGTAAAGGGACGGCTGGAAAATGGGAAGCCTTTTGAAATGAGATAATAAGAGTCCAGAGACATTAGATTCCTATTATGGTGAAAGTTGTAGGGAATGCTGAATGACTAGAGAGATTCATCCCTGATGAAGGGCTTATGCTCGAAACATTGATTTTCCTGCTCCTTGCCTGCTGCCTGATCTGCTGTGCTTTTCAAGCACCACTCTAATCTTGACTCTGATCTCCAGTATCGGCAGTACTCCCTTTCACCAAGAGAAATTGAGGGCTTGGTTAAGAACAAGAAGGAAGCATATGTCAGGTATAGACAGGATAGATCAAGTGAATCCTGAGAAGAGTATAAAGGCAGTAGGAGTATAGTTAAGCAGGAAATCAGGAGAGCAAAAAGGGGACATGAGAAAGCTTTGGCAAACACGGTTAAAGAAAATCCAAAGGATATTTACAAATATGTTAAGGACAAAAGGATGACTAGGGAGAGAATAGCGTCCCTCAAAGATCAGCAAGGCGGCCTTTTTATAGAGCCACAGGAGATGGAGGAGATACCAAGCGAGTATTTTTCATCAGTGTTTACTGTAGAGATATAGAATGTAGGGAAATAGATGGTGACACCTTGAAAAATGTCCACATTTTACAGGAGGAAGTGCTGGATGTCTTGAAATGCATAAAGGTGGATAAATCCCCAGGACCTGATCAGGTGTACCCTAGAACTCTGCGGGAAGCTAGGGAAGTGATTGCTGGCCCTCTTGCTGAGATATTTGTATCATCAGTAGTCACAGGTGAGGTGCCAGAAGACTGGAGGTTGACTAACACATTTAAGAAAGATGGTAAGGACAAGCCAGAGAACTATAGACTGGTGAACCTAATGTCGGTAGTAGACAAGTTGTTGGAGGAAATTCTGAGGGACAGGATGTACGTGCATTTGGAAAGACAAGGACTGATTAGGGATAGTCAACATGACTTTGTGCATGGGAAATCATGTCTCTTAAATTTGATTGAGTTTTTTTAAGAAGTAACAAAGAGGATTGATGAGGGCAGAGCGGTGGACGTGATCTATATGGACTTCAGTAAGGTATTCAACAAGGTTCCCCATGGGAGACTGGTTAGCAAGGTTAGATCTCGTGGAATACAGGGAGAACTAGCCATTTGGATACAGAACTGACTCAAAGGTAGAAGACAGAGGGTGGTGGTGTAGGGTTGTTTTTCAGACTGGAGGCCTGTGACCAGTGGATTGCCACAAGGATCGGTGCTGGGTCCACTACTTTTCATCATTCATATAAATGATTTGGATGTGAGCTTAAGCGCGACAGTTAGTAAGTTTGCAGATGATACTGAAATTGGAGGTGTAGTGGACAGCGAAGAAGGTTGCCTCAGATTACAACAGGATCTTGACCAGATGGGTCAATAGGCTGAGAAGTGGCAGATGGAGTTTAATTCAGATAAATGTGAGCTGCTGCATTTTGGGAAAGCAAATTTTAGCGGGACTTATACTTAATGGTAAGGTCCTCGGGAGTGTTGCTGAGCAAAAAGACCTTGGAGTACAGGTTCATAGCTCCTTGAAAGTAGAGTCACAGATAGATACAATAGTGAAGAAGGTGTTTGGTATGCTTTCCTTTAGTGGTCAGAGTATTGAGTACATGAATTGGAAGGTCATGTTGTGGCTGTACAGGGCATTGGTTAGGCCACTTTTGGAATATTGCGTGCAATTCTGGTCTCCTTCCTATCGGAAAGATGTTGTGAAACTTGAAAAGGTTCAGAAAAGATTTACAAGGATGTTGCCAGGGTTGGAAGATTTGAGCTATAGGGAGAGTCTGAACAGGGTGGGGCTGTTTTCTCTGGAGCGTCGGAGGCTGAGGGGTGACCTTATAGAGGTTTACAAAATCATGAGGGGCATGGATAGGATAAATAGGCAAAGTCTTTTCCCTGGGGTGGGGGAGTCCAGAACTAGAGGACATAGGTTTATGGTGAGAGGGGAAGGTATAAAAGAGACCTAGGGGCAACCTTTTCACACAGAGGGTGGTATGTGGAGGGAATGAGCTGCCAGAGGAAGTGGTGGAGGCTGGTGCAATAGCAACATTTAAGAGGCATTTGGATGGGTATATGAATAGAAAGGGTTTGGAGGTATATGGGTCGGGTGCTGGCAGGTGGGAGGAGATTGGGTTGGGATATCTGGTCGGCATGGACGGGTTGGACAGAAGGGTCTGTTTCTGTGCTGTACATCTCTATGATTCTGTCTTTTGGTGACTGGCCAAAATGTGATGAGATGAATTTGTGAAAGCAAGGGAAGAGTAATCATTGATGGTTGAGTGGGAGAAGTGAGAAGCTGGTTGATAACCTACATGGGAGGACTAAAGAATGCATATGGAAATGCACATCGCTAAAAGATAGTTGAAGAAAATAGGCGCAAAATAATATGAAAAACAAGTGGGTAATAGTTTTTTTTGTATGAGGAAGTTACTGCAGATGTTGGAATTTGTATTGTAAGCAAAATATGCTGGAGATCACAGCGGGTCAGGCAGCATCCGTAGAGAGATTAGAAACGTTAATTTCCTTTCTCTCCATCAATGCTGCCTGACCTGCTGTGATTTCCAGCATTTTTTTGTTTTCAAAATAGTTTTTTTTGTGCTGTATTCATGTATTACATTTTTGAGCTTCTTGGAATAATTTGTATAACTGCAATTGGTAAAACTGTAAAATGGATCTGTTAAACTTGTGACTTCTCTTTATTTCAATGATAAACCAATTAAAAAGTAAATTTTTGTAAAATTGTTGATACCCAATCTTGGCTTCCTGTTTGTAGTTTAAAGTGTATAATCCCTGCTTGTTTTGTAGCATCTGGTCACTTTGCATACTATTGATGCGGATGCCCCAGAGCTGAGCCATATTTTGTGTTGGGCGCCTACAGATCCACCCACTGCCCTCTCTTACTTTTCGAGTTTATATCCACCACATCCGCTGACTGCACAGTATGCTGTAAAAGTGCTGCGTTCATTTCCTCCGGTAAGATGCGAATAGTTTATGAATTAACTGCTCAGAGAATGTAGCATTGAATGTATTGGAAGTCTTGCATATTACACACTCTTCCAGGAACTACCATACATGTGTCCTGTCGCAGTTTTTCAGGTCATTCTAATTATAATCGAGGTGTTTTTTTCCAATTCACCACAGGAGAAAAGTTGGTGATTTTTTTTAGACAATTGGCATTCTGATAACCGTAATTTGTTGCTTTGCTGCGAATTAGCTGAATCAGCAAGTGTGGCATTTAAGTACGACTTAACTACCAGAGTTTGTTTTTTATGGATTGCATCTTAAATGATTGTTTCAGTTCAATACAGTTAATACAATCTATAAGTATTTCTACATTAATTTCACTTACTATTAAAACTGTGGCTATCCATACTGCGATTCTGTTGAACCAGCTGTTAGTCTGAGAGTTGCAACTTGTCACTGAGTCTTTACATGCAGATTATAGTAGTTGCAGACTCCTTTCTTTTATTGCCAGTGTACCCCTCTTCCCCTCTCCTCCACACGTGCATAATCAGACATACTGACAGTTGTCATATTGTGACGTGCTGTTTGGGGTATGCTGATGCCTAACCTTATGAGCTTATTGCTGAGAAGAGCAGCTGTGGACATTCCGAGTTTGTGCAGCTCCATCTATTTGTGGGGTATATATTTTGACTGACCTGCTATACATTGAACTCTTTATTTCCCCAAACAGGATGCAATTCTGTTCTACATTCCGCAAATTGTTCAAGCTCTCCGATACGACAAGGTAAGGAATGCATTCACTTTATTTTCTTAAAGACAGGCAAGAAAGTCTTTTGCTACTTCACACTGTTATTTGATTTGCTGTTTACTGAGTTTAAAGATTCAGAAATTCATGAAATTGCTTTATCGTATTTTACCTAGAAAGAATGACTTTTCCCTTCTGTTGCTAAGACTTTTGCGTTTCTCCAAACCTGCTTCTGATGCAACAGAGTTGATTTATTTGCATTTGTTTCTGAAAAAAAAATTCTGTCACTAGGGTATGATCCAAAAGCAGGATTCTTCATCTCGTTTAAATTGTCCACCAATCCTTTCTTATGTTCACGTTATGGAAATCTCAGGGAACCTATGTGTGGAGTTTGCACATTCTCCCCGTGTCTGTGTGGGTTTCCTCCCGGTGCTCCGGTTTCCTCCCACAATCCAAAGATGTGCAGGTCAGGTGAATTGGCCATGCTAAATTGCCCATAGTGTTAGGTGTGTTAGTCAGGGGTAAATATAGGGTAGGGGAATGGGTTTGGGTGGGTTGCTCTTCGGAGGGGAGGTGTGGACTTGTTGGGCCGAAGGGCCTGTTTCCACACTGTAGGGAATCTAAAAAAAAATTGAATCCTTCGCCACAGTGGACAGGCTTTGTTGAAAATAGGGCTTCAGAATAGGAGGAGGTGATTTGCCCTTTAAACCTTGTTCCTTGTTTTAATAAGCTCATGGTTAAAGTGGTTTTGATCTCAGCTCCACTTTATATGCTTCTCACAACCCCTTCCTTCCCTGTCCAACAACATCTGTTTAACTCCGTCTTGAATAGATATAAAGACACTGCCCCCACTATGTTCTGGGGAAGAGAATTCCATGCTCTAACAACTTGGCAAGTGAAAAAGAAATTCTCCTCATCACTATCCTAAAAGGAGACCTGTTTTCTTAAACTGTGTCTCCTAGTTTCAGTCTCCCAACCAGAGGAAATATCCTCCAGGCATCCACGCTATCCAGACCCTGCAAGATCTCGTTTGTATCAATAAGATCACCTCACATTCTTCTAAACTAAATCAAGTTGTACCCCAATTCCTGGGAAGATTTGCTTTGGAGCATACATTCTCACTTATTGTATTGAAATCTCAAGCTTTCAGAGCGCTGCTCCTTCATTAGGTGACGTGACTTTGTGATTTCAAATAAATGTGTTGGATTCTAACCTGGTGCCATGTGACTTCTGACTTTGCCCTTTTTACTATGAACGTTGATATCTGGTCTTGCTCATATATGTTAAAGAATCATTGCATCTTCTGCAAAGTAACTCCTTCTGCCATGAGATCTGCTGGTACGGTGTACCATTACACGTCCACTTAGCTTGTCTTCAGCTACTCTGTGACATCTGGTATTCAGCTACACCCAGGTCAATCCCTTTTTCTGTACTCCATTTTGTCTCCTAGAAAAGATCTTTGGAGCTTCTTTCTCTGGAACAAGTATGCTTTTGCACTATTATGCCATTTGGTAGAACTACAAATACTACTTACCTCTAGATATTAAATTTTCATGTGTTCGATCTATTAACCCACTGTTTGTCTTATAAATGTGTTCTAGATGGGATATGTGAGAGAGTACATCTTATGCGCAGCAGCCAAGTCTCAGCTTTTAGGTCATCAGTTTATTTGGAACATGAAAACCAACATATACACAGATGAAGAAGGCAATCATAAGGACCGTAAGTATTTAGACCGCTGTATTGTATGAAGGACGATAGCCCTTTATTCATTGCCACATTCCTTCTCCAATTGTGTAGTTGATGTTCTTTGGTTAGTTCTGCCTGTGCTTGTGGTTGTGAGTGTCATTCATGTGGCCAGGATTTACTGCCCATTTTCCTTCCTTTGAGAAGGTGATAGTAGGTTTTTGTGATTGAGCTACAGGTAAGTCCATATTAAAAGAAAGATATTTAAACAAAAGTGAGATATTGTATATGCCAGAGATCAAAAATAAAAACACAAGGTGCAGGAGAAGCTCAGCAGGTCTGGCAGCATCTGTGGAAAGAGAAACAGAGTTAACTTTTTGAGTCCAATGTGACTCCTCTACAGAACTGAAAAATAAATTCTGTTCCTCTCTCTAGAGGTGCTGCCAGACCTCCTGAATTTCTCCAGTACTTTCTGGTTTCACTTCTACTGAAGTATTTGTTAATGGCTTGTTTTGCTTTCTTGACCGAAAGGATCGAACAGTAAGATGTCTCGAGCTTTCAGATTTCCTTTTACCTTAGCAAATAAATTAAAAGCCACATTGAATAAGTTGCATTTATTCGAAGCTACAAAAACGTTTCCTGTTAACTTCTAAAACAACTGAGAACCCCTCCATACTTATGTTTTATTCCATCTCTTAAGTGTGGACACTTCACCCTCCAGGAACCAATCAAAGGTAATTCCTGGCTTCCAAGAGCTGCTTCCATTCTTTTCCTTTTCCTTTTCCAGATGGATGACGCCTAATCCCAGAACTGATTTTTCACAGTCGGGGAGAAATGGACATTTTACACCTTCAGCCAAAGCTAGACAAATCTTCGAATCTTATTTAAATCTTCATGCATTCACTCTCTTCAAATTTGAGTATGAACATTTCACATGGTGATCAACACCTTCTTGTAGATTGACCTGTTTGTGAGATTCAGTGATTCAGATATTTCAGGAAAATGTTTAATCCAAACCTGCAATGGTTTCCAATGCTCCCCTCCCCCCACCGATTTCCATCTACTTTGTATTCAGGCTATCTTCTAGATCCCCAACTTTGTTCTATTTTGGAATTAAATAGGTTAAAAGTATAAGTGTTTATACAATCTGACATTTCTAATATCTCCTTGAGACTTGGAGACTAACAGTCTATACACCATCAGTACAGTTGCCATTATTTACAGGTTGGAAAATCTTGCTTCGTCTTCTTATTAAAACCACATGGCCCCCCCTTTCACCCTTAGTAATCAAGTCAATGATACTTGTTGCCAGGTAGAAGTTTGAGCTGGTTGTATAACATCTTTTCTTGTCATTATTCATAAAAGCATTTGAATCCCAGTACTATTTTGTAAAGCAAGATACTGGAGTAACAGCCAGAGACAGAATTAAATTGCATACCTCAAGTCCTGTCATGTTTCTTCAAATACTCAAACATTTATGCCAACTAAATCCGTCAAAGATTAAAGCTGTGTCCTATCAGCCTGATGGTACAAGTCTTGATCTGTTTGTTTTTTTTGGAATGATCTGTTCTGGTACTACACTTTCATAAGGGTTTGCAAATCTGGGGCCAAGTGAAAACCTTGATGCCATGTTGTCTTTCAGATGCACACTTGCTCTCATTCATATCTGAAATGCACTACTTTGTCGGTTGTCTAAAAGGACTTGTTATGTAAAAATGCTAAGGAAATGAGCTTTTTGTCTAATGGGACTATATGGAGTTCTTAAAGGTCAAGGGCATAATGCCAATTGATCAGATCGTCAACTTGATTCAGTATTGGCACAAGCACAGATTGTTTTCAACCAGCTGAGTAACTTATTGGGCGCAAGGTGTTGCTGGACAAGCTCGTTGCAGACCAGAATGGTCGGCTATCCAGTCCTATGGGTGATTAGCTGCATGATATTGTTCTAAAATCTCCATTATAATGTCTGGGTGGGGTGGGAAAATGAAGACAAAGCAAAATATTTGAAAATGAAAGGGTGTGTTCACCATAAACCACCCCAAAAACTGGTGAGCAGGTTGAAGAATGATGTTTGACTGTACCTTGGGAAAAAATGGTGGTTGGGTGTTTCTTTAATGGGTGTATGATGCCAGCAGCTCTACGCGAGAGAGGAGAGATCAAAGCAAAGAACGATGTCAATGGGTTTATGTTTGTGATGTAATCCTGCTCTATATAAATTATATAGTTTACTAACTCTGGTAAATCCCATCTCGCTTCAGGTTGGAGCAAGTCCCATTTTAATGCTGAACTGGCATATTTCTCAATGTGAAAGCAACTGGGTGTTCCTTTGTTTTGTTGGCAGCTGATATCGGTGAGCTACTGGAGCAACTGATTGAAGAAATCACTGGTTCATTATCAGGCCCAGCTAAGGACTTCTACCAACGAGAGTATGATTTCTTCAACAAGATCACTAATGTTTCTGCTATCATCAAGTAAGATGGTGAACTCTCAAAAACCCTTCTGATTATAGTTTGCAAATTGGTGTAATGAAGGTTGTATTGACCTTTCAGTCAACAAAGAGTACTTTGGTTGTACAAAGACTACTGGATTATTTTACCCATAGTTCATTTCCTGTCCAGGAACACTGTCAGTGTGGAGTTTGCAAGCGCTCCCCATGTGTCTCCCCAGTTTTCTCCCACAGTCCAAAGATGTGCAGGTTAGGGTGGATTGGCAATGCTAAATTACACATTGTGTCCATGGATGTGCAGGCTATGTGGATCAGCCACAGGAAACGCAGAGTTATAGGGTAGGGGGTGGGTCTGGATCGGAATCAGATAATGTTCAGAGAGTTGGTGTCGACTCAATAGGCCGAATAGCCTACTTTCACACTGCAGGAATTCTATGTCAAAAGGGTTTAAAAGCACACATCCCAACCTTGGTTAGCCCCCCACCATCTTTCTGGAAATTCTTGATCTATTATTTGAATATTTTATCTATTTGGCTATATTTAATGCACTTGCGAAGGACCAAGCCATTCAAATCAAATTAATACTCTTTTGTTTCACAATTGTAGTTTTTCTGTTAAGTCACAAGCAAATGTTAGAACAAGTTCAAGGGCATAATGCCAATTGATCAGATCATTGACTTGATTCAGTATTGGGCACAGGCACAGATTGTGTTCGGCCTGCTGGGTAACTTATAGGGCACAGGGGTATTGTTGAACAAGCTCGTTGCAGACTAGAATGGTCGACTATCCAGTACCATACGTGATTAGGTGCCAAGCACATGAGCCAGAAAATGGAACCATTCACTTTTCACCCCTGTACTTGCCTCAGCACCTTGATTTTAAAATTTTCATCCTTATTTTTGAACATCACTATGGCTTGGTTTGCCCTCTCCCTATCTCTGTAATCTGCTTCAACACCACGACCCACCGAGATATCTGCAATGTTCCAATTCGTGCCTTTTTAGCTGCTTGATTTTAATTGCTTCACCACTATTGTCCATGCGTTCAGCTACCAAGGGCCCTATCTCTGGAATTCTTTCCCTAAACTACTTGTTCTCTCTTTTCTCCTTTAAGATGCTCCTTAAAACCTGCTTCTTTGATTGGCTTTCGGTCCCCCAATATCCAAATGAGGCTCAGTGTCAAGGGTTGTTTGATGATACTTTTATGATGTGCCTTCAGATGTTAGCCTGTAGCATACAAGCTAGGAGCATAGAACACACAAGAACTAGAAGGTTGTGGTGATCTTACCTAGCACATGAGTTTGACTTCAGCTCGAGTATTGTGTCCAGTTCTGGGTACCACACTTCAGGGAAGATGTGAAGGCGTTAGAGACAGTGCAGAAATGATTTACAAGAACAGTTCCAGGGATGAAGAACCTGATATTGGGAGAAGTGAGTGCTTTTTTGACACATCCAACTCAGCCAGTTACTGCCTTATCAGCCTCTCGATCATCAATAAAGTGATGGAAGATGTCATCAGCAATGCTATCAAGCAGCACCTGCTCAGCAAAATCCTGCTCAGTGGTGCCCAGTTTGAGTCCGGCCAGGGCTGCTCAGTTCTTCCCCCCCCCTCCATTACAACCTTGGTAATAAGGTTGCATCATGGAGCCCAAACAAAACTGGATTTAGTCAGAATCAGGGAAATCTCACTGCTGGTTGGAGTCATACCTGGCGCAGAGGAAGATTGTTGGAAGATTGTTGTGATAGTTGGACGTTAGACATCTCTGCAGGAGTTCCTCATAGTAGGGTCCTTGACCGAACCACCTTCACCCGATTCAGTGACCACCCCTCTGTCAGAAGGTCAGGAGTGGGGGGTTTTTGCTCATAACTACACAATGTTCAGCACCATTTATCACTCTCCAGGTACTGAAGTAGTCCATGTCCAATTGCAACAAGATCTGGACAATATTCAGACTTAGGCTGACAAATGGCAAGTAAAATTCACACTGCACAAGTGCCAGGCGATGACCATCTCCAACAAGTGAGAATCTGATCATCATCTTTTGACATTCAGTGATATCATCATCATTGAATTTTCCATCCTGGGGGTTGCCATTGATCAGAAAGTGAACTGGGCAAATCATACAAATACTGTGGCAAAAACAGCAGGTCAAAGGCTAGGAGTCCTGTGGTGAGTAACTCACCTCCTTAGTCCCCAAAGCCTGTCCATCATCACATGGTCACATTAAGTTATGTGAGACCCCCAGTGATACAACATTAACTTGGTCATAGAAGACACAGGGTAAATGAGGGATCGTTTTCTGACTGGAGGTCTGTGACCAAAGGTGTTGCACAGGGACCAGTACTGGGAGCTCTGTTGTTTGTAATATATATAAATGATTTGGATAAAAGTGCCGGTTGTCTGATTAGTAAGTTTGCAGAGGACATGAACATTTTAGTTAAACCACATTTGGAGTAGTGTGCGCCATTTTAGCTGTCATGGTAAAGGAAGAATGCAGAGGTTTTGGAGAGGGTGCAAAAGAGATTTACCAGGATGTTGCCTGGATTTGAATGTATTAGGTATAGGAGAGGTTGGACAAAATTTGATTGTATTCATGAGCGTATCAGAGGTTGAGGAGTGACCTGAAAGAAGTATATTAAATTGAGAGAGGCAAGGATTAGGTGGATAGTCAGAGTCTTTTCCCCAGGATGGAAATGTCAAATATTAGAGGGCATAGGTTTAAGCTGAGAGGGGGCAAGTTTAAAAGAGATGTTCAAAGCCAGTTTTTTTTTTAACACAAGGTGGTAGGTGCCTGGAAGGGGAGATTCCACAGGAGTTGATCAAAGCAGGTATGATAGCAACATTAGACAGGCATATATACAGGCAGGGAATAGAGAGATACAGACCATGTGCAGGCAGATGGGGTTAGTTTAGTATGGCATCATGGTCAGCACAGGCATGATGGGCCAAGGGGCCTGTTTCTGTACAGTACTGTTCTTTGTTTTATCTAAAAAGCACAAGTCTGGAGATTACTACCTATTACCTGGATGAATGCAGTTCCAACATTACTCAAGAAGCTTGACACCACCCAGAACAAAGCACCCACTTGGTTGGCACAACATCCACTCCTTCCATCACCAACATTTCGTAGCAGCAGTGTATACCATCTACAAGATGTCCTGCAGTAACTTGCCGAGGCTCCATAGACAATACTTTCCAAACCCCACACCACTCTCCATGGGAAGGACAAAAAAGCATCAGATACATAGGAATACCACCGTCTTGAAGATTCCAGCTCCACATCCCATTTCCTGGTCACTGTTCCATTGGCAGTAATGCATGAGCCTTAATCCACACCTTGTCTTGTTCACTTATCTCTGTGCTTGCTGACCTACATTTGGCTCCTCATCCAGCAATGCTTTCTGATCCTGTTTTCAAATCCCTTCATTGACCCATCTGTGCTTATCTCAGTAACTTTCTCCAGCCCTTCAGATCTCTGAGATTTCTGTGCTCCTGAGTCAGTTACCCATCTCTGATTTTTTTTTTTCCCCATCATCCGTGGCTGTCTCTTTAACTGCTTGGAGCAAATATGGTGAATTTTCCTCCCTCTCCTCTTCGCTTCTCTCTTCCTTTAACATATACTTTAAAACATACTTCTTTAACCACGCTCTTAATCATCAGTCCTAATAGCTTCCTACATATCACCCTTTCACTTTTATTCAGCTCAAGTGCAGGCAGATGGGACAAGTTTAGTTTGAGATTATGTTCAGCATGGGCTGGTTGGACCGAAGGGTCTGTTTCCATCTGTATGATTATGAAGCAGTTTGGGATATTTCACTACATTTTGAGATGTTATATAAATTTGGGTTTTAGCACCAGTTTACAGAAATACCTCTTATCCATCAGTCAAATTTTCCCATTTTTCTAACAAAATAAATGCTGTCTAATACAATGTGATGGGACATTAGATAAAACAATGTTTGATTAACTATGATATTCTAACCTAGAAATATTTGTGATTTTGAAATGAAGAGTAGTCTTCTTAATTGTATGACTTTCAATGTAATTGTCAGTTGCTGAAACAATTCAAACATTACGTAGAAATTGAACTTTGTGCAGTAAAATTGGGATATGGTATTTTAAGTGCTTATTTTAAAGCTGTAATGTCCACAGTGGAAGGAAATGACAAGCTTGCACATACAAAGTAGATTGCAAGTTTTTAAGAAATGTTTTGAAATACTTTCTAAAGACAAAAAAAAATGAAGGTAATAGGGAACTGATATTGGAATCCATGGGACAGGTTTTCTTGAAGTGGAGTAATTTGTTCACCTTGTTTACTTATGAAGTAATTGCCAGTTGTTTCATTATGATTAGCTTGGCTCCATTATTATGCAGTTTTTTTAAATGGAACCATGTCCAAATCTCAAATTGGAAGTTAATGCTTTAACTCTCTTCTCAGTCATTATATTTGACCTTTCAGCACACATTCCTTCTTTGTGAATTAAGTTTTATAGATTATGTGCTTGCTTCAAGGAATTGCGAATATTTGTCCCAAATTCCACCGATCAAGTCTGTTCGATACAGACACTACCCAAAATTAGAAGGTGGCGTCTGACTCTCAGTGCAGGTGCACGAGTCTCTGAAAGAAATAGTCTTGCTTCAATTCACAGTTTTAGCCTTACTTACCTGACTAGCACTTTAGCTGTGCAGGAGTGCAAAGCTGAAAGGGTTTTCTGAAATTAAATTTGCAAAATAAATGCAGTCTTTTTCATTTCTTCTTCAATGGGATGTTGGCATCACTGTCAAGGCCAACATTTATTGCCCATTCCAAATGATCCTTGTGTCTTGCCATGTGAGGTTGGCAGATTTTCTTTCATAAATGACATTTGTAGCTTTTAACAATTGTTTTGTGTTCACCATACCAAGATTAGCTGTCCATTCCACACTAATTCATAGCAATTGGTGAAACGTAATTCTGCGGTGAGATTTGTCCCAATTGCAGTTATTCAGTCCTCTGAATTACTAGTCCAGTGCCACAATATCTCTCTCGTGCTCGCTCTCTCTCTGTCTCTCTCTCTCTCTCTCTCTCTCATGCGCTGTCCCTTAATTACAGGTAAATGATCTTTGCCAGGTCTTATTAGAAAAGCAGTTAAGTGAAAGAGCAATAGAATTACTCAGAATGCTTCCCTTCCTCCTCCAGGCCATATCCGAAAGGTGAAGAGAGGAAGAAAGCATGTCTGAAGGCCTTATCTGAGGTTAAAGTCCAGCCTGGTAAGAGAAACTGACCTGTTCGTGTCATTTTGAGCATGTCAAATAGCAGTGTAGTGATCAGAAGTCATTTTGTAAATGTTTCCATATCTTTAATTGTTTGCGATTTGAGAGTCTTTATTCTAGAAGACCTCATTGTTCCCCTCAGCTACTTTTTACGTTGAATCAGATGGGCCCTCCTGTGGCACAGTGGTGGTGTCCCTACCTCTGAACCAGGAGGCCCAGATTCAAACTGCACCCGCTCCAGAAGTGTGCAATGAACAGAATGATCGTGAAACATGTCTGCAATAATTAAGAGAAGAATGCTGAAACATTGGTCTGATTTCTTTTGGTTTCAGGTTGTTACCTTCCAAGTAATCCAGAAGCTATTGTTTTGGACATCGACTACAAGTCAGGAACTCCCATGCAGAGGTGCATTTAATTCAAAGTCTCGAATTCCTTTCAGCCACCCCCTTTACACGCTTAATCCTGTGAATGGCTTTTTCATGTTTAATAATTAATAACGTTATGAAATGTCTTAATTCCATTTTATTTTAATTCCCATCTTCCCTACAAATAGAGGCTGAGCAAGTTTGCACTTCTTAAAATAAAATCTAGTTATCTACCATTTAAATGCTTTGATTAATCGTACACATCTGTTTCTTTATTTCTTGTTGCACAGTGCTGCAAAAGCTCCCTACCTGGCCAAGTTTAAAGTAAAACGGTGTGGAGTATCTGAATTGGAAAGGGAAGGTCAGTAAAAACATTTCATTTGTGGTGAAATCTGCTGTCATTAAAGATATCTTGTTCCTCTCCAATCAACCTAGTTACCAAGTTCAGATGGTCAGGAGATGTGATAGAAGGGTATATAGAGAAACAAGATTCTGTTTTCTTTTCTGGTGATCAGTTTGGAAATGGTTTACACGGAGACCATTCAACCCATCATTCCTGTGTGGATTCTTTAAACCACTATCCGCTTTTTTTACTTCTCCTGGCATAATTCATCTTCTGAAACTTTCAAAGGCAATCAATTATGAGTACTGTTTGGGATCCTTGTGCAAATGAAGCATACATTATTTTTAAACATAGTAGTTAACACATTGAAAATGGGCATCCGCTGTACCTGAGCCAATATACTCAATGCAACCCCTGACATATCACTCCACAGCAGGTCAGGCAACATCCGAGGAGCAGAAGAATCGACATTTCGGGCATCAGTAACTCCTGATGAAGGGCTTATGCCCGAAAAGTCGCTTCTCGTGCTCCTCAGATGCTGCCTGACCTGCGTACTTTTCCAGCACCACACTTTTCAACTCTGACTCTCCGGCATCTGCAGTCCTCACTTTCTCCATATCACTCCACAACCCTGGCTTGCAGGACTAATGCTGAGTAGTGAACTTCTAATGTATCAGAACAAGGGGGTGTGCATTTTCCCAGAGGATTAATATGCAGAACAATCAGTGTCACTACTGCCCATCATCCATTAACTAATTCCAATAGAATTCCTCTGAGCTGGACTATTAAACCTAATATGGAGGAATCCAGGAGTGGGATAGCAACCAACCTAGCTATTTACCCCAATATAGTATTTTTTATGAAAATAAGGAGCTGTACTTTGTTTCACAGGAATGTCCCCCAAACTTTGTTTATTAACTGCTTAAGAATTCAATGCTATAAACCATTTTCACATCCTTCAAATGACAAGATCGAAGGCTGGATTATCTCCTTTGGGCAGACAAGGTTGAGGGCCAGATGCCCATCAGGTCACTGGGGAAATTACATATCAGTCCTTGAATTAAATCTGAAACAAGATAGTGCTAGAATTCTAGATATAACCAGAAAAACAGTGGCTGTGCTATCGAATATTCACTCAATACTGCATTGCAGTTGTGCTCTACAGTTACCTGCTCAAAGAATGATACGGATTGCTATTCTTTGTTCAGGGTAGGGGGAGTAGAAAATGTGTTTTAGTAGGTAGATTTCAAGAAAAATCTAATGGCAAATGCAGGTGTTCCTCAAATTTTAGCTCCCTGAAACTAGGTGTTTAAACTAGTGATGATAACCATTCTGTATAGCCAAACAACGGTATAACTAAACATTTTTCAAGTTGGATAGTTTTTGAGATTACAAACACATTGCAAAATAGCAAACCTGAGGTCTTAGTGTGTTTCAATACTGTATAATTTGTCTTTGTTTCCCTTGTTATGCCTCAGTATCTGATCCTCTGTAAGTTGTAACAAGCCATTTTTAATTCTAAATGTGTTGTATAAAAGCAGGTTGTTTGCATGTCCAAATCACTCCATGGAATAAGCCTACCCAATCACTATCAGTTCCTCCTTTTATTTAATAAATAAATGAAAAATGGCATTTGTGGAAACCACTATGCCATAGTCATAACTTCTCACTGTACTTAACATTAAGGAATACAAGCATCTGTAGTCCAGAGGAAACAAAAACATCATTTTGATGTATTATCCATATACTCTTTAAGTGAGGATTTGTGAGTAAATCCTGGGGGAGTATATGATTAGCTGGCTCATGTTTCTCTCCACAGTTGCTCAATGAGTACATGCTTAGCCTGAAAGGCTACTGGTGACTATGGGAACATTTCTGCATCAAAAGGCAGCAATATCTAGAGAAGATAGTCAAAAGCTTTGGTGTATTCCAATCATCTTCAAATGTAAATGCTGAAGTAAATAAGTATTGATACTTAATCAATGTTTGCTGATCTTCTGTATCATTTCTGTGCTTTAACCATATGAGTTAAACATTGAAGCGACATGCTATTACAGTGAAGAATAATGAATATGATTTCCAGGTCTTCGCTCCTGTTCTGACTACACTGACAGTACAGAGAATGATGATTCTGAAAGGATATGTTGGCAGGCTGCCATTTTTAAAGTTGGTGATGACTGCAGACAGGTAAACCCTTCATTTCATTTCTGTAGTTTTATAGTGGTTTATAATTACTAACATTAACTTAGCAAGTCTGAAGTAATCAAAATAAAAAGTGGATCTGCTTACATTGGAGTATGAACTAATGTCCAACAAGAACCGAATCCAAGCAACTTCACGAGCATTATCAAACAAAATTTGACATCGAGCCAATTAAAGTGATATCAGGGTACGTGGCTAGATGTTTGACCTGATTTATTGAGTGTGTGAAAAGAGGAAAGCTTAGTCAAGAAATTTACATGTTTAGAAAAAGAATCCTGGAGCATAATCTCCACACAGTGAGAGTCATGGCTACCAGTGGAACACAGGTAATAATTAAGATTCTGCACAGGAGTGCTGCGGGGCTGGAGGAACTGATAGTGATCAGGTGGGCTAATTCCATGAAGCAATTTGGAATTGAGATGGGACTTATAAAGTCGAGACTTTGCTTCAAGTAATTGTCATTTAGCGATTTTGGATATCTGTATACATAGTATGGCACAATGCAAATCCATGCTTGTTCTTAGAAACTGACATTTAAACTTGTAACTTTAGTTTTCCTACTTGCTCCAAATGATTTGGATCTGGTTAACTATTAGAAAGTCATTTATACCAGGGAGCTTGTAACCAATGGAGGGTGCTGGAGATACTTTCTCCAACAGTGACATACGTGCTGTACTAAAAGTAAGACATTGTTAGCCCAACTGCAGGTCGGCTACACTTGCCATAATCTCAACCGTTAGATGTCGGTATCTTGCAGTAATAAAAGGAAACCTGACTGATTGAGATAATGGCCAGTGACCACATGAAACATGCAATCTGCTTTGATGGATAAAAATACTGAGCCTCAAACGAAGTCAAGGTTCAACTTCTGTTTTGCATGGAAACTGTACTTAGAAAAGTGCTTTTTCTAACCCTAAGTATTTCTATTTTAGCTATAACCATTTTCATGTTTGTTGTGAAACTTCTATGATAGTAATTGTGTGCTCTTATATCTGGAATATTTTTGTTAGAAAGCTAGTTTTGAATAGTTAAATTGTTTTAGTGTTGCCTGGCTCTCAAAATGTATTCACTGTTTTTTTTGTCTCCGCAGGATATGTTAGCGTTACAGATTATTGGTCTTTTCAAGAACATTATTCAGCTTGTTGGTTTGGATCTCTTTGTCTTTCCATACAGAGTCGTGGCTACAGCACCAGGGGTATGTCTCGCATGGTAGAATGATATTGAAGCATGTTTCTATTTGTGTCTGTGATTGTTCAGAAAACTTACTGGGATCCAGTTACGTGCATACAAGTTAAAAATAGAGGGACAGCTAGACTCTCACAGTCTGAAGATCTAACCTTGAAACGCTGCCATTGTCAGAAAACTATACATTTCTGGAATTGATAACATGTTCAGTCAAGAATCAATTAGACCTCCGGTTAAATTTAGTCTAAATGCCAGCAAATTGAGAAATTCTCTCCATAAAGCCAGAAGAAATAGCACCAGGGATAGGCCATTCATCCTGCAAGCCCGCTGCACCATTCAATAGGATTCTGGCTGATCCGACATTCTCAATGTCAGACCCTTGCTTCAAATAATTTAGACTTTTAAAAAAAAAATACACACACTAGCTTTTCAGCAATTTCCTGTTTTTATTTAACAAACAGAGCAAGTGTGCTTTCCTTAGGCCTTGTGCCAAAGCGCCGATATTTAGCAGTGTGCACTAGTAATGGGCAGCTATGAAATCAGTGCATGTAAAATCATGTCTGGCTCAGCACTAATTTCCTGATGTGCCAGTTAAGCAGATGAGACTAGCTGTTGGCAATTTGTAAAACCAACTGTCTAATGTTTACTATTTGGGTTATCGTCAGCTTATTACTTGGTGAATTAAGTCCTGTACAGCGATGGAACTATCAGATGTCAACTCATTATAAGTGGATTTTGAGTGTGACAACAATTTAACTTTTCAGTGTGGAGTGATTGAATGCATCCCTGACTGCAAATCACGAGATCAGCTGGGCCGGCAGACCGATTTTGGAATGTACGATTACTTCAGAAACCAGTATGGAGATGAATCAACTTTAGCGTTCACAAAGGTAACGTCGGAGCATCTCTGCAACAAGAAATATTGGCTGTAAATTGGAAGGGGCAATCAATGTTGTATTATTGCTTCAAAGTGTGTTCTTTTCTCCAATCGGAGAAGTTCAAGAAGTGACCTTACAAATTAGAAAGATGTAAAAATGTTTCCACATGTGGGAGAGTGCAAACCTAAACCACATAGGTGTACGAAATTCTGAGAAAAAATCATTTAACCAGAAAGAGTGAAGAGTAGTTGTGGTGTGTTGCATAAAAGCATTTAATAGGAGGCTAGGTAAATTCATGAGGGAGAAATGGACAGGAGGCTATGCTGGAGGCTTAGGTGAAGTAAGGTAGAACGGGACTGTTTAGAGTGTCAACAGTGCCAGAGACCTGTTAATCCAAATGGCCCATACCACCTCTGAATTCCATTAATATGACTATGCCTGTTTGACCCAGAGCTATTAGAAAGATGCACTGTGGTGCACATTATTGCTATTGCTCACACCTCTGTAGATGATTTCATTTAGTTTAGGGTCACGCAATCATCTTCAATTGTGCCATTGGTGACCTCTCCTCATAAGGGCAGAGAGGAGGTGTTTGCTTAATGATGGTTGGCATTTACTCCCATTCATAAGTCTTCAGATATTAAAGTACTCAATTCCTATATTGAGCAAAACAGGGGGCCTAGGAAGGTAATTGGCAAATAGTTATTGCATCACACAAGTGTGAGTCAATGTTCATGTCCAATCAAAGAACCTAACCATCTCCCCATAATATTCAATGATATTGTCATTGCTGAATTGTAACATCGTTGAGGGGAGGTGTGGAAGAATCACCATTGATGAGAAACTGCACTGGACCAGTCCTATAAATACTATAGCTACAAGAACAGGTCAGAGGTTAGGAATACTGTGGCACATAATGTATCTCCTGATACCTCCAGGGTGTGCCCACTGTACAAAGTATAAATCATCAGCATGATGAAATAATCCCCACTTGCTTGGTAATGTGCAGCTCCAATAACACAAAAAGAAGAAATGAGATTTCTATTCTCTTAAGAATTTAGTTCTTGACACTCATAAGCAGATGCTTGGTGCATGTTATAAACTACCTTTTAAACAAGTTATTTTTTTTGGTAAAGGAAAGGAGGGGCTAGTTTTGTTAATAAACCTGCTGTCTTTGATGTACCCCACAATTACTGTTTTCTGTCTTTCTGGAAGGCACGGTATAATTTTATCCGCAGCATGGCTGCCTACAGCCTCCTCCTCTTCTTGCTCCAAATCAAAGACCGACACAATGGGAACATCATGTTGGATAAGAAAGGTCATCTCATCCACATAGGTCAGTGCTTAACTTGCAAGTACAGCACAAAGTCTCGTCAGCATCAATAACTCGGATGTTGATTTTCTTTTTTGTGTCTCTGTCAAATTATCCATTTTATTTTTGTTGTATGTTCCAGAAAATCTCCAGGACTGGTCTATGCAAAAATATCAAGTTCAAATCTTGGTTGTTTTAAGAATTGCAATCTTGATGTTTGCTGACTAAGTTGGTGATCAGTACGTTGTTGCTTGTGAACCTCTGTTTATTCTTTGCTTCTGAGTTGATTAGGGGATTACATTTTAAGAATACAGCTGGAGAATATAGCATTGGAGGATTTCCCTATTTCCTGCCCATGACTACCTTTGTTGTCATTGCTGGATAGAGCTGTGGTTAATCTGCACTCCATGTACTGTGTACTGTACTTGTCCCTATTTTATGAGGAAGAGGTTGAGACAGTGGTAACAGCACCCTTCCACACACATGGGAATAAAGGTGTGCAGCAAATAAAATCTGTTGGGGTGGGGTAACTTCAGATGGTGTAATTCTGACAACAAAAGAGACTACAGTTACAATGTTTAAAAGACATTTGGATAAGTACTTGGAGAGATATGGCCTAAGCACGGGCAGATGGGGCTAATTTAGTTTGGGATTATGCTCGGCATGGACTGGTTGGACCAGAGGGTCTGTTTCCGTGCTGTATGACTGTAATCCATGAGACACTTGATTCAGTGGAAAAGTTGCAAAAATGATTTGCAAGGGTAATAGCACAGCTCTGGATTTATATTCATTTTAAAAATAAGCAATGTTGGGGCTGACTTCTCATGGAATGTTAACACTGAAGTGCGACCTCGATAGAAACCTTTAAAATTCTGAAAAGGTTTCATAATGTATCCAGTTGTGCAGAGGGAACCATAATTGGGGGTCATAAATATGCAGAAGCCATTATACAATCCAATAGTTTTAAAGGTGCAGGAATGCTTTAAGTGTAGGTTTGGTGGTTACGCGTCCCTTGCTTCCCCTTATATTGCTGCCCTAACCAGTTTACTAAAAAGCTGCTGATTCCTAACCATTTGTTGAGCAATAAGTGTGGACAGTGTCAATGCCAACTTCCTGAACGAGAAATATCCTCTTGGGGAAGGGGAAGGGAACAATAATGGTCTAGATGAGCAGGATCAGGAGCCATCCCTTGCTGTAGTGCTACAAATCTGACCCTGGAGCAGTCACTGCCAATAGATGGCATCTGGGGGCTGGTATGTGTCCAGGTACTCCTGTCTTCAGAATCAAAGCAACTGCAGTAATTGAGTCACTGTGGAAGCAGGTGGTTTCTGCAGAAGATCTTACACCTGAGGCTGGTTCAATCACTGGGTCATAATGATTGGGAAAGTGGTGACTATCCTTTGCCTATTGCTGATTATATCATTGACATTTGCTGAGTGACTGTTCTGTTCTGACTGGATTGAAGGGGCGGATACACGGGAGGGTTATTTGGGGTGACGAGCTGGCATGCCTGATGCTGGAATATTAGAGCGGGGCCGACCCTCCTGTGTCACAGTTGGTCATCTGATCACTGAGCTCTGCAGGTTTGCAGGAGACTCTCTCACTTTCACCATTCAATCTTTGCAACTTTAACAGGCCGAGTGAAATGAAAAGGAACCTTGCGTGTATGCAGTGTCTTTCATCACCCAAGGTATTCCAAAGCACTTGTGATTTAGTACTTGAATATTTACAATACAGTTCATTCTTCGCTGTAAAGTGCCTTTTGTTAATACAAACTCGCTGTAACACAAGTAATGAATTAGGGACACTTTCTAAAGCACAAAGTTTTAAAGCACGTATCGGTTATAATGCATTTCCAACCCTATTCGTTTCAATGAAGCTGCTATTATACGATTTTCTTATAACGCGGGATTGCACGAGATCATAACTACCACGTTACAACAGAACTGACTGTATTGTGATCTAAAGTAGGAAACGTGGCAGCCCGTTTGTGCACAGCTATGAGCTAAAGTGTTGCTGATTTTAATTGAAGGCTAATTCTTAATCAGGACACTGAGGAGAAATTATCTGCTCTTCTTGGACATAAACCCATGGGGTCTTCTTGAGCTATCTGAGAGGGCAGGTATCACCATTGATTTAATATCTCACCTGACAATGCAGCATTTCCTTAGCTATACACAGATGTGTTGGCCTCCATCATGTTGACTGTGGCTTGAACTCTGAAGCCAGAATGTTACTGCTGAGCTTAGACTGAGAGCAAACAAAGACTGTGAATGCTGGAAAAACTCAGCAGTTCTGGCTGCATCTGTAGAGAGATAGAAGCAGAGTTAACATTTTGAGTCCTGTGTGACTCCTGTTCAGAACAAAGAGTTACACACCTAGCACGATGGCCCGGTGGCACATGCAGAGAACCCTCTGGATAAGCTCTGGAGTGTAGGTGTGTAGGTGGTTGAATACTAGTGGGCACGAGAAGTTGAGCTTCCAGACAAACTTTCTGGATGCAGGGAAGAGGCTGTTGCCTTTGTTGAGTGAGAGTACAGAGTTTCCATCAGGTAAACAGCAACTTGGTTTGTGTCCTTCACAATATTAGATTTCAATACTTTTCAAATACCCGTGTAGCCAAGTTACCAGTATTAACATGTTGATGCTGAAGACTGCTGATCTAATCATGCCATATGTATTTTCTGCAGATTTTGGCTTCATGTTTGAAAGCTCACCTGGAGGTAATCTCGGCTGGGAGCCTGATATTAAACTCACGGACGAGATGGTGATGATCATGGGAGGGAAGATGGAGGCCACACCCTTCAAATGGTTCATGGAGATGTGTGTTAAGGGATACTTAGCAGTCAGGTAAGGAGCTTATGGACAAATAAATATTGTCTAGTTTTATAGGGGTCATGCAGAGAGAGTTTTTATGTTATCTTTTCAAGAACCGTGGTGCAATTTAAACCCTTGGTGATATTCAGCAAGTAGGTCCCCACCCTGGTGAAGGTATTAGCGGTCCTTGTATGGCTGCAGTGTGTGGATAGGCAGAATCTATTTATATTTAAAACAATAGGGAAGGTGGCTGACCTTTTTAGTTTGTTGCCGATGCAGGTGTCCAAATGTATGTGGCGCTGAATCTCTCCACAAGCTGCCCTTTCAGTTCAGGCATCGGCCATTGGAGAACAGGCCCTTCAGCCTACTATGTTGCGCCGAGGATTAATCCTAATGTAATATAAAGTAACCTTACCTACGCACCCCTCAATTCACTGCTGTCCATGTGCATGTCCAGTAGGCGCTTACATTTCCCCAGTGACTCTGCTTCCACCACCACCGCTGCTGGCAACGCATTCCATGCATTCACAACTCTCTGCGTAAAGAACCTTCCTCTGACGTCTCCTCTATACCTTCCTCCTAATATCTTCAAACTATGATCCCTTGTCCCAGTCAATCTTGCCCTGGGGAAAAATCTCTGGCTATTGACTCTATCCATGCCTCTCATTATCTTGTACACCTCGATCAGGTCACCTCTCTTCCTCCTTCTCTCCAGAGAGAAAAGTCCAAGCTTAGTCAACCTCTCTTCATAAGGCAAGCCCTCCAGTCCAGGCAGCATCCTGGTAAGCCTTCTTTGCACCCTCTCCAAAGCCTCTGTATCTTTCCTGTGGTGGGGTGACCAGAACTGGACACAATATTCCAAGTGTGGTCTCACCAGGGACTTGTAGAGCTGTAGCAAAACCTCACAGCTCTCTGTTGGGAAAGGTTTTCTCTGCCAGAAATCTTGACCGAAACAAAATTCAGAGTAGCATTTAAAAAGAGTAAATACATTTTTCTTTGTTTTCCATATATTTAGTGAGAAAGACCAGTAGAATGGACTTCGTGAACAACACTTTCAGTGGGCCCAAGAGGAGCCTTGTACACTGTGAAAAGTTATAGTTCTATTAATGATGGAGGCTTGTTGACATGTCCTGATGCCCTAACGGATGATCCACAAATTAACTTAGAGTCATAGAGACATACAACATGGAAACAGACCCTTTGGTCCAACTCATCCATGCCAACTAGATACCCTAAATTAATCTAGTCCCATTTGCCAGCACCTCTTAACCCTTCCTATTCCTATACCCATCCAGATGCCTTTTAAATATTGAAGTTGTGCCACTTCCTCTGGCAGTTCATTCCATACACACAACAGCCTCTGCATGAAAAAGTTGCCCCTTAGGTCCCTTTTAAGTCTTTCCCCTCTCACCCTAAACCCTCTAGTTATGGACTCCCCCAACCCATGAAAAGACTTTGTCTATTTACCCTATCCATGTCCCTCATGATTTTATAAACCTCTATAAGGTCACCCCTCAGCCTCCGACACTCCAGGGAAAACAGCTGCAGCCTGTTCAACTTTTCCCTATAGCTCAAATCCTCAAACCCTGGCAACATCCTTGTAAATATTTTCAGAACCCTTTCAAGTTTCTTGAGTGAGAATTAAATTAAAGTCTGCTTGTTTCACTAAAAAATGTTCTTGTTCTAACATGTGATTGCCTCAGCCTATTTATCTATATCTTTGTGGTTTCAAACTGAAACAAATCATTCTGGGATTGCATGATATTGCCTTGATAGGTCTGCATGTTTGGACAAGACACAGCTGAGTTGTACAGATGAGAAACATTTCACTGCACTGTCTTGGCCATTGTCAGTTGAAAAGCTTATGAGGGTGCTGTAGTTAGTCTCTGTTCCATAGGATGCTGATGGCCAAGACCAGTGAGGTGCTTGGGTGCCCACTTGCTGAATGGTGGACAGATGGTGACTTTCCCTCTGTTGACCCAAACACAGAGAAAGTCTTTAAAATGCTGAGAGTGTCCAATGGGGTGGTTGCTAATTTGCCTCAGTTGTGAGTAAGCCCAAATCTAGGGGCCGTATGTACCAAACAGTCACTCCTAAAGGAAATCGGGCATTGTTTCTTTACTCAAGTGTGTTTAAAACTACTGCTTGGAGGCGGGGGAATGAATAAAGGGGATGACCTGAGGTAAGGTGGAGGCAGCTCATAAGAAGGTAGGAAATACAATAATAAAACTAAGAAAAAGGAATAGGCCATTTGGGCCTTCAGCATCGCTCTGGGTCACCTGGTTGTGGCCTTAACTCCTCATTCTAGCCTGCCTCCATAATCTTTGAGTCCTTCGTCAATCAAGAGTAGACAGATTCTATTTTGCTCAGAAAGCACACAATCTGCAGGCAGTCAATGCAAGCAGTCAATCCATGTAACGTTTTATAAATTCCTACTTTGGAAACAGAACAGAAGGTGTTGCTGGAAAAGCACACCAGGTCAGACAGCATCTGAGGAGCAGGAGAATCGACATCAATTCTCTTGTTCCTCGGATGCAGCCTTACCTGCTGTGCTTTTCCAGTACCACGTTCTCAACTCTGATCTCCAGCATCTGCAGTCCTCACTTTCTCCCTTAGGAAACAGAACAGTCTGACTCAAGATTGGGACACAGACAAACTCCAACCTCACACCTTTAATGCATTGTCTGATGGCACCTATCTTTTTACAAAACTTTAAGTTTTCTCAGAATGTGACTTGAAAGAAGTTCTGGGATTTACATATTAATCAATTGAAACCTGCAACCCATCCTGAAAAACTTAACAGCAATCTAGGTTTGTTCAGTATATTGTATCAGTTGCGTGACACTAGGATCTTCTGCTATAAATTCCATGTCTTATGATCCACCCCCACTAGCTACCCGATGAAGGAACAGCGCTCCAAAAGCGACTGCTTCCAAATAAACCTGTTGGACAATATCCTGGTGTTGTGTGATTTTTAACTGTGAATATATTGAATGAGATGGAAATGTGTTGCTGGAAAAGCGCAGCAGGTCAGCGCTCCAAAAGCGACTGCTTCCAAATAAACCTGTTGGACAATATCCTGGTGTTGTGTGATTTTTAACTGTGAATATATTGAATGACCCACCTTCCACTCATGGAGTCACAGGAGCATGGAAACAAACCCTTAGGGCCATCTCATCCGTACCCAAACTAAACTACTCCCATTTGCCACATTTGGCTCATCTCCCTCTTAAACCTTTTCTATTCATGTACCTGTCCAAATGTCTTTTAACTAAATCTGCAAGTACCACTTCCTCTGGTAGTTCATTCCACACATGAACCACCCTCTATGTGAAAATCTTGCTCCTTATGTCCCTTTTAAATCTTTCCCCTCTCACCTTAAACCTATGCCCTTTAGTTCTGGACTCCCCCACCCCAGGGAAAAGACTTTATCTACTTATCTTATCCATGCCCCTCATGATTTTATAATCCTCTGTAAGGTCACCCCTCAGCCTCTGATGTTCCAGAGGAAGAAGTCCCAACCTATCCAGTCTCTCCTTATAATTCAAACCCTCCAGTCCTGTAACATCCTTTTCTGCACCCTTTCCAGTTTAGTAATATCCTTCCTATAGCAGGACAACCAGAATTGTACATGTATTCCAAAAGTGGCCATACCAATGTCCTGTACAACTGCCACAAGACATCCCAACTCCTATACACAATGGTCTCAGCAATTAAGTTAAGGCAAGTGTGTCAAATACCACCTTCACCAAACGTACATCCAGAACCACCTTCACCACCCTGTCTGCATGTGACACTACTTCCATTCCTGAAGAAGGGCTCATGCCCGAAACGTCGATTCTCCTGTTCCTTGGATGCTGCCTGACCTGCTGTACTTTTCCAGCAACACATTTTCAGCACTACTTGCAAGGAGCTATGTACCTGAATCCCAAGGTGTCTCTTTTCGACAACATGTTCCCCCCGACCCTGCCATTAACTGCACAAGTCCTGTCCTTGTTCTCTTACCAAAATGCAACACTTTGCATTTATCTAAATTAAACTCCACCTGACACTCCTCTCTGGGCAAGAGAATTCCAAACACAGTTGGCCCTCTTGAGAGAAGAAATTCCTCCTCATTTCCATCTTAAGTTTGAAACAGTGCCCCTAGCCTAAGATTCCCCCGTGATGAAATAAAGTTGGTTCTCATTTTCTCAAGCTCCAATAAACGTAGGACAAATCTGCTCATGTCGAGCAAAAGCACCAATGAAGAACAGTTGAGCTAAATGGCCGTTTCTGTGCTGATCACTCTCGGTAACATTTAAGAAAGGAATGCATTCAGGAAATGAGGGGAAATTAGAACTGTTAATGACATGTGAGAAAAATGAATCTTCAATCCATCCCAGTTAACGCTGTTATCTATTTAGGGGAGCAAACTAATTCAATTAAGGAAATGGCCTATGGAACACACAGCCTGCGTTCCCACTTGATCTGTTCTGTTCTCACCTGATGTTCAAAGTGTGAACCATTTGGAGCCTCTGGTGATTGCTAATGTTCTCATTGTTTAGGCCTTACATGGATGCTGTGGTGTCACTCGTAACACTCATGTTGGATACTGGACTTCCATGTTTCCGGGGACAGACCATCAAGCTCCTGAAGTAAGGCATTATTGATATTATTAACCCTTTCAAACACAGTGACTTTTGGAACTTAGAGACACGCTTACATTTGCCAAAAACATTCCTGATTTATTTATTATTTTATTAAAATCAATCCTTCACTGAGAAAATGCTGTCGTTGTCAAGAAGCCTGCTTTCAATAGGTTGCCCATTCGATGTGTGTGCAGTATATTTAAGCAGCGTATTGAACATTTTGTCCTAATCTGAAATGGCAATGGTTCAAATGTCCAGGATAAAAGTCTCCATATTTTCTTCTGAGCATTTTTCCTTCTTTTCTTTCAGACAAAGATTCAACCCGAATGTAAGTGAGAGAGAGGCAGCAAACTACATCATCAAAGTCATTCAGAACTGCTTCCTGAGCAACAGGTCGGTGATCTTTTGTCTCTGGGATTTCCTTTCGTCTTGTGTAATACTGCAGCTTTTGAGAGTGGGCCAAGCTCACTTATTGCCCCAGGTTCCTGTGGGACAAACCTGTGACTCGACGCATTGCTCACCACTTGGAATCTGTCATGTCCTTCCCCTGGGATAAGAGAGGGAGAATAATCGCCTCCAACTGCATTCAGTTGGCTTCTAGTTTGGAATTGGGGAAAGACAGTGGCATCGTGGTAATATCCCACTGGAATGGTGATCCAAACTATTGCTCATTGGGGCCCAAACTAATGTTCTGGGGACCTAGGTTCGAATCCCACCGTGACAGATAGTGGAGTTTTAAATTCAGGTGCTAAACGTGGAATTGGTAGTGAGTATCAGGACTAGGAAACCCCAAAATGATTGTCATAAAAACCCCAAAATGATTGTCATAAAGCAATCTGCTGTCCTTACCTGGTCTATCTTCTAGACTCTCACAGTAAAGTGGTTGATCCCCTCCAAAGTAGTCTACTGCTTTCACTCAATTGAAGGGGAAGTTAGCGGTGTCCAACATTCTATGAAATAATTTTTAAACCGAAATATTAATATCCCGGAGGAGTCAGAAAGATGGAGGGAAATGATGAATGCAATGTACACTGACTGAAAAGCTGCACACTATCTTGTTACTTTCAGGAGTAAAACCTACGACATGATTCAGTACTACCAGAACCAGATCCCATACTGATGACGAACTTGAGATAGGAAAGATGCTCATGCTGTTGTCACTACTGTATAATTCTTGCACTTTTTAGCCTCAGTTTGTGTTACCCGTCTTTACCGGTGGTATCTTAAACTGTATTCTTGGGACCTCACAACAATCACTTGTTATAAAATGGATATTCAATCACTCTTTGCGATTATAGAACATAGAATATGTGTCAAATCATAGTTGAAGCATTAATTGCACTATATGTGTTGTCTGTGATGTTGAGATGATGAAATTGAAATATTAAAATTGTATGTGGAGATATTATTTTTCTTTAGAGTATGTAAATGTGTGATACAGATGTTAAATCTATAATGTGAATAAAGTAGTTGGATTAGTTTGGTGTTGCTTGCTTTTTTTAGTTTATGGATCTTTTCTGAAAAGTGCAGAAATAAAAGTGCAGTCACTACAACATACCACAGCCTGTGGGACAAAGCAGAACACTTTGTTTACCCAGGGAGTTATGCTTTCAAATGCACTGCCTGAAAAAGGCAGTGAAAACACAGCTATTGTAATTTCCAAAAGGGAATTGCTTTCCCACTGAAAAAGGAGAAACTTACAGCACCAGGTGAAAAAAGCAAAAAAATGGGATTTACTGTATCGCTGTCTCCAAGAGCCCACACATTACACGATGGGCAGAGTGGTCATCTTCCATGCTATAATAATGTTGCCTGTTGTTTACCCAATACAAAAATCTGCCAGTCTTTTGTGACACCAGTCCCATGCTCTTCAGTGTTCCAGTGGGTCATCTGCTAGAGCTGGCATAACCCACAGCAGTCCCTTCCTTTGGAGACATTTGAAATTTCCAAGATAGATTATGAGGGCCACAGCTCCTCATCTGATAGTTTAGGCATTCAGTGCACAGTGAAAGTTAGAAACAGAATCATAGAGATGTACAGCATGGAAACAGACCCTTCGGTCCAACTTGTCCATGCCGACCAGATATCCCAACCCAATCTAGTCCCACCTGCCAGCACCTGGCCCATATCCCTCCAAACCCTTCCTATTCATATACCCATCCAAATGCCTCTTAAATGTTGCAATTGTACCAGCCTCCACCCCTTCCTCTGGCAGCTCATTCCATACATGTACCACCCTCTGCGTGAAAAAGTTGTCCCTTAGGTCTCTTTTATATCTTTCCCCTCTCACCCTAAACCTATGCCCTCTAGTTCTGAACTCCCCGACCCCAGGAAAAAGACATTGTCTGTTTACCCATGCCCCTCATAATTTTGTAAACCTCTATAAGGTCACCCCTCGGCCTCCGACGCTCCAGGGAAAACAGCTCCAGCCTGTTCAGCCTCTCCATATAGCTTGGAAGGAGACCAGAATTGCACGCAATATTCCAACAGTGGCCTAACCAATGTCCTGTACATGCCGCAACATGACCTCCCAACTGACCAGATATCCTAATTTAACTTAGCCCCATTTGCCAGCATTTGGCCCACATCCCTTTAAACACTTCTTATTCATTTTCCCATCCTTTTAAACGTTGCAATTGTGCCAGCCTCCACCACTTCCTCTGGCAGCTCATTCCATACATGCACCACCCTCTGTGTGAAAACATTGCCCCTTAGATCCCACCCCAGGGAAAAGACCTTGTCTATTTATCCTATTTGGTTGGACTGCAAATCAATTGAAGCCAAAGCTTGCTTTCACAAAATGCTTAATGTATTTGCATTAAAACCTAGAGTTAAATCTAGATTTTAAAGTGTCCATTCCAATTCAGTTGTGAGCTTCAAGATAGTAGCTATTTTGTTTTTACCTTTACTCTCACGATCTACAACAAAAAGAGATGGTGATTTTGAAATGGTTTGTTTGCTTTATCCCCACTATCATCACATTGATAACAAATCCAGTGACACGTTGTGGCTTCCAGCCCGATTTAATCAGGTGTAAATTTAAAAAGGAAGTGGAGCTGTGACCCAGAGGAGAAATGAGTGCATGAGGTGAGCTGCATGTACATGTTAAAACTGTTCAGTTTTTGCAGTTAGTTGATATGTAACTGCAAGATAAAGAAGTGCATGATTGAAGCAGAACTAACAAAGATCTTGTTTAGTTGTTCAGACAGGAGCAGGAGATAATTACTCTGCTCTGGTTCCCTAATGAGGCACATTCCCATTGCGATGTGCTTCAGCACTGGGTCCTACTATTGTTTTAATAATGAGCTTCGTTCTGACATTGTAATCCACCTTGGTTCTCTGAAGAAGTGTCAATGTGAATTTCATCAGCCATCTGCAACGTAGGCTACTACATCATTAAGGTTTAACACTAGCTCTCTAAAATGGGTTTCTCCTGGTGCTAGTAGGGCTTGGCATGTGCTAATATTTACCCTCAAAAAATACCGCTTGACTGCTTCCAATCAAAGGATAACAGAATTAATTCAGCATTGATTTCGACTGACTTTGAATCGTGTTTTATAGTTTGCAAGGAATGAAAATGGTGGTGGAATTCTGGAACATTTCTTCACAAAGCACTTTAGAACTGCAGTTCATTTGAAGTGATCTGAGATTGAACGTTTTTGTTATGAGTTATGAAATTGAGATGGCAAGGCTCTGATCAGCCAAGATACAACTGAATGGCAGAGCAGGTAAAAGGCCACTTTACTTCTACATTGCTAAAACATTCTAAATGAAGAGCCGAAACCCAATTCCAACAGCTAGAATCAGTCCTTCAGACAATATACACCACCGACTATGGCTGTTGTGTAATGACAACAACTTCCAAAATACAGTAAAAATATGGAGCACCTCAGCTTGTGCCTGGAAGGTGAGGACAGGAATCGTCTCAATACGTTTCTCTCTGACGGGCCATCAGGCTTGCTGCACGTTGCTGTGTGCTCTGTTTCAGATTTTCAGCTTTGATGAGCTTTCTTTTCGGTTGAACTGATAACTAAAACAGCTTTCGCAGCCATCTGTTGAACCCAAATAAATCGAAGAGGATTCTGGGTAATCCGAGATGGGAAAACCTGTGGCTCTAAGAGCTGCTCCTTTTTGGAGATATTTTCGGTGTTGGAGCTGGTTTCCTCAAATTCCAGGAACAGTAATTACTGTTTTATCAGCTGTTACATTGTTTTGGAACTTTGGAGGAGAGAAAAGATCAAAACATTACAACATTTGAAAGGTATCTGGATGGGTGTATGAACAGGAATGTTTAGAGGGATATGTGCTAAATGCTGGCAAATGGAACTGGATAAATTTCGGATATCTGGATAGCGTAGACAACTTGGAGTGAAGGGTCTCTTTCATGCTGTACATCTCTATGACTCTACGAACTGCAGATGCTGGAGATCTGAAATAAATACAAAAGTCGCTGGAGAAATTCAGCAGGTCTGGCAGCATCTGTGGAGAGAGAAAACAGAGTTAATATTTCACACCCAGTGACCCTTCTTCAGAGCTGATTTTGACTAGGAAGAAGTGGCATTTATGCTGATGACAGGGCTGGAGATGGGAGCAGGCGGAGTGAATGGACAGGTGGAGACAGGTCCCAGACAGGGAGAGAAAACAGGCAGCAGGCCTTAGTAAGAGAGTGCATGAACATCAACATAACTAGCCACAAAATGACATGACATAGAACATAGAAGAATACAGCGCAGTACAGGCCCTTCGGCCCTCGATGTTGCGCCATCCGACCGTTAGCCCAGTACCCCATCTTTTTATTACTCTTACCAAAGTGAATCACCTCACACTTAGCTACATTGAACTCCATTTGCCACCTTTCTGCCCAGTTCTGCAGCTTATCTGTGGAGAGAGAAAACAGAGTTAATATTTCACGCCCAGTGACCCTTCTTCAGAGCTGATTTTGACTAGGAAGAAGTGGCATTTATGCTGATGACAGGGCTGGAGATGGGAGCAGGAGGAGTGAATGGACAGGTGGAGACAGATCCCAGACAGGGAGAGAAAACAGGCAGCAGGCCTTAGTAAGAGAGTGACCCTCTCTCACTAGTATTCTTACATACAGATGAGGAAGGACACCACTTTGACTGGGACAACACATTCATCCTATGACAAGCCAAACAGAGACGCACACGAGAGTTCCTAGAAGCATGGCATTCCAACTGGAACTCTATCTACAAACACTTGGTTTTTGACCCCTTCTACTATTTCGGAGAAAAAGAGCAGGAAATGCCATCACCAACCCAAGAAAACCTAAACCCATAAATAGAAAGCGGGTCACTAACACCAGTGCTTCACCGGAGGCTCACTGATGATGCCACCTAGTGGGGTGACGAAACATCTGAAAACGAACCTTCCAGCTCAGCGAGCGAACTGACATCCACATCCATAGTAAGAGAATACTTGAAGTGAAATTCTCGACAGGGTTGTGGGGAAAGAGCAGAGAAAGTGAGATTAATTGGATAGGTCAATCATCAAGGCAGCACCACCATAATAGGGTGAATGTCTAATTTTATATCATTTTACAATTGCTTTGCCTGATAGTTTAAGAAAGGTGGAGGTCCAGATTAGAGTGGTACTGGAAAAGCACAGGAGGTCAGGCAGCATCCGAAAAGCAGGAAAATCAACGTTTCGGGCAAAAGCCCTTCATCAGGAATGAGCCCTGACCTGCTGTGCTTTTCCAGCACCACTCTAATCTCCAGCATCTGCAGTATCCACTTCTGCCCAATTTAAGAAAGGCCACTTACAGAATCCTATCCATATATGATTTGGAGCTTTTAAGGGGACCAAAAGCCCTAATAATGATTATACTTCTAATTTTGAATTTGCTGTCAAAAGCTAGGAGAAGGAGAAACCGAGGTATATTCCGTTATCTGATGGTCAGTTACTGGTGAAACCTTTCAGTGCCAGTTTAATGTGTACATAGAGTTGGTCTTTTATCAAAATCCAAAAAGGAGAATTGTCACAGGGACAATTATATAAATTAAAGCTGCTCAGATTTCACCCTCACCCGTTCTATACTCTCCATCACAGCTGATCGTACATCTTAAACACAATCCAATGCTTAGGATTGTTTGGCTTTGGTTTTGTCTTCACACTCACATTACTGAGACTCCAAGCTGTGCAGCAATGAGTAAGGGGTAATTTTTGTTAGTCTGTGGATGAGGAAGCACACACAAGATGTTCAGCTGCTGAAAATTGGAGAATCAGGGGCACACTCAGATTTCCAAAACGTGCTCCCAACAAGCAAGATTTCTTCACCAAATGACAAACAGACAGCTACTTTTCCAAACTCAACTCAGGCCTTTTTTTCATTCTGAACATATAGGATTCACAAAAGAATGCAAATTTCTAATGGTTTCCATAATTAACTTATTGATTACAACTGCTAACCAATCAGTACCCTTTTCTCCTACAGTATAAATTGTGCACATTTTGGGTGGGTATTAGGGTGGTGTGGGGTCAGGAGGACATGAGGGTGGTGTAGGGAGTGCGAGGTTAGCATAGTACGAGGGCTGAAGGGTGTTAGAGTGGTGAGGGGGATGGAGGGGGTCAGGGTGGTA
>NC_057734.1:3573256-3585508 GCF_004010195.1 Chiloscyllium plagiosum | reverse complement strand
CAGGGCGGTGTGTGTGGGGGGCGCGGAGGGGGTCAGGGCGGTGTGTGTGGGGGGACCGGGGTGGGTCAGGGCAATGTGGGGGCCTGAGGGGTGTTTGAAGGGAGTAGTGCACTGGTTCAGGACACAGTGGAATGCGATGGCATCCTGGTTAGGATATGTTTTCGAATCCCGCCGTGGCTATTAGGGATGGGGACCGGAGTGGGTCAGGGCAATGTGGGGGCCTGAGGGGTGTTTGAAGGGAGTAGTGCACTGGTTCAGGACACAGTGGAATGCGATGGCATCCTGGTTAGGATATGTTTTCGAATCCCGCCGTGGCTATTAGGGATGGCTCATAAATACTGACCTAACCAGCACCTTCCATGTATTAATTTATTAAAAACACAACCTGTTCCAATGCAAAACTAAACAGAACAGTCCACCCTGTTACTGAGGGAATCTATGAAAATCACTGCATCCTGATTGGGTTTCTCCTGCTGTTTGGAGTGACTGATGTGAAATGTGTTTGTGTACTTTCCCCCACATGCTGTACAGTAATTAATGATCAGTTTTTATTTCAGATTGTATTTTGGATACCCAGCCTACCACCAGCTATCCATGGAGCTATCCTAGTGGACACGGAAATGAGTGGCAGAGCAAAGTGTGCAGAGGGATATAGATTGGTTAAGTGAGTGGGCAAAGGTCTGGCAGGTGGAATACAATGTTGGTAAATGTGAGGTCATCCATTTTGGTCGGAATAACAGCAAACTGCACTATTATTTAAATGGTGAAAAATCACAGTATGTTGCTAGCAGAGGGACCTGGGTGTCCTGGTGCATGAATCACAAAACATTGGTTTGCAGGTGCAGTAGGTCTTTAAGAAGGAAAATGGAATTTTGTCCTTCGTCGCTAGAGGGATGTAATTTAAAAGCAGGGAGGTTATGCTGCAGTTATACAGGGTGCTGGTGAGACCGCCCCTGGAGTACTGTGTGCAGTCTTGGTCTCCTTACTTGAGAAAGGGCGTACTGACACTGAAGGGGGTGCAGAGGAGGTTCACTGGGTTGGTTCCAGAGTTCGGGGGTTAGCTTATGAGGAGAGATTGAGTAGACTGGGATTATAGTCATTGGAATTCAGAAGAATGGGGAGGGGGGGGCAAGGTATATTGTAGAAACATCTAAAATGACAAAGGGAAGCGATAAGATAAAAGCAGGGAGGTAGTTTCCACGGGCGAGTGAAACTAGAACTAGGGGGCATCGCCTCAAAATAAGGGGGAGCAGATTTCGGACTGAGTTGAGGAGGAATTTCTTTACCCTAAGGGTTGTGAATCTGTGGAATTCCCTGCCCAGTGAAGCAGTTGAGGTTACCTCACTGAATGTTTTTAAGGTAAAGCTAGATTTTTGGACAATTAAGGGTTCTGGTGAGCGGGCGGGTAAGTGGAGCTGGGTCCCAGGAAACGGTCAGCCATGATCTTATAGAATGGTGGAGCGGGCTCGAAGGGCCGGATGGCCTATTCCTGTTCCTAGTTCTTATGTTCTTACAGAGTACAGTGTCCAGTATTGCTCCCAGTTCTATGAAGGGATATCCTTACTGCAGCTGAAGGCCGCTGGCTTTGATTCCTGGGATGAGGGCTTTCCGAAGGAGCGAGTGAGCTGGCACTGTACTCCCTGGAAGGTAGAAGAATGAAAGAATGATTTTGTTGGAATGCTCTGAGCAAGTAAACACTGGGAACGTGTTGCCCTCACGGAGGGTCTCATACATGGGGACAGTTCACACTGGAGTTCAGCAACAGCCCCAGGAGGCCAGGAAGGCTCAAGTATTGGGTTCCAGGCTGCAGCTACTCAAGAAACCAAGGGATTTGGGGCGAGGTTGGGAAGGTGAAAGAGAAGCTGATGGCTTTTAGAGAGGTGGGGTTGGGGGGGGGGGGGGGGGGAGGCTGAAGGGACCATTCCTGCTTCTATTTCATATTCTCCAATGTTGCATTCCGTACCTTCCTCAATCCTTTCAACTAAAGCCATCAGGGGTTAGGAATTGATTGTTGTGTAATAAGTGCAGAAAGGACAATAATACACAGGCAAGATGGGCCGAAGGGCCACCCCTTGCCCTGTAAGTGGCTATGGTCCTAGCAGCACAATGCACGCTTGGCCTTAATTCACACGGGCTCGAAACAAACATTAGGCCAAAGTGCCAGACCCTCCAATATTGGATTTAAACTGGATCATGTGAGCCTGAATTTTAGCACTGCCCAGACTCCACACGCTCCTGGGAAACGGTTTCCATTAAACAATCCTGCAGGTGGTGCTGTTTGAAAATGTACAAGCGGAAAGTTTTCAAAAGTGTCCAATGTTGAAGTGAATTGCTGCCTCAGACTCTGCACAAACAGGTCAGAAAAAAATTACAATCTCTTTTAAACTGATACAACTGATAAGTACTAGTTAATGAACTAAGTCAAAGTTAGAATATAGAGGTTGAGTTGCTTGGGAGTGCATTCGTTAGAATGTAACAGAGTGAGAGGTGACCTTATTGTAACATACAAAATTCTTTGGGGACTTGACAGGGTAGATGTGGAAGGGTTATTTCCCCTTGTGAGAGAGTCTAGGACTACGGAGAATCATCTCAGAATAAAGGGGTCATACGTGAAGATAGAGCTGAGGGGGAATTTCTTCTCTCAGACAGGGGTGAATCTATAATGAAGAGTGTGGTGCTGGAAAAGCACAGCCGGTCAGGTAGCATCTGAGGAGTGGGAGAATCGACATTTCGGGCGTAAACCCTTCATCAGGAATGAGGTAGCGAATCAATGGAATTCTTTAACACAGGGGGCTGTTGAGGCTGGGTTTTTAAGTATATTCGAGGCTGAGATAGACTATTTTTTAATCAGGAAGAGAATCAAGGACTATGGGAATCAAGACAGGAAAATGGAGTTGAGGATTATCAGATCAGCCGTGACCTCATTAAATGGCAGAGCAGACTCCTTTGACTGAATAGCCACCTTCTGCTCCTGTGTCTCATTGGCCTTGTATATAATGCTTTTCACCACCTCAAGGTGTCCTGGATTGTCTTACAGCTGTGTACAGCACGATCCCACAAGAACAGTTTAACAATGACAGGTGATGGGTGGTCTCTGTTGTGGAGAAAGTGAGGGCTGCAGATGCTGGAGATCAGAGTGAAAATGTGTTGCTGGAAAAGCGCAGCAGGTCAGGCAGCATCCAGGGAACAGGAGAATTGACGTTTCGGGCATAAGCCCTTCTTCAGGAATGAAGAAGGGCTTATGCCCAAAACATCAATTCTCCTGGTCTCTGTTGTGGGTTTTGGTTGAGAGATAAGTATTGATGAGGCCACTATTTGTAGATTAAATTTGAACCAGCGATTGAACTGAGGAATTTTGTGTCAGCTTATTGATGGTTTATAGTTTCCTTAAGTTAATGAAACTGTTCATGCTCCTTGCTGGTTTTAAGTCTTAAATCTCGAATTCCAGCATTGTATAAGGTAAGTATGTGTTACTATAAATTACCAGAACGTTTCATCTCAGATTTCTTAATTTATAATTGTACAGTCAGTAAAGGAAATTGTCATATTCTCACTTTTTAAAAATCTTGGTCAACTAAATGCAACTGCAGCAAGGTTAGCATCATACCAGGCTTGAAGACCATTGTCTTAAACAGTAAAGGGAGGTGAGTTATCTTGAAATTAATGTCCCGGCTATTGTAGGCACTTCAATACTTCTGTCAGGGTCTTAATTCCCTCTAACAGATGGTTTATGCAGTAGCAGCATCAAATAGAATTTGGATTTGAAGCCAGATATTTTGTGGCCAAAGCCACCCTTCCCGTAGCAAAAACTATGGATGCTGGAAATTTGAAACTCAAGCAGAAAATGCTGGAGAAACTCAGCAGGTCTGGCAGCATCTGTGGAGAGAGAAACAGAGTTAACGTTTCGGATCCACTGACCCTTCTTTAGAATTTCTGAAGAAGAAGTATTAACTCTGTTTCTCTCTCCCCAATACTTCCAGGCCTGCTGAGTTTCTCCAGCGATTTCTGCTTCAGTTTCACCCATGGCTGGATGCTCCACACAAAATGGCTGCCCCTAGTCTGCCTCAAAATCATAGGACAAGGGTTAAATGTCAACAGGGGTCTTTTTAAGTTTGATTTTTTTAAAGTTTTGATTTGGTTTGTTTTAAGATACAGTGACAAGTTGAGTGCTAACCAGACAAACCATACATTATGCAAGAACATCAGCGTAATTGAACAGAATGCAGAATATAGTCTTCCAGCCACAGAGAAGGTTAGAGAAAGATCAACTCTAATATATGAGGGGACTGTTCATAAGTCTAATAACAGCGGGGAAGAAGCTGTCCTTGAAACTGTTGGTACATCTTGTCAAACTTTTGTACCTTCTGTCCGATGGAAGAAGGTGGAAGAGTTTGTAACCAAGGAGGGAGGGGTCTTTGATGATGTTGGTTGCTTTCCCAAGGCAGCAGGAAGTGTAGACAGAGTCAGCGGATGGAAGGCTGGTTTGCGTGATGGACTGAGCTGTGTTCACAACTCTCTGTAGTTCCTTGCACTCTTGGGCAGAGCAGTTGCCGTACCCAGCTGTGATCTATACAGATATGATGCTTTCTCTGGTGCATCTATAAAAATTGGTCAGAGTAATTGCGGACATTTGGGATTCCTTAGCCTTGTGAGGAAATGGAGGCATTGGTGTGCTTTTTGGTTAGATTGAAAACCAGGCTAGACAGAATCAGGTTGGTGCAGGATGCTATGAGGTTAGTTAAGAAGTACAGGCCATACCAATTGGGAGAGTCCATGCTGACTTTGGTAGGGTTCTGAGGCACTGGGTGAATGAGGAATTATGGCACTAATTTCAGCCAATGCCGCTGGGCTCGAAGAGGTTTAATAGCAGCACAGAGAAGCTTGTGTTAACAGCTACGACTCTGTGCACAATGTGCTCTCCTCTACACTATGTGCTCTCCTCTACACTGGGGAGTTGAAACGCAGACCAGGTGACCACTTTGTTGAACATCTATGCACTCTCCGTAAAAATGACTGTGAGCTTCCAGATGCCCGTCTCTTCAACACGCCAGTATGTTTCTGGGCTGATACCTCTGCCTCGGGTCTACTGCAGTACTCCAGCCAAGCTCAGAACAATCGCCAATTTCAGCGTGGGAATATCTTCCTCCATGGTCATTACACTTGCCCCGAACCCAAGGTCCTGCCTGCTTATGAGTTATTCCCAGCACACCCAACCCATTTTCAACATCTCTTAGAACCATACTGAGCATTTATCACCCTATATAGACTATCCACTGCCTCCACCCCATAACCCTCTCCCAGCCTGAACAGGCAGGGAATGGAAGGATATGGACCATGTACAGGCACAGGGGGTTAGTTTACTGTGACATCATGGTCGTCACAGACATGGTGGGCCGAAGGGCCTGTTTCTGTACTCTACTGTTCAGTGTTCTATTTTCAATTCTGATGATGGGTCACTGGACTCGATACATGAACTCTTTTTTCCTCACCAGAGATGCTGCCAGTCCTGCTCAGCTTCAGCAACAACTTGGTCGGGCAACATTTTCACACAGACGGTGGTGTGAGTGCATGGAATGAGTTGCCAAAGGAAGTGGTGGAGGCTGGTACAATTACAGCATTGAAAAGGCATCTGGATGAGGACATGATTGGGAAGGGTTTTGAGGAATATGGGGCAAATGGGACTAGATTAAAATGGGATATCTGGTCAGCATGGACGAGTTGGACCGAAAAGTCTGTTTCCGTGTTGTATGGCTCTGACTTTTATGATTGATAACAAGACTGGGTGCTATGGAGGAAGGGGCCCCATTTGCAAATGTGATTTCCTCATCAGAAGCTGATGACAGAGAGCCTGACCAGTCTAGCCAGTTTCATAAAGCAGAGTGTAGCACGAGGTACCTTTCCCTTGAGCAACATTACAACTGAAGCATTGGTTAGCGCACAACAAACTCCTCTCCAACTCACAAAGGTTACCCAGAGTATCACCATACAAGATTACAGATGCAGTCACTATATCTACTGGACCAAATCCACAGTCATGATGGATACTGGAATATATAGACAGTCACTATGTTGCTAGACTATGTACACTATATTTACCAGTCACTTCATATACTCGGCTACATATACTCAGGGGTGACCATTTATCACCTCTCCAGTGGACCAACTGTGGTACCACCCCAGACATGAACAAATCTTAAACTCTGCTGATCTGAGGCTGACATGCATGATATCTGGTTTATTAATTAACCCTTGGCTCATGAACCTTCACTGACTCAGGCTTGCAATGCCCCGATTGTCAAAGTCTCATCATGTTTTCAGATCCCCCTCTCCATTCCCATCTCTGGAACCACACCCAGTCCTTCAATGCTCCAAATGCCCTGTGTTTCTCCAATTCTAGCTCCTACCATAACCCTGACTTTAATCACCCCCATCACTGAGGTCCCTGGGTGGAATTGCTGAGACTCTGTTGGGTAAGGCATGGGTCTGAAGGAGTTAATCTTCAAGTCACTTTGAGATTCACCCAATCCAATGGTGCCTTTGGACGGAGATGGTTGAGTTTTGCACCTATTCAGTACAGCCCAGAGTCCTTAGTCATTATGTAAACATAAGCTTTATCTATTCCTATCTTACAATAAACTACCAAGTTATATGCCCCTTCTATTTAGACCGAACAGTGGTCTATCTTTAATGCTGATAATTAAACAGACCTTAGACTCAGCGCTGGGAAAGAAGGGTTGGGACAGTATCTACCCAAACCAGAGCACAGAGACAGTGCTGTCTGAACAGAAGCAGCCATCAGCAATGGAGCTCCCTCCCTGACCTTCTCAGTACTTCCACCTCTCCCTCTCCTGCCAACACTTCCTCATCCAGCTTTCAGTCACCTGCTCAAATATCTTCCGATGCGAGCCAAGTTCTATTTTTGTTCGGAAACACTTGGGATGTTTTACTGTGTGGAAGGCACTGTATAAACAGAGTGTTTGACTGGGAACACAGGATCAGGAGGAGACCGTTCAGCCCCTCAAGCCTGTGCTGCCATAGCTGATCTGCACTTTGACCTCAACCGTCCACCTCGCTTCAGTCACCCCCTCGTACCTCTCATTGGTATGGATTGGCTGCCAGCTTCCTGCCTCTCTGTTTTGGGTTCCAGCATCTGCGGTTTTTTTTGTCTCAAACACAGCTTGGGATGGCGATCTGAACAAAGAGGGGGCTGTGTTGATCAGGATAAAACACCAAACCAAACGGGGCATTTACTTATCAAACCATAGGGTCAGGCCACCCTGCCCGTTCATCCTGCTATTTGATTAGTGGCAATAATGAGATTACACACATGTCCCCAGAAACCAGCACCTCAGGCAATTCACGGGCAGGCTGACTTTAATCAGCACAAGAAAAGCTAACCTCACATATTTACGAGACGTATAAAATGTCATTAATCAAGCGACCCTCTGGATTTAAAGGTGGAAAAATTCAGTGTGAATGATTTATTTGCTCCTGTGATCAGTGCCTGGCATCAGCAGCGTATCTCAGTAAATTCTTTACTCTCAAATATACGTCAAGTTATATTTCCCACCGTCAGCTCATGCCTGAAACAACTCCCCAGCTGACCCTGATCACGGGAATCCGGATGCTTCCAATTTGCCAGCATTCCCCCACAGCGTCACTCCACCATGAGTGACCATGGCTTCAGCCACTCACCTCTTATCCTGGAATTGTCTCCTTAAACTGTTTTTTTTTTAAAAAGTACACTCCTGGGGCATGGGTGTCACTGGCTGCACTGAGCTTTTATCATAGAATCCCTACAGTGTGGAAATAGGCCCTTCGGCCCACACTGACCCTCTGCAAAGTAACCCACCCAGGACCATTCCCCTAACCTACGTTTACCCCTGACTAATGTACCTCACCTACACATCCCTGGACACCATGGGCAATTTAGCACGGCCAATTCACCCCAACCTGCACATCTTTGGACTGTGGGAGGAAACCGGAGGAAACCCACGCAGACACGGGAAGAATGTACAAACTCCACACAGACAGCTTCCCAAGGCCGGGATCGAACCCGGAGTCCCTGGCGCTGTGAGGCAGCAGTGCTAACCACTGTGTCACCCCATTCCTAGTTGCCCCTTGAGAAGGTGGTGGTGAGCTGCCTTCTTGAACCACTGCAGCCCGTGTGTTGTAGGTAGACCCACAGTACCATCCAAATAATTCCTCAAACTGGCCGGAAGCATGCTGGATGTTCGAGATACGTACATCTGGGGCTGAGATGTTTAGTTCTGACACATTTGAATCTCAAACTTGCTGTTGCCTCAGTCCAATTGGGATGAGGAATTCTATGCTCTCTTTCCAAATGATTCTCCCTTTGCTATCCTGGATTATCCGTCAAGGGGAAACAACCTTTCTATCATCTACCTTTTTGGCATCTCCCCATCCTGTGTTCAAACAGGACTCCCTCACTCCTCTAAACACCAGGGAGTAGGAGAAAGTGAGGACTGCAGATGCTGGAGATCAGAGTCCAAAACTGTGATGCTGGAAAAGCACAGTAGGTCAGGCAGCATCCGAGGAGCTGGAGAATCGACGTTTCGGAAAAAAGCCCTACATTCCTGGTGAAGGGCTTATGCCCGGAACATCAACTCTCCTGTTCCTCGGATGCTGTCTGACCTGCTGTGCTTTTCCAGCATCACACTCCAGGGAGTGGGATTTCAAGCTACTCAACCAATCTTCGTAAGAAAATCCCTCCATACCCCGAATCAGCTGAGTAAATCTTTTCTGGACTGATTCCAATGGCAGTATATCTCTGTTTAGATAAGAGGAACAAATCTGTTCACAGTATTCCAGCTGGGGTCTGACTTGTACAGATTTGGCAAACGTCCCTACTCTCATTTGTCATTCCTTTTTGAAATACAGGCCAGCAATCCGTTTTCCCTCCCTGTTACCTACTGAACTTGGATTTTTGCGATTCATTCTAAAGCTGCACTGACTCTCTCTGCAGCAGATTCTGTTTGAGGCGTTGCATGAAACAGTTATAAAATATTGTGTCTGTTGGTGCTGTGGAGGAATAGGCACGATGGCTCAGTGGTCAGCACTGCTGCCTTACAACTCCCTAGACCCGGGTTCGATTCCACCTTCAGGCGACTGAGCGTAGTTTATATTGTTCTCCCTGTGTCTGCGTGGGTTTCCTCTGGGTGCTCCGGTTTCCTCCCACAATCCAAATTTGTGCAAGTTAGGGTGAATTGGCAATGCTAAATTGCCCATAGTGTGCAGTCTAGGTGGATTAGCCATGGGACATGTACAAGTTGGGTAGATCTGGGAGAGATGCTCTTGCAGAGGGTCAGTATGGACTTGATGGACTGAATGACCTGCTTCCACACTGTAGGGATTCTATGATTATAGCAACACTGGTGAGTTCCTATCCATTTGTACAGGTGGAAAATGGAAGCTACCTTCATATAGCGCCTTTCATGGCCTCAGTTGCCCCAATACCAGGAAGGTGTTGTTCTATAGCAAACATGGCACATGGTCAGCTACCACAGTGAGCAGGGGCTCAATGATCACCTTCTCTGCTTTATTTGATGGTATTGATTGAGGGCTAAGTATTGACCCAGGTCACCATGGAGAACCGCCCCCTGTTCTTCTTTGAACGAAGGCCATTTCTGGATCTATGACACGCACCTGACAGGAGAGATGGGGAAGATTGTGAAGGATGAAGGTGCACCCTCTCCTGTACGATCAGCCTGCTGTTTGATATCAAGCCCCTGAGTTATGCTTGCTGACTGAGAGTGAGGATGTCACTTCCTGAGCCGCACTTAAAACTCTCCAGAAAACAGTCGCAGAATACTTCCCAGTTTTGAAAGGCTGCATGCTGAGTGCTAAACATTAATGTGGATCCCTCAACCTGGCAAAGAATTTCCACACCCACTACCTAACCCCCAACATCCCTCACTTCTCCCCCAGCCCCACCCCCACAAGGAGCCCTTAACACCTCCAACCCCCTGCTGCTCTACACTTAAATACTTAACACAAGCAAATTACCTGAGCAATGTACTCAATCCTCAGCATAAATATCATCGATTTCAGATGCAGTTAGATTCGATTAGATTAGATTCCCTACAGTGTGGAAACTGGCCCTTCGGCACAACAACTCCATATTGACCCTCTGAAGAGTAACCCATCCAGACCCAGTTCCCTCTGACTAATGGGCAATTTAACATGGCCAATTCACCCTTACCTGCACATCTTTGGACTGTGGGAGGAAACCCACGCAGACACAGGGAGACAACGTGTAAGCTCCACACAGACAGTCACCCGAGGCCAGAATTGAACCTGGGACCCTAGTACTGTGAGGTGGCAGTGCTAACCACTGAGACACCGTGCCACCCAGTTAAAATGCAGCCATTGTGTGGGGGAGGTGGGGAGGACCCACTCACACACAAACCATGATCTAGCATGTGGAACAAACAGCCTGATTAATAATTAGCAGTTCGAAGAATTGTGCAAATGTTTACAACCTGTCCTTAGCATAGTTTGCAGCATGTTGTTTTAGCAGGGAGAGTTTCACAAATAATTACTGGATAGCAAAGATCTTGACTCTTGCTGAAAAATGACAGAAATGTTGTTGGGCTTTTTCACCTTGCACCCACCAGGACAAATGCAAAAATGCCAAATTTGAAATGATCACAACAATTAGATTAGATTCACTACAGTATAGCCCAAAAGTCCACACCAACATCTGAAAAGCAACCCATTCCCCTAGCCTATATTTACCCCTGACTAATGCACCTAACACTATTTCACCCTAACCTGCACATCTTTGGATTGTGGGAGGAAACCAGAGCACCTGGAGGAAATCTGCACAGACACAAGGAGAACATGCAAATTCCACGGAGTCGCCCAAGGCTGGGATCGAACCCAGGTCCCTGGTGCTGTGAGACAGGAGTGCTAACCACTGAGCCACTGTGCCGCCCAGTAAACGCTACAATGTATACTCCTTTCCAGCAATATTCAAGAGACCATTTAAAAAGAATCAGACAAAATTTAGAGAGGTAAAGAAGATTGAACTCCACTGACAGTAATGTATATAATTCTCTCAGGACCGTAACTCCTGAAACTCAGGGTTAGTTCTTAAAGTGACAGGGGATGTTTACCTTCAGAATCATCGTCCTCACCCACTGATGGACTGAAGAACTTTTCTCTGGGCTGCAGACCTCTGCAGACACCAGGCTGGGCATTGTCTCTGAGTCTGGGTCATTGTTGTTCCTGTTACGGTATAGAAAAATAAAATAGTTAAAGATTTTAAAGAGAACTCGAGATCTATTTGATTTAAAACAAGGAGTGCAACAAGTGCAATGTCATAAACTGTTACATAAATTACTCTATTTGCAAATAGGGAAGAGTTCTTTTTTAAATCACACAGAAATCTTGAGGAAACCTTCATGATTTAATTAGAAGTTGAACCTCATAGGGAATTGAAGTCTCCTGACTTATTCCATGCTGTAACCCAGACTGTAATCCCTGATCGTTTGAAGACTAGACTCCTATTGGGTTTCCTTAATGGATTTCCACCCTCAGGCTGCAATAAGCAGGCCTCCCCAAAGTAGAAGTGGGAGGTGGGACCCCAAATCAGCTATGATCTAAAGTGTTGAGACAGTAACGGACACAGTGGAGCTCCACTCAGGTTAGTTCAGCCATATTCCTGCTCTGTTGGGTCCTCAGGCTGTCACAGCTCTCACTGAGTGATTGTGACAATTTTCAAGCCTTGACATGGGGTCATAGAGGGAGAAGGTTTGGGAAGCACTGAATTAATGTCTGCAATGCTGCACCTCTGACACAAGTCTGCTGTTTATGCAGAACGTGAATTTAATGAATAAATTTTAAAGTAACCACCAACGCGTCTCTCTCTTTCTCACACACACACACACGCAGACACATATATGCAGAATAGCTAACATATGCACACACAGACACACAGCCTGACACACATACATAGACTGACACACATATACACTGACACACATACAATGACACGAACACCCTGACACACGCACAGACACACATACATAGACTGACACATGCACACAGGAACTCTCACATTGATCCACACATACACAAACAGACACACACACATATTACTACAAACACACACACAAACACATTAACACACACATGTAAGGGCATACACACACGCACACACACACGTAAGGACATACACACACATTACTACAAGGACACACACATGTGCACACACACATGTACACACAC
>NC_057734.1:3554695-3571069 GCF_004010195.1 Chiloscyllium plagiosum | reverse complement strand
GGTTGAGAGCTTTGTATAACAGATAGGATTTAGGAAGATGTTTCCATTGGTAGGAAAGACTAGGTCCCGAGGGCATACCGACGTTTCGGGCAAAAGCTTTTGCCTGAAACGTGGATTTTGCTGCTCGTCGGATGCTGCCTGAATTGCTGTGCTCTTCCAGCACCACTGATCCAGAATCTGGTTTCCAGCATCTGCAGTCATTGTTTTTACCCCGAGGGCATACCGTCTGAGTAAAGGCAAAACTCTTTAGAACTGAAATAAGGAGAAACTTCAGCCAGAGAGCGGCTGGAATTCATTGCCACAGAAGGCTGTGGAGGGCAGGTCATTGAGAGTATTTAAGGCTGAGATAGATAGGTTCTTGGTTGTCAAGGTTTACAAGAAGAAAGCAAGAGAATGGGGTTGAGAAACTTGCCAGCCATGGCTGAATGGTGCAGCAGACTCGATGGGCTGAATGGCCTAATTTCTGCTCCAGTATCTTATGGTCTTATGTGGCTAACTAACTAAAGCTCTCACGAAAAGTGCCGACTTGCCCCCTAAATATAAGAGAGATTAACAGTGGGATAGGGAGGGGGCCAAGACTGAAAGGAAGCAGGGGTTGATGGAATATGTCCAATCAAACTCAGCACCTCCAGATTAGCATCAGAGACCATTTCATATCACAGCATCTAGGCCAATTGACTTGTTGTCAGACTGCAGTGAGTCACTCAGTCAGAGACAATGTGACTCATTTCAGCACACATACATCAGAAACCAGGGAAAATGCTGACATCATCCTTGGGCTGTTAGATTAGAATCAGATCTCACCACATCAATCCGTCAGGCAGCTCCGGGATCACAGGACAAAATAAACATCAGGCATTCCATAAAAGCAGAGTTATTCCAGAATCCATGTTAATAGATTATGAGATCAGCTATGATCTCATTGAACGGAAGGGCAGATTTGATGGGCTGAATGGCTGACTTCTGCTCCTACGTCTTATGCTCTTATTGCAATTCAAAAACTTTTCACCAAAATCATGGACTTCACCCCCAATAACACACTGACTCCCCTCACCCCCAATAACACACTGACTCCCTTCACCCCCAATAACACACTGACTCCCCTCACCCCCAATAACACACTGACTCCCCTCACCCCCAATAACACACTGACTCCCCTCACCCCCAATAACACACTGACTCCCCTCACCCCCAATAACACACTGACTCCCCTCACCCCCAATAACACACTGACTCCCCTCACCCCCAATAACACACTGACTCCCCTCACCCCCAATAACACACTGACTCCCCTCACCCCCAATAACACACTGACTCCCCTCACCCCCAATAACACACTGACTCCCCTCACCCCCAATAACACACTGACTCCCCTCACCCCCAATAACACACTGACTCCCCTCACCCCCAATAACACACTGACTCCCCTCACCCCCAATAACACACTGACTCCCCTCACCCCCAATAACACACTGACTCCCCTCACCCCCAATAACACACTGACTCCCCTCACCCCCAATAACACACTGACTCCCCTCACCCCCAATAACACACTGACTCCCTTCACCCCCAATAACACACTGACTCCCCTCACCCCCAATAACACATTGACTCCCTTCACCCCCAATAACACACTGACTCCCCTCACCCCCAATAACACACTGACTCCCTTCACCCCCAATAACACACTGACTCCCCTCACCCCCAATAACACATTGACTCCCTTCACCCCCAATAACACACTGACTCCCCTCACCCCCAATAACACACTGACTCCCTTCACCCCCAATAACACACTGACTCCCCTCACCCCCAATAACACATTGACTCCCTTCACCCCCAATAACACACTGACTCCCCTCACCCCCAATAACACACTGACTCCCTTCACCCCCAATAACACACTGACTCCCCTCACCCCCAATAACACATTGACTCCCTTCACCCCCAATAACACACTGACTCCCCTCACCCCCAATAACACACTGACTCCCTTCACCCCCAATAACACACTGACTCCCCTCACCCCCAATAACACATTGACTCCCTTCACCCCCAATAACACACTGACTCCCCTCACCCCCAATAACACACTGACTCCCTTCACCCCCAATAACACACTGACTCCCCTCACCCCCAATAACACATTGACTCCCTTCACCCCCAATAACACACTGACTCCCCTCACCCCCAATAACACACTGACTCCCTTCACCCCCAATAACACACTGACTCCCCTCACCCCCAATAACACATTGACTCCCTTCACCCCCAATAACACACTGACTCCCCTCACCCCCAATAACACACTGACTCCCTTCACCCCCAATAACACACTGACTCCCCTCACCCCCAATAACACATTGACTCCCTTCACCCCCAATAACACACTGACTCCCCTCACCCCCAATAACACACTGACTCCCTTCACCCCCAATAACACACTGACTCCCCTCACCCCCAATAACACATTGACTCCCTTCACCCCCAATAACACACTGACTCCCCTCACCCCCAATAACACACTGACTCCCTTCACCCCCAATAACACACTGACTCCCCTCACCCCCAATAACACATTGACTCCCTTCACCCCCAATAACACACTGACTCCCCTCACCCCCAATAACACACTGACTCCCTTCACCCCCAATAACACACTGACTCCCCTCACCCCCAATAACACATTGACTCCCTTCACCCCCAATAACACACTGACTCCCCTCACCCCCAATAACACACTGACTCCCTTCACCCCCAATAACACACTGACTCCCCTCACCCCCAATAACACATTGACTCCCTTCACCCCCAATAACACACTGACTCCCCTCACCCCCAATAACACACTGACTCCCTTCACCCCCAATAACACACTGACTCCCCTCACCCCCAATAACACATTGACTCCCTTCACCCCCAATAACACACTGACTCCCCTCACCCCCAATAACACACTGACTCCCTTCACCCCCAATAACACACTGACTCCCCTCACCCCCAATAACACATTGACTCCCTTCACCCCCAATAACACACTGACTCCCCTCACCCCCAATAACACACTGACTCCCTTCACCCCCAATAACACACTGACTCCCCTCACCCCCAATAACACATTGACTCCCTTCACCCCCAATAACACACTGACTCCCCTCACCCCCAATAACACACTGACTCCCTTCACCCCCAATAACACACTGACTCCCCTCACCCCCAATAACACATTGACTCCCTTCACCCCCAATAACACACTGACTCCCCTCACCCCCAATAACACACTGACTCCCTTCACCCCCAATAACACACTGACTCCCCTCACCCCCAATAACACATTGACTCCCTTCACCCCCAATAACACACTGACTCCCCTCACCCCCAATAACACACTGACTCCCTTCACCCCCAATAACACACTGACTCCCCTCACCCCCAATAACACATTGACTCCCTTCACCCCCAATAACACACTGACTCCCCTCACCCCCAATAACACACTGACTCCCTTCACCCCCAATAACACACTGACTCCCCTCACCCCCAATAACACATTGACTCCCTTCACCCCCAATAACACACTGACTCCCCTCACCCCCAATAACACACTGACTCCCTTCACCCCCAATAACACACTGACTCCCCTCACCCCCAATAACACATTGACTCCCTTCACCCCCAATAACACACTGACTCCCCTCACCCCCAATAACACACTGACTCCCTTCACCCCCAATAACACACTGACTCCCCTCACCCCCAATAACACATTGACTCCCTTCACCCCCAATAACACACTGACTCCCCTCACCCCCAATAACACACTGACTCCCTTCACCCCCAATAACACACTGACTCCCCTCACCCCCAATAACACATTGACTCCCTTCACCCCCAATAACACACTGACTCCCCTCACCCCCAATAACACACTGACTCCCTTCACCCCCAATAACACACTGACTCCCCTCACCCCCAATAACACATTGACTCCCTTCACCCCCAATAACACACTGACTCCCCTCACCCCCAATAACACACTGACTCCCTTCACCCCCAATAACACACTGACTCCCCTCACCCCCAATAACACATTGACTCCCTTCACCCCCAATAACACACTGACTCCCCTCACCCCCAATAACACACTGACTCCCTTCACCCCCAATAACACACTGACTCCCCTCACCCCCAATAACACATTGACTCCCTTCACCCCCAATAACACACTGACTCCCCTCACCCCCAATAACACACTGACTCCCTTCACCCCCAATAACACACTGACTCCCCTCACCCCCAATAACACATTGACTCCCTTCACCCCCAATAACACACTGACTCCCCTCACCCCCAATAACACACTGACTCCCTTCACCCCCAATAACACACTGACTCCCCTCACCCCCAATAACACATTGACTCCCTTCACCCCCAATAACACACTGACTCCCCTCACCCCCAATAACACACTGACTCCCTTCACCCCCAATAACACACTGACTCCCCTCACCCCCAATAACACATTGACTCCCTTCACCCCCAATAACACACTGACTCCCCTCACCCCCAATAACACACTGACTCCCTTCACCCCCAATAACACACTGACTCCCCTCACCCCCAATAACACATTGACTCCCTTCACCCCCAATAACACACTGACTCCCCTCACCCCCAATAACACACTGACTCCCTTCACCCCCAATAACACACTGACTCCCCTCACCCCCAATAACACATTGACTCCCTTCACCCCCAATAACACACTGACTCCCCTCACCCCCAATAACACACTGACTCCCTTCACCCCCAATAACACACTGACTCCCCTCACCCCCAATAACACATTGACTCCCTTCACCCCCAATAACACACTGACTCCCCTCACCCCCAATAACACACTGACTCCCTTCACCCCCAATAACACACTGACTCCCCTCACCCCCAATAACACATTGACTCCCTTCACCCCCAATAACACACTGACTCCCCTCACCCCCAATAACACACTGACTCCCTTCACCCCCAATAACACACTGACTCCCCTCACCCCCAATAACACATTGACTCCCTTCACCCCCAATAACACACTGACTCCCCTCACCCCCAATAACACACTGACTCCCTTCACCCCCAATAACACACTGACTCCCCTCACCCCCAATAACACATTGACTCCCTTCACCCCCAATAACACACTGACTCCCCTCACCCCCAATAACACACTGACTCCCTTCACCCCCAATAACACACTGACTCCCCTCACCCCCAATAACACATTGTAACACACTGACTGTCCTCGCCCCCAATAATACACTGAGTCCCTTCACCACATCACTCAGTGACTCCCTTCGCCCCCAATAACACACTAACCCCATTCACCTCCAACAACACCCTGACTCTCTTTACCCCTCTAGATGTAAGTGTTTAAAAATTTAATGTGGTACTTGGGGCAATGTTGTCTGGCCAGCATTTATTATCCATCCCCAGAAAGAATAAAAGCTTCTACGTTTTTGTCTAGTTTGTCAATATTCATTATTGAATTTGTGCATCGTCCTAAGGTCGACATTTAACGTTAAAAACATTATTGCTTCTGCTGTAATGGCTAACTCCAATTGTGTATGCCACGCTCAGCCAACCCTCCGTGTTAAAAAGACCTGTTTCACTCCCAGTCCTCTCGCTCTAACGTCTCAGATTGTATGAGAGAGTGTAAGGTGTAGTTTTAGTGTTACTGGGCTAGAAATCCGGAGGACCAGGCTGCTGCTCCTCACAGTGCTAGGGCCCTTGGTTCAATTCCAGCCTTGGGTGACTGCCTGTGTGGAGTTTGCACGTTTTCCCTGTGTCTCCTGTGGGTTTCTGCCCACAGTCAAAAAAATGTGCGTAAGTGATGCAATGGCAATCTGTTATAGTTTCGGTGGAATGTAGCCCTGAAACGTTTGTACATTGACACCTGCTCTTCCTCTGAGTTTAGGGTGATGATAATTTGACCTGGGTATGGGAACAGGCTACCTTTAGAGCGAGAGAGAATTTACCGACTCACCTATATCTGGGAGTCTAGGGTTACCCCCTCCTAACAGCTTGAGATTGTTGGTCTTTCAATAGTTTCTAGGCTGATTTTCTTTTTTCATGCCCTCTGCTGGATGCCACAAATGTGCCAGCGTGATCCAAATTTCACATTCAACTGATTGGCAAATTGATAGTCACTAACTATTCAAGGTTAGTTCATAATCGAAGCTAACATCATGGTGATTCTAGTCCAATTAAAATAAAGCCTGTTGAAATAACCATTAGCCAATTTTTGGAAATTTATGCTCAGGAATGGGCATCATGAGGCCAGCATTGACTGTCTTTGCCTGATGGTGAGTCTTATAGTGTGGGGAAGCTGCTCTTACACTGCTGTTAGTTCACAGGTTCCAGGGGATTGAGCCAGTGACATGATGGAGTGGATGGTACCCTGGTATGGTGTGCCACTTGGAGCAGTAATGATCCCTTCTGCCTACCATCGACATCTACACCTCGGCAAATCACTTCAGTGCACCTGGAAGATCGGATATGTGATTGCACAAGAGGGGGTGCTGAAGAGATTCACCAGGATGTTGCCTGGGATAGAACATTTTGGTGATGAAGAGATACTGGGTTATTTCCTTCAGAGCATAAAAGGCTGAGTGGTGATCGAACTGATCTAGTAAGATTATGAAGGAATCAAAGGGTGGATCGAACAAAGAATAGTACAGTACAGGAACAGGCCCTTCGGCCCTCCAAGCCTGCGCCGATCCTGATTCTCTATCTAAACCTGCTGTTTATTTTCTAAAGATCTGTACCCCTTTGCTCCCCACCCATTCATGTCTCTGTCTAGACAGATCTTAAATGATGCTATCGTTCAGGCCTCTACCACCTCTGCTGGCAACGCGTTCAAGGCTCCCACCACCCTCTGCATAAAAAACTTTCCACGAATATATCTCCCCTAAACTTTTCCCCTCTCACTTTGAATTCGTGACCCCAAGTAATTGAATCCTCCGCTCTGGGAAAATGTTTCTTGCTATCCACCCTGTCTATACCTCTCTTGATTTTGTAGACCTCAATCAGGTCCCCCCTCAACCTCTGTCTTTCTAATGAAAATAATCCTAATCTACTCAACCTGTCCTCATAGCTAGCGCCCTCCATACCAGGCAACATCCTGGTGAACCTCCTCTGCACCGTCTCCAAAGCATCCACATCCTTTTGGTAACTGTATGTAATATTCCAAATGTGCCAAACCAAAGTCTTATACACCTGCCAACTCAATACCTCGTCTGATAAAGGAAAGCATGACCACTCTATTGACCTGCATTGCCACCTTCAGGGAAAAATGGACCTGAACACATAGATCTCTCTGTACATCAATTTTCCCCAGGAATTTTCCATTTACTGTATAGTTTGCTCTGGAGTTGCATCTTCCAAAATGCATCACCTCGCATTTGTCTGGATTGAATTCCATCGGCCATTTCTCTGCCCAACTCTCTAAACTATCTATCTATATTCTGCTGTATTCTCTGACAGTTCCCTTCACTGTCTGCTACTCCACCAATCTTGGTGTCATCTGAAAACTTGCTAATGAGGCAACCTACACCTTCCTCCAAATCATTTATGTACATCGCAAACAACAGTGAACCCAGCACAGATCCCTGTGGGACACCACTGGTCACAGGTCTCCACTTTGAGAAACTCCCTTCTACTACTACTCTCAGTCTCCTGTTGCCCAACCTGTCTATCCATTTAGCTAGAACACCCTGGACCCCATGCGACTTCACCTTCTTCATCAGCCTTCCATAGGGAACCTTATCAAATGCCTAACTAAAGTCCACGTATATGACATCTACATCCCTTCCCTCATCAATCAACTTTGTCAGCTCTTCAAAGAATTCTATTAGGTTTGTAAGACATGACAGTCCCTGCCTATCATAACCATATTGCCTATCACTGATAAGCCCATTTTCTTCCAAATGTAAATAGATTCTATCCCTCAGTATCTTGTCCAGTAGCTTCCCTACCACTGACGTCAGGCTCACATGTATGTAAGTACCTGGATTTCCCCTGCTACCCTTCTTAAACAAGTGGACAACATTAGCAATTCTCCAGACATCCCCCGTTTTCAAGGATGCTGCAAAGATATTTATTAAAGACCCAGCTATTTCCTCTCTCGCTTTCCTCAGGAACCTGGGGTAGATCCCATATGGACCTGGGGACTTGTCCATCTTAATGCCTCTTAGAATACACAAGACTTCTTCCCTCCTTATGCCAACTTGACCTAGAGTAATCAAAGATCTATCTCTAACTTTGCCATGTCCCTCTTCTCAGTGAATACTGATGCAAAGTACTCATTAAGAATCTCACCTATTTTCTCTGACTCCACGCATATCTTTCCTGCTTTGTCCTTGAGAACCAACCCCTTCTCTAGTTACCCTCTTACTCCTTATATATGAATAAAAGGCTTTGGGATTTGCCTTGACCCTATTTGCTAGGGATATCTCATTACCTCTTTTAGCCCTCTTAATTCCTCTTTTCAGGTTGGTCTTACATTCCCAATATTCTTCCAAAGCTTTGTCAGTCTTCAGTCGCCTAGACCTTATGTACGCATCCTTTTTCCTCTTAGCTAGTCTCACAGTTTCACCTGTCATCCATGGTTCCTAATCTTGCCATTTCTCTCCCTCATTTTCACAGGAACAGACCTTTCCTGAACTCTAATCAACCTCTCTTTAAAAGCCTCCCACATATCGAATGTGGATTTCCCTTCAAACAGCTGCTCCCAATATACATTCCCCAACTCCTGCCAAATTTTGGTATAGTTTGCCTTCCCCCAATTTAGCACTCTTTCTTTTGGACAACTCTCGTCTTTGTCCATGAGTATCCTAAAACTTATGGAATTGTGATCACTATTCCCAAAGTAATCCCCCATTTCAACCACATTCACAACACCAGTCCAGTATGGCCCCTTCCTGAGTTGGACTGTTTACACTGCTCTAGAAGACCCTCCTGGATGTGTCTTACAAATTCTGCTCCATCTAAACCTCTAATACTAAGTGAATCCTAGTCAATGTTGGGAAAGTTAAAATCTCCTATCACCACCATCCTGTTGTTCCTACATCTTTCCATAATCTCTTCACATATTTGTACCTCTATCTCACACTCGCTGTTGGGAGGGCTGTAGTACAGTCCCAACATTGTTACTGCACCCTTCCTATTTCTGAGCTCTGCCCATATTATCACACTGCTCAAATCTTCCATAGTGCCCTCCTTTAGCATAGCTGAAGGAAGCAGCTAAGTTCTCCTTGGTTGAAGTGTCAGTAGTGAGGGGACACAACTATAAGGTGAAGGGGAAGAGGTTTAGAGGAGATTTGAAGGAAATGTATTTACCCAGAGGATGCTGGGAGCTGATTGAGTGTGTGCTGCTGTTGATGTTCTTGTTGTTATTGTACTGAAAGTCTCCATAGCCCATGACCACAACACTGTAGAATTGGTTTATTTTCTCCTCTGGCCAGGCTTCTACTTTCTTGCCTCTGGATTTCAACCTTTCCACTGATGTTGTTAATTGTGAATCTGCATTAGTTGGACATGTTTGACAATGAGTCCACTACCACTGCCTCCTCTATTCCTTTCAGCTTTCACCTTTGACTATTTCGGCACTGTTCATGGAATAAAGAGTGCTTGCTTTTTTTTCTTCTTTTATGCAGAGTTTTGCATTTCTCTGTCTTGCTTTGAGGGAACATCACTGTGACCAAGCCTCAAATTTCTGCAGCTACTCTCCTTGGCTCAAGCCGATATGACTGTCCCTCCATGGATTCTATATACACTCGCTTCTCTCGAGCTTTAGCTTAGAGGTTTCACTCTTTAGCTTGACTGCTTTGAGTACCTGACAATTCGAGCTTGTACTTATCCTAGGAGTATATCTCTCTGTCACTCTCTCTAATACCTGTAAACTCTTACACTATGATATATATTGGACTGAAGACGGAATTCCAGCACAGTATATCCCTCTACTGCTCTTTGAGTCTCGATCACAGAGCTCTGTGCCTCTGCTGATGCCAGAAACATTAACTTCGTCATCACTAATGTATTAACTTTCCCATTTACCCAGGCTGTCCAACTTGCACTGTAATTTCTGAGTTGCCTTTTCTGATTTGATGATACCCCAGAGGTTTTGGTGCTGTCTGTTGAGTCCCTTTGTGTTTACTGCCCACAGCATTTTTTGATCAACAGCCTTTCATGTGGAACCTTTTCAAAAGCCTTTTGAAGGTTGAAGTGTACCACATCACGTGACCTTGCCTCAATGAAGTTGAGGAGGTTGGGTGGCATGGTGACTCAGTGGTTAGCACTGCTGCCTCACAGCATCAAGGACCGAGGTTCGATTCCAGCCTCGGGTAACTGAATGTGTGAACTTTGCACATTCATAGAATCCCCACAGTGTGGAGGCATGCAATTTAGCTATTCCACACCAATTTCCAAATAGCATCTCACTCAGATCCACCCCCTACACTATCCCTATAACCCTTCATTTCCCATGGTCAATCCACCTACCTTTGGCAGGAAACCCACACAGGCATGGGTAGAATGTGCAAACTCCACTCCGACAGACAGTCAACCACAGGTCTGCGTGGGTTTCCTCTGGGTGCTCCAGTTTCCTCCCACAGTCCAAAGATGTGCAGGTTAGGTGGTTTAGCCATGGGAAATGCAGGGTTATAGGGTGGGGTGGGTGTGTAGGTTTTGGTGGGATACTCTTCACAGAGGCAGTATGGGTTTGATGGACTGAGCGGCCTGCTTTCATAGGAATTCTTCGAAAGAAGATTGACCAGGCAACTTCTGAGTTTGTGTTGATGTAATCATTGAGTTGCTAAATCATATCCACTCCTTACACAAACTGATTGATTCACTATTTTATGTGGAATAGATGTAGAATTGCTGAAACAATAGGCTAAATAGTGACTTAGTGTTATCCCCACCCTCCCTTTGGGAAATTGAACAAATCTCTTTTCATTCCACCACCTCCGTTCATTGTCCAGCTGGTATAGCTATTAAACATGGGGTTGGAAGGTAATAGATACTTACTCTATCACAGAAACACAACACAGTGAAGGATTCATTCCCAAATGCATAAACTGAATGACTATTGCCTCTTGATCTCTTTTTGACAGGCCAGTGAGTCTCTTATCTCTTCCAATCTGTCAAAGACATGGACTCTGAAGTGAAGTAAATACGAAAGAGTGAATGCTTGCTGTGCTTGTCTAAAATTCCTCTTCCCATTACTATATTGAGACTAGTTTAAGTTGCAATGCTTTGAACTCACCATGCATTTTTGTGGCAGTGAGATCCCTAGTTTCATCATTTCCTCTTGCAAGCTAACACTAGGTCAGATAGGTGGGTTGCACGGTGGCACAGTGGTTAGCACTGCTGCCTCACAGCGCCAGAGACCCGGGTTCAATTCCCGCCTCAGGCGACTGCATGTGTGGAGTTTGCATGTTCTCCCCGTGTCTGCGTGGGTTTCCTCCGGGTGCTCCGGTTTCCTCCCACAGTCCAAAGATGTGCAGGTCAGGTGAATTGGCCATGCTAAATTGCCCGTAGTGTTGGGTAAAGGGGTAAATGTAGGGGTATGGGTGGGTTGCACTTCGGCGGGTCGGTGTGGACTTGTTGGGCCGAAGGGCCTGTTTCCACACTGTAATGTAATGTAATGTAATCTAATCTAATAACTCTGCAGATTGGAACTATGAAGGGCTTATGCCCAAAACATCAATTCTCCTGTTCCTCGGATGCTGCCTGACCGGCTGTGCTTTTCCAGCACCAACAGTTTTGACTCTGATTGGAATAAGGTCAGTCAGGTGCACCTCATAAAATAGGAGTTCTCTGATTGGGGCTGTTAATTTGGTTTAATCAGGGAGCCCTGGCTGACAGATGTAAACAGTAGTGCAAGGGGTTCTGTTCATTCTAAGAGCTGGCTCTGAGGGAGCTTCGACAGCGTCAAGGACTCTCCATGTTTAAATAAAAGGTGACTTAGTGATGGGATACTGGCGTTATTTCAATAACGTCGAGGCCTTGTGCCCTTTGTCTCTTTGATCCTAAATGCAATCTTGACATCTCCCTCGATAGCTAAAGGTGACACCATGCTCAACTCACTCTTTTACAGCAACCAATCCTTTCCATCTGATATACTCAAGACACTCCAGAATACAAGACCAATGAAAATTTTAATCCTGTCCACACATCTTCCAGTAGTTTGCTCATCTTGGGAAACTCTCTCTCTCTCTCTCTCTGTCCACTGAAAATTGTGTTTTCTTTCATAATTCAGGGGTGGTTTGTGATTAGTGATGAACTGAATGTTCCTTTCTTTTGCATCCTCTTCATGCTCTCCCCACTCCTCATCCTCTTTCCCGGAATCCTTAGTGCTGTGTAATTCTGCACCTATTGTCTTCATTTTTAGGCCTATAGGAGGTTAATGTAGCTGTTGTGGGAGTGGGGGGGGGGGGGGGAGGGATGGTTTGGAGAGGTAATCTGAACAAAGTCTTCAGGAGTTTAATGGGAAAAGACAAAGCAGATGAAGACAAACTACATTCACTGGTTGGAGATTCTACAACTAAGGGGCATAGTCTGAGAATTAGGGCCAGACCTTTCAGGAGAGGGGGTTAGGAAGCAATTCTACAGAAAAAGGGTGGTAGAGGTTTTGAATAAATTCCCAAATTTGGAACATTTTCACGAATGGCAGTGGATGCTGGATCCATTGTTAACTTTAAATCTGAGGTGGATAAAGTTTTGTTAAGCAAAAGTATTGAGGGATATGGGTCAAAGGCAGTGATATGGATAACGCAGGAGGAGCACAGAGTACTTCTGTTACAGTTTTCCTCTTATTTAGGGAGGGATATACTCATATTAGAAGCTGTTCAGAGAAGGTTCACTCAGCCAGTTCTGGGATGAAAGTGCCAGCAGGTGTGGAAAGCAGCTCGGTACCACCTTCTTGAGGGGCACTTATGGATGGGCAATAAATGCTGGCCCAGCCAACGTCACTCACAGCTCTCCTGAATGAATTAAGAAAAGACAACAATGAAGAAAAGTTGAGCAGGTTTCGCTTATACTCATTGGAGTTTCAAAGAATAGGGAAGCCAATCGGAGACTTGTCAGTGTAGATAATGAGAGAACGTTTCCCCTCATCGGGACATTGTTTCAGATCAGGGTCTCCTATTTAAGAGAGAGATGGAGAGGCATCCCTTCTCATCCAGAGAACTCTAGAGGCTGAGTTATTTGATTATCTTTAGGGTTGAGGTAGACAGTTTGTTGAATTATAGATAGGAAGCCAAGGGTTATGAAGAAACAGACAGAGAAGGAGCCAAGATTATATCAGTAATGGTTTTATTGGATGGTGGAAGAGGCTCAAGAAATATTACAAACATAGACAGTGAAAACAGGAGTGCGAGGAGGCCATTCGACCCTTCGAAGCTGCTCTGCCTTTTATGATGATCATGGCGTGCTGCTTCTATTCTTCACATTCTTACTGTTTTTACCTGAGTTTCTTTATTTATTTTAGAACATGCTAGCAAGTCTACTCCAAGACCATCTTTTTAATATTCATCCGATGCTAGACAAGATCCTCACGGTGGCTCAGTGGTTAGCACTGCTACCTCACAGCGCTAGGGACCGTCTGGGTGGAGTTTACGCATTCTCCCCATGTCTGCGTGGATTTCCTCTGGGTGCTCCAGTTTCCTCTCACAGTCCAAACGTGGACGGGTTAGGTAGGTTAGCCATGGTAAATTGCCCACAGAAGCAAGACAAAGTGGATTAGCCAGGGGTGGGCGGGGTGAGATATACTTCAGAGGTCAGTGTAGACTCGATGGGCCGAATGGCTTGATTCCACAGTGTAGGGATTCTATCATGTGGTGAGCTCAGTATTAACTGCAGAGTTTAAGGGAAAGTCATAGTAATATCAGTAGACTATAACTCTTACTGAATGCTATTGAAAGTCATCTGCTGCCTCTTAGAGGAGGACATTAGCCATCTTTACCTGGTCTGGCCTGCGTGAGACTCAAAGTTGACCTGAACTCCCCTCCTCAATTCTAGGGCAATTAAGAATGGGCAATAAATATTGACCTTGCCAGCTACATCCCCTGAAAATGTTAAGAAAAAACTCATTTCTCGCAGATACCTGAATGAAGCTATGAGGTTGTAGAAATAGTTTTTGAAGCGTGAGGCTCCATTTCCAATTGATGGAGATTCTCCTTCATCTTTGAGAGTCTCCTCAGGACTCATCACCAGCCCTCTCAAGCCTCTCTCTCTCTCTCTCCAGTCTGCCCCTTCCTTTCCCCCTCACTTTATATTAAAAGCAGTCCAGGAGTGTCATTTTGGATGTCTAGGGAGATGCATGACACAGTGCCTGAGTATTTCCTCCTCATGCGATGGAGAATCGCAAAGAGAAATAGGAAGAAGGAGCTGAGACGTGCCCAACTGACAAACACAGGCGTCACGAATGATCTCAACACCGTCTGCAGCTCCCACATTTGTGGGCAGCACGGTGGCACAGTGGTTAGCACTGCTGCCTCACAGCGTAAAAGCAGTCCAGGAGTGTCATTTTGGATGTCTAGGGAGATGCATGACACAGTGCCTGAGTATTTCCTCCTCATGCGACGGAGAATCGCAAAGAGAAATAGGAAGAAGGAGCTGAGACGTGCCCAACTGACAAACACAGGGGTCACGAATGATCTCAACACCGTCCGCAGCTCCCACATTAAGGCAGCTGTTCTGTGTTTAAATCCTCTTCCTGCTACTCACATTAGGATGTGTGGACTTGTTGGGCCGAAGGGCCTGTTTCCACACTGTAAGTAATCTAATTAAGGCAGCTGTTCTGTGTTTAAATCCTCTTCCTGCTACTGACATTAGGATTACTTCAAACCCACACACTGTCAAAACTTTCAAAGGTCAACTCATCAAAACCTCCTTAGCCAAAATTTCCAAGCTGTTTTTTTTCCTGCTTTTAAGCCTCCTTAAGAGTATCTCCTCCCTTTGATTGGAACCTGGTGTCTCAGGCATAAAAGAAATATTTATATGGGGTAGTATTTTCCTTCAAATATGCATGGTCTTCTCCTTTGAATTGTTCAGTTCTTAATTGGAAAGAAATATACTTCCTTCTGTTGGGGGTGGGAGGGCATGGAAGGCTAAAAGGAATGATAAACTAACATAGATTAGATTCCCTACAGTGTGGAAACAGGCCCTTCAGCCCAACCCGACCGTCTGAAGAGTAACCCACTCAGTCCCATTTCCCTCTGACTAATGTACCTTACACTATGGGCAATTTAGCATGGCCAATTCACCTGACCTGCATATCTTTGGACTCAGAGGAAACCCACACAGACATAGGGAAAACGTGCAAACTCCACACAGACAGTTGACCGAGGCAGGAATCGAACTTGGGACCCTGTTGCTGTGAGGCAGCATTGCTAACCACTGAGCCACCGTGCTCACCCTAACTAATGCATCTAACCATGAACACCATGGGCAATTTGGCATGGCCAATTCACCTGACCTGAACATCTTTGGATTGTGGGAGGAAACAGAGCACCCAGAGGAAACCCACGCAGACACGGGGAGAACGTGCAAACTCCACACAGACAGCCGCCCAAGGCAGGTAATTGAACCCAGGTCCCTGGCACTGTGAGGCCGCATCGCTAACCACTGAGCCAAATGTGAGCTTCAAAGAATTACCTGAACTCTGAATCTCTCTGTTCTACAACATTACCCAAGGCCCTAGTTTTATTGAATCCTTGTGATCCCTAAAGTTGGTGGAAACTAGAGAACTAAGGACCTAGACATCTACATAATGGATGGGCACTTGTATAGATGTACAATGGGAGCATCAAATGCTGTGAGTGCACAGGGGAAAGGTTCTAACATTTATCCAGTGCCTGTCACAGCTCAGGATGTCTCAGAGCTGTTGAAGGAACACCTGGCAACCAATTGCAAACAGCAAACTCCTACAAATAGTGAGTCCTAGAGATGTACAGCATGGAAACAGACCCTTCGGTCCAACCCGTCCATGCTGACCAGATATCCCAACCCAATCTAATCCCACCTGCCAGCACCTGGCCCATATCCCTCCAAACCCTTCCTATTCATATACCCATCCAGATGCCTCTTAAATGTTGCAATTGTACCAGCCTCCACCACTTCCTCTGGCAGCTCATTCCATACACGGACCACCCTGTGTATGAAAACGTTGCCCCTTAGGTCTCTTTTATCTTTCCCCTCTCACCCTAAACCTATGCCCTCTAGTTCTGGACTCCCCAACCCCAGGGCAAAGACTTTGTCTATTTATCCTATCCATGCCCCTCATAATTTTGTAAACCTCTATAAGGTCACCCCTCA
>NC_057734.1:3541862-3554140 GCF_004010195.1 Chiloscyllium plagiosum | reverse complement strand
GTTCTCCCTGTATTCCGTGAGATCTAACCTTGCTATCTAGTCTCCCATGAGGAACCTTGTCGAACGCCTAACTGAAGTCCATATAGATCACATCTACCGTTTTGCCCTCATCAGTCTTCTGTTACTTCTCCAAAAAACTGAATCAAGTTTGTGAGACATGATTTCCCATGCACAAAGCCTTGTTGACTATCCCAAATCAGTCCTTGCCTTTCCAAATACATATACATCCTGTCCCTCAGGATTCCCTCTAACAACTTGCCCACCACTGACGTCAGGCTCACTGGTCTATAGTTACCTGGCTTGTCTTTACCGCCCTTCTTAAACAGTGGCACCACGTTAGCCAACCTCCAGTCTTCCGGCACCTCACCTGTGACTATCGATGATACAAATATCTCAGCAAGAGGCCCAGCAATCACTTCTCTGGCTTCCCACAGAGTTCTAGGGTACTCCTGATCTGGTTCTGTGGAGTTATCCATCTTTACCCGTTTCAAGACATCCAGCACTTCCTCTTCTGTAATATGGACATTTTACAAGATGCAAGATGCCAGCGTTGATTGAGGGATAAATATTAACTCTGAATATCAGGAAGAAATTCTTTTGCCTGTCTTTAAAGAAGTGCTACAGGGTCTTTGAAGACCACCCGAGAGGGCAAATATTGCCTCTCACAAACAGTTTGACACCTCTAACAACATTAACTCTTACCTTCAGCTGCTTCATCAACGACCTTCCCTCCATCATAAAATCAGAAATGATTACACCAATGTTCAGCAACATTTATGATTCCTCATAAAATGCAGCAAGGTCTAAACACTAACCAGGTTTGGACTACCAAGTGGCAAATAACATTCACACCACACAAATGCCAGGCAATGACCATCTCCAATAAGAGACAATCTAACCACCATCCCCTAACATTCAATGGTGTTACCATCACTGAATCTGCCACTACCCTATTAACCAGAAACTCAACTGGACTGGCCACATAAACACAGTGGCTACAAGAGTAGGTCAGAGGCTAGGGATACTGAAGTGAATAACACACCTCCTCACTCCCCAAAGCCTGTCCACCATCTACAAGGCACAAGTCAGGAGTGTGATGGAATACTCCCCACTTATCTGGATAGGTGCAGCTCCAACAACACTCATGAAGGTTGACATTATCCAAGACAAAGCAGCCCACTTGATTGGCACCACATCCACAAGCATCCATTTCCTCCACTGCCGACGCTCAGTACAGACTGTTGCTATTACCCACAAGATGCACTGTAGAAATTCAGCAAAGGTCCTTAGACAGCACCTTCCAAAGCCACGACTACTTCCATCTCGAAGGACAAGGGCAGCAGATACATGGGAAAACCAGCATCTGCAAGATCCCCTCCAAGCCACTCACCATCCTGACTTGGAAATATCCTTCAGTGTCACTGGGTCAAATTCCTGGAATTACCTCCCTAAGAGTATTGTGGGTGTACCTACAGCACATGGACTACAACCGTTCAAGAAAACAGCTCATCACCACCTTCTCAAGGGCAACTAGGGATGGGCAATAAATGCAGGCCCAGCCAGAAATGACTACATCCAATGAGTGAAGTTTAAAAAAAACTATTGTAGTAGTTAGTATTGTGGCTGGCCAATCAGATATAAAAGGCTCCTCGTGGGAGGAGCAAGCCAGTTTTTCTGTTGTTAAATTCTAAGTTCTATGGATCTTCCAAAGACTTGGTCACTTTATTTTTCTGTATTTCCCATTGTATTCTGAAAGAATTGTATCATAGCTTGCTGAAAGATTGCTGCACTTTCGAAAAGCAGATAACCTAACACTCATTGGAAGCACTGTTTACACAGCTGCCTGATTCAAGCAGTAGTTGGCATGTAATCTGCAGATGACTGAGAACTGAAGGCTTGTTTACAAATGGAGCTTCAAGTAGCTGATTGGTCTATGGATTAGTGACCAGTCATTGATGCCAAAGGGCCTCTGCCTGCTAGTAATTGCGTGATTGATTCTCAGGAAGCTGAACAGCTTGGGTCTGTGAATAAGACAACGAGAAGCCTTCCAACCTCTTCTTCCATACCTTTGACATCCAGTTTGCTTCCTCCAAGTGGTGTTCACCGTGGAGAAGAATCGGATTAATCAGCTGAAGGAGTGGGGAGGGGGCAAGATTGTAGGTGATAATCAACAGAAGATTGGGTTTTTTTTAACCTGATCTCATGCCATCAAAAGTCAATGTTGAAGACTCTCAGGGCAACTTCCTCCTTACTGTATACCGCCCTGTATGCCACCTCTGCTGGGTCTCTCTACCAGTGGGAAAGGTCATATCCAGGGATGGTGATGTGGGGTCTGGGACATTGTCTGTAAGGTTTGATTCCATGGGTATGACTATGATGTCAGGCTGTTGCTTGACTAGCCTGTGGGGTATGTTCCAATTTTGGCACTATACTGGAGATGTTAGTAGACCAGACCAGGGAAAAATGGGAAATTCTGTTTTCTTAAAGCACATTAGAGAAGTTTTACTTCAATCTGGTATTTAATGGTCACCATTACTAATAGTAATTTTTAATAGAATATTTAATAGAATTCAAATTCCCTAGCTGCCATGTTGGGATTTGAACTTGTCTCCAGATCATTAATCCAGATCTCTAGTTCAATAATACAGTCAATATGTTACTGTTGGGCAGACAGTACATACAGACATAACGTCAAAACTAAATGAATTGAACCGTGAACTACAGGGAAAGGGCAGAGACGTAGCACATAGGATCACTGCTGTAAATGCATTCAGACTGAAACGGGGTCTGTGGTCCTACCGATTAAAAAAATGAAATGTTGCAACATTTCCCGAGGCTGTAGAAAACCGTAGAAATGATCAAAAGATAAAGATAAATGGTTCCTTACAGAAATCACCTCTGCACATCTGAGGAAGTTAGCATTGAAATTCAACTAAGAATTTCAGGAATTAAATGTGATGGAGCAGTCATCACGTTTGTCTCAAATCTATACCAAAATTCCATCAGGTATTTGATTTATAAAGAAATGGAGATAATTACAACACAAACTGATATTGAGTTGAAAGTCAGATCAAGAGATAGTGACTTTTGAAGATTTGCAAACATAGAAAAAGACACACTCCTACAATCCAGTGCTTTTAAAATGACTCAATATACCTCTGTGAGACAATGTTCTTCCAGATGAAAGTATTGCACCTGTCCCTCAGATATCCATTTGTTGGACTCTAAACAACTAGCAGTCTCAAACTACAGGCCAGACTTTAAGGCACTGGCAGATGATGTGTAGCCACAGGTGTCACATAGAGACACAATGACAAAATTATTAATCACGTATTGGTTGGTTTTAGATTTATATAACAGTAAAATAAACTGTTTATTTTATATTTTCTTAGGGCTAGGTCCAGGGTTGTACTTAAATTCAAAAAGTGATCCTATGTTTACAGAGGGTGGATTCAGTGCCTCAGAGGGGAGTGCATTAAGGACTCAGCAGCATGATTGCTAGGAAGGGTGGCTTGAGGAGACATTGAGTCAGCCAGGCCTCTATTCCCGGTAGTTTTGAAGAATACGAGGTGATCTCATTGAGGCTGATGTCTTCAAGGGTTGAACTGGGTCAATGCTGAAAGGATGTTTCCCTTGGCTTGCTTCAGAAAGAGGAGGTGCCTATTTAGGACGGAGGTCAGGTCTTTTTCACTCGGGGTACAGAACCCTTGACATCCTCCCAACTTGAGCTTAGCAATGTCTGAAATTGATAGATTTTTTTGATATTAGGAGAATGGAGGGGTGCAGGGATAATATGGGAAGGTGTAGGGGATGACCAGCCATGATTTGATTTGATGCAGTTGTGGAGCAGTCTCAGTTAGAGCCTATACCTGCTCCCATTTCTTGTTTTCTTCGGCTCTTGCATGACTCCCCACTAGGGGGTGGAAGAGGGTTACTCTTAGTGACCCAGGGAGGGAAGTGATGGGTTGCTGCTCTATCCTGGACACTGATGGCACAGCCTGGAAACAGGAACTCTTGTGTGTATGCGTCTGTGTTAGTGTGTGTGTGCGTGTGCGTGTGTTTGTGTCTGTGTTAGTGTGTGTGTACATATATGTGTGTGTGCGCATGTGCGTGTGTTTGTGTGTGTGTTAGTGTGTGTGTGCATGTGAGTTTGTGAGTGTGTATTAGTGTGTGTGAGTGTGTTAGTGTGCGTGTGAGTGTATGTGTGTGTGTACATGTGTGTGTTAGTGTGTGGATGTGTTAGTGTGTGTATGTGTGTGTTAGTATGCGTGTGAGTGTACGTGTGTGTGGAACATGTGGGCATTGGTCCTCATGTGGCACAACATAGTGATTTGAGAACGCTTTTGTAGCCTTGTAAATGTTGAGTTGGTCGGGCTCTGACCTGGATGGCAGCAGAGACGGTCTCGATCACCCCAGTGTCACTGGGTTCACGACATATAGAAACAAAACCACCTAAAAATCTGAATATAACCATCTGCCAGCTCAGCACAAAGGCCTAGCGTAAGATAAGTTTACCAGCCTGTATCCTTCTCAAACTTATTTTAACCTTTGTAACTCTGCCCTATCTTGACCCATTAGATGTTAAAAGCTTCCTTCAGATCCTTCAACCACATTATTTGTATTCAACCATGGGATATGGGCGTCTCTGACTGGGCCAGTGTTTATTGCCCGTTCCTATTTGCCCTTGAGATGATGGCGATGGCCTTCTTGAACTGCTCTAGTCCATGTAGTGGACTACACTAGTGTGATGGAGGGTATTCCAGGATTTTGATCCAGTGATACTGAAGGAGCAGTGATATATTTCCAAGTCAGGATGATTGAGTGGTTTGGAGGGGAAGCTTGCAGGTGGTCATAGTGTCATAGAGCTGCACAGCACGGAAATGGACCCTTCGGTCAACTTGTCCATGCCGAACAGATGTCTTAACCTAATCTAGTCCCATTTGCCAGCAGATGGCCCATATCCCTCTAAATCCTTCCTATTCATGTATCCATCCAGATGACTTTTAAATGTTGTAATTGTTCCAGCCTCCACCACTTCCTCTGACAGCTCATTCCATACATGCACCACCCTCTAAAAATTGCCCCCTAGCTCCCTTTTAAATCTCACCCCTCTCACCTTAAACCTATGCTCTCTAGTTTTGGATTCCCCCACCCCAGGGAAAAGACCTTGTCTATTCACCCTATCCATGCCCCTCATGATTTTATAATCCATGTATCTGCTGCCCTTGTCCTTCTAGATGGAAGTAGTCATGGATTTGGAAGGTGCTGTCTAAGGACCCTTGAAGAATTTCTGCAGCTACTGAGCATTGGTGGTGTAGGGAGTAGATGTTGTGTTGCTTTGCCCTGGACCCTGTTCACTTTGTCACTGCTCCCATCCAAGAATATCTCCTCTAGCCCGGAACTTAAACAAAATCTAGCCAGATAGCAACCAGGAGACCACTGTCAGTGGATGTAAAAACAACATCTGGTTTAATAATAGCCTTTAAGGAATGAAATCTGTCACCTTTACCAGGTCTGACCCACACATGACTCCAGACCGTCAACAATGTGGTTAACTGCCCTCTGGGGAATAAATACTGACCCAGCCATCAACTCCCATAGCCCATGAATTCATGTGAATCACACTTTGCACTTTTTTTTCTGGGAAGGCAGGATGTCCATCAAGATTGTCATCATCGTTGTTGAGTGTAGTGGGAGTGGTGTGTTGGTTTAGCTCAGTGGACTGGATGGTTTTGCAAAGCTGTGTAATACCAACAATGTGGGTTCAGTTCCCATCGCTGGCTGAGATTACCAGGAAGGACTCTGCTTCTCAACCCCTTCCCTCCCCTGAGGTATGGTGACCTTCAGGTTAAACTCAACACCAGTTATCTCTCTCTAATGGGAGAGCAGCCCTGTGGTCTGGTAAGACTATGATGACTCGATCAGTGTTGTCAATTTAAGCTGCTGAAGTTCTGTCCCCAAAGCAAATAGTTCCTTCAGTCAGTCTTGACTCTGCCTATTAATTTCAACAGCAAAAGTGATTGATTTTATCATACTTTGTAATATAAAGAAATAAACCTCAGGGCTGGATGTACCCATGGTGCTATGGGAGGAAAGGACAGAGATTGCTGGGGTCCTGGTGGAGATATTTAATACGCCATTGGCCATAGGGGAAGTGCCAGTGGACTGCAGGATAGCTACTGTGGTCCCTTTGTACAAGAAGGGTAGCAAGGATAGACCAGGAAATTACAGATCTGTCAGTCTGACGTCAGTACCAGGAAAATTATTGGGAAACATTCTGAAGGACAGGATTAATCAATACTCAGAAAGGCTGGTATAGATCAGCATGGATTTGTCAGAAGGAACTCCTGTCCGAGTGTTTTTTTGAAAAGGTGACTAAATATATACTGATGTGGTTTGCGTGGACTTCAAAAGGGCCTTTGACAAAGTCGCACATAGAAGGCTGCTCCAAACAAGTTGGCAAATTGGATCCATAATTGGGTTCCAAATAGAAGGCAGAGAGTAGCAGTAATTACAGAAGACAACCAGTGCAGGCTCAGAGCTGAGTGCAGAAAATCGCTTCCTTTTTCTCTGGTGTGCAACGAATTTATTATTTTTAAACATAGTGATGAAACAGGGTTTATTTTGTACATCTGCCATTTTCATCTCAGCTTAACTACCATTGGAAGTGTAAGATGCAGGCAGTTGAAACTTTATTGCTGGAACAGCACAGCAGGTCAGGCAGCATCCAGGGAACAGGAGATTCGACGTTTCGGGCACAGGCCCTTCTTCAGGAATCCTGCAGGCAGGATGCAGGCAGAACTTTTAAAGGTGCAGTCGTGGATTGTGAGAAAAGGCTAGCCATCAAGTTTTTAGTTATTCTAATGGTAGACTATGTATTAGACTGGAATTTGATCCACCACAATTAACTCTTTCTTTGCAGAGGTGGGAAAACACTGGAGACTATCCCACCCATGTTCTTTTCCAGTTCAACTACCTGCTGCATTAATCTGTAGACAATAGGGTGGTGGTGGAAACGAAAAATGTTACGATAAACCCATACTGATTTAGTGTACATAAGCGGTGTATGGTAGAATGTAACAAAATAAAATCTTTTAAACTTGAAAAAAAAATAGAAGGCAGAGGGTGATGGTGGAGGGTTGCTTTTGTGATTGGAAGTCTGTGACCGGCGGTGTCCCACAGGGATCAGAGCTGGGACCAATGCTTCTTGGTAGGGACATTAATGACATGAATGTGAATGGAAAAGGTTTAATTAGAAAGTTGCAGGTGCCACAGAAAGTTGGTGGTGCCGTTGATAGTGAGGAGATTGTCTCAGGTTACAGTCTGATGTTGATCAGCTGGTAAAAAGTGCAGAGCAGCAGCAGGTGGAATTAATCCTGATAAGTGCAAGGTGATGCATTTTGGGAGGTCTAGTAACAGAAGGACTTACACAATGAATGGTGGGTCCCTAGAGAGTACTGAGGAACAAAGGAACCTTGGTGTACAAGTCCCTGAAGGTATCAGCACAGGTAGACAGGGTAGGGAAAAAGCAGGAGGCTGGAGGAACACAGCAAGCATCAGGAGGTAGACAAGTCAATGTTTTGGGCATAGCCCTTCTTCAGGATTCTAGTCTGACCCAAAACGTTGTCTTCTCCACCTCCTGATGCTGCCTGGCTTGTTGTGTTCCTCCAGCATCTTGCTTGTCTACCTTGGATTCCAGCATCTGCCGTTTTGTTTGTCTCTAACTAGGGTGGTGAAGAAAGCATATAAGATGCATGCCTTCATTAGCCAGGAATATCGGAAAATGGGAATCTTGTTACAACTTCATAAAATATTAGTAGGGCCACAGATGGAATATTGTTCTGGAGGTAAGTTTACTCACTGAGCTGGAAGGTTCACTTTCAGACATTTCGTCACTATACTAGGAAACATCATCAGTGAGCCTCTGGTGAAGCACTGATGTTATGACCCGCTTTCTATTTATGTGTTTAGGTTTCCTTGGGTTGGTGATGTCATTTCATGTGGTGATGTTATTTCCTGTTTTTTTTCTCAAAGGGTGGCAAATTGGGTCCAAAGTGATGTGTTCGTTAGAGTTCCGGTTGGAATGCCATGCTTCTCGGAATTCTCATGTGTGTCTCTGTTGGCTTGTCTGAGGATGGCTGTGTTGTCCCAGTCGAAGTGGTGTCTTTCCTCATCTGTATGTGAGGATACTAGTGAGAGAGGGTCATGTCTTTTTGTGGCTGGTTGATGTTCATGTATCCTGGTGGCTAGTTTTCTGTCTGTTTATCCAATGTAGTGTTTGTTACAGTTCTTCACCAGAGGCTCACTGATGATGTTACCTAGTGTGGTGACAAAACGTCTGAAAAGGAACCTTCCAGCTCAGCGAGCAAACTTACATCCAGAACCTCAACCCGACTACAAAATCTTCTCAAAACTCACTAATGGGATACTGTGTGCAGTTCTGGTCAACACACTGACAGAAGGAAGTGATTGCATTGAGGAAGGTGCAGAGGAGATTCACCAGGATGTTGCCTGGGGTGAAAAATCTGTTATGAGAAGAGGCTGGATCGACTGGGTTTGTGTTGCCTGGAGCAGAGGAGGTTGAGGGGGCTTCTGACTGAGGCATACAAACTTATGACAGAGGGCGAGGAACCTTTCCCCACGGCAGACATAGCTAACACCAGAGGGCATTAGTTTAAGGTGAGGAATAGGTAGTTTTGAAAAGTCTGAGAAAAGATTTTTCAACCAGAGGGTGGTGGAAATGTGGAACGTGCTGCCTGGGAGGATGGTGGAGGCAGGGACCCTCGCAACATTTAAGAAGCTTCTGGATGAGCATTTAAAATGCCAGGGGACAGCAGGCTGTGGACCAAGTGTAGGCAAGTGGGATTAATATAGTCTGGTGTTTGTAAGTCAGTGTAGACATGGTGGGCCAGAGGGTCTATCTCTACACGATGAGATAAGAAAATAACTCTTCAGATATAAAAGGTTGCTGAGTGATCCCCTTGAGCAGGTCTGTAGTTACCTGCCCCAACAGCATGCAGTTATGGCTCAGCACCGATTCTGTCTGATCATGCCTTGGTGCACTCTGTTTTGCAATTGAAAGGCGCTACATAAATACAGGTTGTTGGTGTTGGTGTTGGAAGCCTTGCCGGGATATCAGCTGGCTCAGCAGCGAGCAGAGATTAAACATGGGACTTTCCCAATGGGTGTGACTCACTTATTTACCACCTTCATCCGATGAATCGTTGGCAATGTTTGTGACACACAGATTACGTTTGCAGCATTTAAACTGAGTCAATTCCTCTGCCAGTTGACATGCTGTCAGAAGTATTTGGCATAACAGATTAGTACTTGCAGAATCATTTCCAATGCAAAGTCTTTTTTTTTTGTGCCCGCTTTTCAAAGATGCGTAAGCAGTATCACTCAATAGTTGCTCCCTGATCAGCCTTTAGAGCATTTTATGCTTGTATAAAGCAATATTTGCAAGCTCTATCTACACTCTTCAAGTGATTAATATATCCTATTAAAAGGTGCATTCCCACTGTAGTAGCCATGAGTTAAAATAGCAGAGTAAATGTTTCCATTTCAATACTTTTTACAAACTTATTAACCCGTCAGCATTCTCTGTACCAATAAGATATGTATTTCCGGCATTGAAAAATATCACATTAAATATCTGCTTCCAATTCTGATGAATGCTGATTGACCAGAACCATTTGCCTGGCTATTTACTGGGAGATGGGGGTGGGGGGGGGGTATGTAGTCAAAATGTGGGGAAAGTCCCAGGCCAGAAGTGGGTTTAACAGCAGGGCTGCATAAGCATTTCTGAAGAAAAGTCACATCATACTTAAAACATTAGCTCAGTTTCTCTCTCCAAGGATGTGACCCCAGGCCTGCTGAGTTTCTCTAGCACTCTTTGTCAATCATAGAATTAGAATCTCTACAGTGTGGAAACAGGCCAAATTAACTGAGTGTGTTTGTTAGCTGTTCTTGCTTTGTGTTCCCCAGCTGACAGATCAACATTATGGACTGGCCTGGCTTTTCCAGATTCTTCTTTTATGAACTCAGCACTGTCCCCTGAATTCCAACTCACCAACACTCTTGAACTCAGCCTGAGAAGTATTGGGAGCCCCTGTCCAATAACTCGGAATTCCTTTCCCTCCTCCCTCAGATGTTGCCTGACCTGCTCAGCAAATGTCAACCTTCTGGGCTCGATATTGAGTTCGACACCTTCAAACTGTGAACAAATTCCTTCCCTTTTTTTTTAATCCATCCTTGTTGCATTCTCTGTCACCACGTCCTATCTCCCATTCCCCACCCCAGAGAGACTGTCTGTTCCTTCCAGCCTGGCTGTTAGACACACTATTGTTCTGCCATTCTCACATTTGGATCACTTCATCTGAACTATTAACATCCTTTCTCCCCCAGCACTCTAACCTCCCCTCCCACTACTGTATAAATGCTGTCCCCTCCACAATTCTCTCCAGTTCTGGTGAAGAGTCATCTAGACTTGAACATTAGCTTGCTCTCTCCCCATGAATGCTGCCTGACCCGTTGTGATCTCCAGCATTTATTGTTTTAGATTAGATTCCCTACAGTGTGTAGAAACAGGCCCTTCAGCCCAACAAGTCCACACCAACCCTCTGAAGAGTAACCCACCCAGACCCATTTCCCTCTGACTAATGCACCTTACACTATAGGGCAATTTAGCATGGCCAATTCACCGTAACTTGCACATCTTTGGACTGTGGGAGGAAACTGGAGCAGCAAGAGGAAACCCCCGCAGACACAGGGAGACAATGTGCAAGCTCTACACAGACAGTCACCCGAGGCAGGAATTTAACCCAGGGCCCTGGCGCTGTGAGGCAGCTGTGCGAACCACTGAGCCATCGTGCCACCCTATTTTAGGGAGCACATTTTCAAACTATGTTTCATATCTATTTTATTTCAGATTTTCAATTTCTATCATAGTTTATTTAGTGTTTGAGCATGATTTGGTCAATGACCTTTGCCCACAGTATGGGCTGGTAGCCTGGCATTTATTGTCAATCCTCAGTTGCATTGAAAGGCTGATAGGTTTCCTACTGCCTGATAGAATGCCTTTAGATAATGGACAGGTTTAGATAATGGATGGGTTTAGATAGTGAACGGGTTTAGATAGTGAACGGGTTTAGATAATGGACGGTTTTAGATAGTGGACGGGTTTAGATAGTGAACGGGTTTAGATAATGGACAGGTTTAGATAATGGACGGGTTTAGATAATGAATGGGTTTAGATAATGGACAGGTTTAGATAATGGACGGATTTAGATAGTGAACGGGTTTAGATAATGAACGGGTTTAGATAATGGACAGGTTTAGATAGTGAACGGGTTTAGATAATGAACGGGTTTAGATAATGAACGGGTTTAGATAATGGACGGGTTTAGATGGTGAACGGGTTTAGATAATGGACAGGTTTAGATAGTGAACAGGTTTAGATAATGGACGGGTTTAGATAGTGAAAGGGTTTAGATAATGGACAGGTTTAGATGGTGAACGGGTTTAGATAGTGAACGGGTTTAGATAGTGAACGGGTTTAGATAATGGACGACTTTAGATAATGGACCGGTTTAGATAGTGAACGGGTTTAGATAATGGACGGGTTTAGATAATGGACGGGTTTAGATAATGGACGGGTTTAGATAATGGACGGGTTTAGATAATGGACGGGTTTAGATAATGGACGGGTTTAGATAATGGACGGGTTTAGATAATGGACGGGTTTAGATAATGGACGGGTTTAGATAATGGACGGGTTTAGATAATGGACGGGTTTAGATAATGGACGGGTTTAGATAATGGACGGGTTTAGATAATGGACGGGTTTAGATAATGGACGGGTTTAGATAATGGACGGGTTTAGATAATGGACGGGTTTAGATAATGGACGGGTTTAGATAATGGACGGGTTTAGATAATGGACGGGTTTAGATAATGGACGGGTTTAGATAATGGACGGGTTTAGATAATGGACGGGTTTAGATAATGGACGGGTTTAGATAATGGACGGGTTTAGATAATGGACGGGTTTAGATAATGGACGGGTTTAGATAATGGACGGGTTTAGATAATGGACGGGTTTAGATAATGGACGGGTTTAGATAATGGACGGGTTTAGATAATGGACGGGTTTAGATAATGGACGGGTTTAGATAATGGACGGGTTTAGATAATGGACGGGTTTAGATAATGGACGGGTTTAGATAATGGACGGGTTTAGATAATGGACGGGTTTAGATAGTGAACGGGTTTAGATA
>NC_057734.1:3524537-3538056 GCF_004010195.1 Chiloscyllium plagiosum | reverse complement strand
TCTGGGACAACCACACAAACCAACTCAACCACCCCGTGGCTGAACACTTCAACTGCCCCCCAATCCACCAAGGCCTCATCTTCCGCCTAGGAACCCTCCAATCACAAGGGATGAATGCAGATTTCTCCAGCTTCCTCATTTCCCCTCCTCCCACCTTTTCTCAGTCCCAACTCTCAGACTCAGCACCGCCTTCTTGACCTGCAATCTTCTTCCCAACCTCTCCCCCCCCACCCCCTCTCCGGCCTATCACCCTCACCTTAACCTCCTTCCACCTATCGCATTCCCAATGCCCCTCCCCCAAGTCCCTCCTCCCTACCTTTTATCTTAGCCTGCCTGGTACACCTTCTTCATTCCTGAAGAAGGGCTTATGCCCAAAACGTCAATTCTCCTTCTCCTTTGATGCTGCCTGATCTGCTGCACTTTTCCAGCAACATTTTTAAGCTCTGATCCCCAGCATCTGCAGTCCTCACTTTCTCCCAATCAAATAACCACAGCTCTTCAGACACAGCTGGGTGTGGTGGGTCCACTGATGGGTCAACGGGGGGGGGGTGGCTGAAGGGATATGAAGCCATGGAGGATCAAAGGAGAGGTATTTAAGGCAGTGGTGGGGCAAGAGCTTACTGGGGAGTTCCTGGCAAGGGTGAATATGGAGGGGGGAGGGGGTTTCTTCTTGAGGTGGGGGAGTTTTTTTTGTGGGAGGGTCAGGCTTTCTGCTAATGTTGCCCCGTGCAGGAGAACAAACAAGAAGTGTGTTAGCCCTCCCCACACCATGGCACATGACTACTGAGTGAGCACCCACCACCACCATCAGCCACTGTGAGACGCGCAAGTGGCCATTTATGGCTCTCCTCCAATCCTCCAAAGGCAGAAAGATTGATCCAACCATCCACCATTCCCACCGCTGCCCTCAGTTGCCTGCCCTTGTTCACTCCCACCCTGTAAAATGGTCACCCTTCCCACCTCCCTGGCCACTCTGCAGAGCGGTGTGGAATTCTGACCATAGTGACAGTTTCAAGCCCTAGTGAAAACCTTTAGTTTATTTTGCCCACCTGCCTGCAGGATTCTGTCAATGTATTTTGAAGAACCCAGCACCCTATTTGTTTACCAGAACCTATCTACTTCCCTCTTGAAACCCATTAAGGTTTCCTGTTCTACCACCCATGCCAATAATCTATTCCACACACTCACCACATTCTGGGTAAAAGTAATTTGAGTAAAAGCAGTTCCTCCCACCCTTCCTATTTTCTTTTGTTGTCCCCTTGTAAATATGATCTCGAGTCATAAAGCTGTACTGTATGGAAACAGGACCTTCAGTCCAACTCATCCATACTGACCTCATATCCTAAATTAATCTAGTCCCATTTGCCAGCATTTGGCCCATATCCCTGTAAACCCTTCCAATTTATATACTCATCCAGATGCCTTTTAAATGTTGTAATTGTACCAGCCTCCACCACTTCCTCTGGCATCTCATTCTATACACACACCACCCTTTGTGTGAAAAAGTTTGCCCTTAGGACCCTTTTAAATCTTTCCCCTCTCAACTTTAACATATGCCCTCTAGTTCTGGACTCCCCTACCCTGGGGAAAAGACCTTAACTATTCACTTTATCCATGTCCCTCATGATTTTATAAACCTCAGCCTCCGACCCTCCAGGGAAAACAGCCCCAGCCTATTCAGACTCTCCCTGTAGCTCAACCCTCCAACCCTGCAACATCCTTGTAAATCTTTTCTGAACCCTTTCAAATTTAACAACATTAGTTTAGTCATAGGACATAGAGGGTAGCGGTGGAAAGATGCTTTTCGGAATGGAGGGTTTGTGGCTTGTGGTGTTCCATAGGGATCAGTGCTGGGATCTCTGCTGTTTGTGGTCTACATAAATGATTTGGAGGAAATCGTAGCTGATCTAATTAGTACGTTTGGAGGAGTTGCAGATAGTGAGGAGGATTGTCAGAGGATACAGCAGGATATAAATCAGTTGGAGGCGTAGGCAGAAAAATGACAGATGGAGTTTAATCCAGACAAATTTAAGGTGATTCAGTTTGGAAAGTCAAATACAGGTGGAAATTATGCAGTGAATGGCAGAACTCTTAGGAGTATTGATATGCAGAGGGATCAGGGTGTGCAGGTCCACAGATCACTGAAGGTGACAGCGCAGGTAGATAAGGGAGTAAAAAAGGCCTATGGCATGCTTGCCTTCATTGAGTATAAGAATAGACAAGTTATGCTGCAGCTTTATCGAACTTTAGTTAGGCTGCACTTGGTCACCACACTACCAGAAGGATGCGGTGGCTTTGGAGAGGGTACAGAAAAGATTGACCAGGACGTTGCCTGGTCTGGGGGATTTTAGCGATGGAGAAAAGGTTGGATAGTTGTTTTCAGTAGAACACAGGAGCTTGAGGAGCGACCTGATAGACGTTTATAAGATTTCTCGGGGCACGGGTTCAAGGTACAGAGGGATGGGGGGTTAAAAGAGATATGTGAAGTAAGGTTTTCACACACAGGGTGGTGAGTGCCTGGAATGCACTGCCACAGGAGGTGGTGGAAACAAACACACTAGCAGCTTTCAAAAAGCACCTGGATGAATGTGTGAATAGGAAGGGAATAGAGGGATACGAATCCTGTAAGTGAGGACAGGTTTAGTATGGAAGGGCAAAATGTGGTGTCACGGGTTTGGAGGGCTGAAGGGCATGTTCCTGTGCTGCATTGTTTTTTAGTATCTTTCCTACTGCAGGGAGACCAGAATTGAACACAGTATTCCAGAAGTGGCCTAATCAATGTCCAATACAGCTGCAACATGACCTCCCAACTCAATGCACTGACCAATCTACAGAACCTAAATCCCAGACATAGTAACAAAACTCACTTGGATCTAGTTTATCCATTCTATTCACTCTCAACCCACATTTCAAGAGAAAATGACCTGGGATGATTTGATCTGCCCTCAAGGTCTGCTGTAGACACAATGGTGGTGATTGACAAATAAACTGCAGATGCTGGAATCCCAGAGTAGACGGGCAGGAGGCTGGGAGAACGCATTAAGCCAGGCAGCATCAGGAGGTGCAGAAGTCGACATTTTAGGTGTAGCCCTTCTTCAGGACAAAGATTGTGTGCAAGTGCTTACATAAATGTGAGGTGCTGCACAGATGCAACGATGGGTGTTTTAACGTTCCAAAGTGTTTCTGTACTTGATCAGACAATACTTATATAATCTCCCATGACATAAGAACTCAAAGTTGGTAATGTAGTGCTGAACTATTCAATCGTTTTTTATTACAGCTTCTAGTACTAGACATTCACTGACACTGTGAAACTGATACTGAACAAGACAGCTGCAAAACAAGCTTCTCTCAGCCTGTCATGCTGCATGTAGTCCAAGTAAGATGGGGACTGGCACTTCTATACCATCAGCTCATATACTACGAGATAGTGATCAGATGAGCATGTCTCTTAGAGGCACATTGCCTATCAGCTGTGAGACACAACACATGACAAGACACTCACTATATCCAGACCAGCTGTTTGTTAGCTCAGGCGATTTGTGGTGCAGTGTAATATTAACAGCATGGGTTCAATTCCCACACACCAGCTGAAGTTACCATGAAGGATTCTCTTTCTCCACCTCTCCCCTCACCTGAGGTGGGATGACTTGTAGGTTAAACCATCACCGGTTATCTCTCTCTAATGAGAGAATGGGACTATGGTGACTTTATTCCACATCCTGGATCATATAGCCCTCCATCCATCAACTGAACAAAGTACGCATTCATTCATGTGCTATGTAAATACAAAGATTGTTAGCAAGGCTTCACCGGAGGCTCACTGATGATGTTACCGAGCATGGTGACGAAACGTCTGAAAACGAACCTTTCAGCTCAGCGAGCAAACCTACATCCAGAACCTTAACCTGAGCTACAAATCTTCTCCAAACTTGTTAGCAAAAGTTGAGATAAATGTGAGGTGTTGCATTTTGGAAAGGTAAATCAGTGCAGGACTTATACACTTAATGGTAAGTTCCAAGGCAGTGTTATTGAACAAAGAGACCCTGGAATGCAGGTTCATAGCTCCTTGAAAGTGGAGTTGCAGATAAATAGGATAGTGAAGAAGGTGTTTGGTATGCTTTTCTTTATTGGTCAGAGTATTGAGTACAGGGGTTGGGAGGTCATGTTGCAGCTGTACAGGACATTGGTTAGGCCACTATTGGAATATTGCATGCAATTCTAGTTTCCCTACTATGGGAATGATGTTGTGAAACTTGAAAGGGTTCAGAAAAGATCTACAAGAATGTTGCCAGGGCTGGAGCTAAACGGAGTGGCTGAATAGGTTGAGGCTGTATTTCCTGGACTGTCAGGGGCTGAGGGCTGAGGGCTCTGACAGGTGAATAGACAAGGTCTTTTCCATGGAGTGGGGGAGTCCAAAACTAGAGGGCATAGGTTTAGGGTGAGAGGGGAGAGATTTTAAAGAGACCTAAGGACGACTATTTTCACACAGAGGGTGGTGCGTGTATGGAATGGGCTGCCAGTGGAAGTGTTGGAGGGTGGTACAATTGTAACATTTAAAAGGCATCTGGATGGGTATATGAACAGGAAGGGTTTGGAGGGATATGGGCCAAGTGCTGGCAAATGGGACTTGATTAATTTAGGATATCTGGTCAGCATGGACGAGTTGGACCGAAGGGTTTGTTTCTGTGCTGGACATCTCTATGACCCCATAAGTTGAACATACGACTTCCCATTCCCTTTGAGAGGGCAGTTATTTGGAGCAGATAAATCAAAGAGAAAGTTCCCTTGGTTTGGTTCTCAAATGTTCCTGGCAAGAGGTTTGTAAAAATATTCAGTAGTTTGAGAATGAGAACTAATTGATGAAAGCCAGGCTGGTGGACTTTGGTAGTGGTTTGACAAATGGTCCAATGTAGCCTGGCCAAAAACACAGCATACTTGTAGAAAGAAGCCGTGTAGGACATTAAAGATCATAGAGACAATCTAATGTCACAACAGTGAGCCACGTGCGTGTGGCAGATAACAGAGCTTTCTTTGGTTTGCTAACTGATGTAAAATTATCAACGTAGTTTTGTATCAACTTAATCTTAATACACTTAATACAATATAAAAGCCTGCCTTTTATAAATGTGTTCATTATAAAAGTGCTGTTTATCAAAGTACTGTTTATAAATACAATCTTTGTTCGCGTTCTCATTATGAACCCATTGATAGGCACAATCTTTTCTTTGTTCATGCACTGTTTATGTGTGGGCACTCTATCTAAATATGTTCCTTTTACACTGAATTTTTATCAGCACAATCTTTCTCTTTAGAAATTTCTGTTCTGTAAGTGCACTGTCTGTAAACACATCTGTAGCCGTATGGTTTTCATGACTGTGTATTTTTATGAGACATGTTTTACCACTGAGAGGGCTCTGCATTGTCAGAGATGCTGTTTTTCAGGTGAGAAATTAAGCTAAAATCTACATTTGCTCTCTCTGATAGATGTGAAAGGATTCCACTCACATTGTCCCACAGAATAGGAGAGGATTACATTTCCCAACTGCCACAGCCAATATTTATCCAATAACCAATCCTCACTGAAACAGCTGTTACTGATAGGATCTTGCTCCATACAAATGGGTTCAGGTGCTTCCTGTTATAACAGTGACCATCCTTCGAAACTATTTCATTGATTGCAAAGCAGTTTTGGGACATTGAGACTGTGAAAGGTTCTCAGTGAATATGTGACTTCTTTCCTTTCACTGTCTCCATCTTTGCCTGGATCTAGTGTGGACAGTTCATCCACTGACCTTCATGAATGTAGCTAAAGACACGAAATGGTCTGGGTGGGATATTCTTCAGAGAGTCAGTGTGGACTTGTTGGGCCGAATGGCCTATTTACACACAGTCGGGATTCTGTTATTCTATGATATCTGAGGAGTGTGTCTCTGATGATGGACAGCATCACCATGACGACAGAGTCAGGAAATGCGCTAACGCAGTGATTGAACCCAAATATTTTCTTTAATGTGTTTACACTATTGGCAGAATAAACTTCAGATCAGATCAATATATGGAAATCAATTGGATTTAACCCAGCAAATGTTCATCAGTCAAATAGGACCCACAATGCTCTATGTAATCTGATTGGCTTGTGGTGCTATGCTGTAAGGTGATGAAAATAAGCATGGAGGGTGAACAAAACACAGAATTGTACAGTGCGGATGGAGGCCATTTGGTCCAGTGTGCTTACCTTTGCTCCCTAGTGCTAACCCCCCGCTTTTATCCCATATCTCTAGGCACTACCTTTATCCAAATAACCATCCAATGTCCCTCTCGAATGCCTCAACTGAACCTGCCTCCCCCACATTTCCAGGTGGTGCATTCCAAACCCTAACTACTCGCTGAGTGAAAAACATTTTTTCTCACATCACTTTAAATCGACACCCTCTCATTCTCTTAGAAATGTGAACAGGTTCACCTAATCTTCTGTATCCAGGCCACTCGTGACTTTGAAAGTCTCAACCAGATCTCCTCTCAGCTATCTTCCCTCTAAGAAGAAGAGTCCCACTTTCTTCAATCTACCTTCCTCACTGAAGGTGTGGGCCTAGGGTTGTGTAAGCAGTTCACTTCTGTCTCCATACCTACAACGTGTCCATGGGTCATCCTCAAGTAATACTTGAACCAACTGAAGCTGCTCTTCAGCTTGGACCATCTGCAAACACAGGACAAAAAAGATCATTTGCATCTAGTTACGTAAACAGGAAAACCCAGCCCTTCCCCTGTCCCAGTAGACACTCGATTTAAAAAAACTGGACCATCTGATGGTGTAAACAACACACCTTTTCTCGAAAGTTGCTGGTAGAGTAATTTGACGTGGGCAGCTAAACTTAGCCTTTAGAGCGATCCACTATCCAGTTAGACAAAATCAAAGGACCACCCATTGGGTCAGTCTCACTCCTTTCACTTGCCACTGCAAAACATAGAAACAGAGAAGTTAGGAGCAACAGTAAGCTATTCTTATGTGGACAGCTTAAGTAGGCTGGGTCTGTACTCACTGGAACGTAGCAGAAAGAGAGGCGACTGTATTGAAACATTCCAAATTCTTAGAGGAGTTGGCAGTGTAGGTATGGAGAGATTGTTTCCCTTGCTGGAGAATCTAAGACCATAGATTCAGAATATGGCATCCCCGTGATTGTGAAAGGGATCAAGGGTTACAGGGAGAAAGGGGGAGAATGGGATTGAGAAACTGATCAGACATGATTGAATGGTGGAGCAGACTCGATGGGTTGAATGGCCTAATTTCTGCTCCTATGTCTATGGTTTTACTGTCTCAAATTTATGACAGTGAGGAGAAATTAATTATCTCAGAGGGGAGTGAATCTATGGAACCTTTTACCACACAGAACTTTTTGAGGCTGGGTCATTAAGTACATTCAAGGCCAAGATAGATGGAGTTTCAATCAGTAAGGAAATCAAGGGTTATGGGAAAATTGGAGGGAAGTGGAGGTGAGGGTTATCAGATCAGCCATGACCTCATTTAATGGTGAAGCAGACATGATGGGCTGAATTTTGTTTCTTCATGCATTCATGGGATAAGGGTATCGCAGACCAGGTGAGATTTTATTGCCCATCCCTAATTGCCCAGAGGGCAGTTAAGGGGCAACTACATTGCTGTGGGTCTGGAGTCACATGTAGGCGAGAGCAGGTAAGGTTGGCAGTTTCCTTCCCTAAAGGATATTGGTGAAACAGATGGGTTTTTCTGCCAGTCAACAATGGATCATCATTAGACTCCTAACTCCAGGTTTTCTTTCAAATTCAAATTCCACCAGGGCCTATTTCTGATCTTTATGATCTTATTCAACCTTTCGAGCCCGCTGCATTATTTTATATGATCCTCTGTCTCAATGTCAAATTTACATTTTCTCTCCATATCCCTTGATGCCTTTAAGTCTGAAAATGTATCAATCTCTAAAGGAAGATATTAACAAATGGGAAGAATGACACTACTGTTATTGAGGTGCAATGAGGTGATGTGTTTGAACAGGGCTGTAGAACCTTCAATTCATGTTATCCTCCACATTCAGAAAATTCCTATTCTGTATCAGCAGACCCATGATTGTGGAAGATCCGGTCTCGCGGTCCTAGCTCATGAATGCAGCGTAAACCCAGTTTGTAAAAGTACTTTGCTGTTTGTCAAACTGCTGACTCGTGCCTTGTGCAGGGGGAAACGGGTTTGGTCATGTGACCTGACAAGAGGGGTGACATATTGACTGACCAGGCAGCCAATCAAGTGGCCAGTTGAAGGTCACTTGCTGACCTTCCACCCTGGGACAGTTTGCCCATGTTAGCTGGGAAGGCCACTGAGCAAGAGTCAAAGAGTCATAGAATTGTAAAGCATGGAAAGATGATCCAACTGAGCTAAAACTGTGGCAGCTGGTGGGGGCTGGCTGCTAATTGTAAACTGCTCCACAAAACCCAAGTCAGGGTGTGGTTGTAAGACTGGGTATTCCACTCAATATGTTCCCTATTGGCAAGATAATATTATCACTGCACTGCTGGTTCATAGATTCAAAGCTGAGGCAATAGCAGCTGTAGATCTGAAAATTGAAGCTAGTTTCTGGGAAGGTGCTGGTGAATTATAATTTCTATTTTAAAGAGTCTTCTGGTTCACTGATCACACTTAGGGAAGGAAATCTGACATTCTTAGTTGGTCTGACCTACAGCACTGGGTCAATCTTATTCATTCTCTGAAAAGGCTGAGCAAGTGTCTCAGTTCCAAGACGATTGGGGGGAAGCGGACAGTAAAAGTCGGCTTTGTCAGTAACGTCATCACTCCTTGAAAGCATTTTTAAAAAGAAAAATCCATGGCTAGCTCACCCAGTACGCCTTCCAAGCACTGATCACTGATGCCTCCCAAAGTCAAACAGCTCTGTGCCATTCGCTGGCCAGAGTTACATACGAAAACTTCGGGAGGACGTATTGGAGGGCAATAGTGCAGGAGAAATATGTCAATCCCTTCAGTGTAAGATTGTGAAATGGCGAGGTGCCGAATGGAAGAGAAGAAAATACAGTGAAACAATTTATTGAGCAAAAAAAAGGGTCTGAAAATTGTATACTGGAATCACACAGCTTTTCCTTATCTATCTAATTACAATTTGACCCCATCAGTTTATCAGTTTCAGCTCTGGGTTTCTGGTATGCATACAATACATTTAAAGTACTTCTATGTGAAGTATAATTGTCCTTTAATCCCATTAAGTGGTTTGATTGTCAGTCATTACGTTTTGTGAGTAATTCCTCCTCTGGCAATGTTGTATCAGGGATGTGTGTGTGTCTGTGTGTGAGTGTGTGTGTCTTTGTGTGTCTGTGTGTATGTCTGTGTGTGTGTGTTTGTGAGTGTGTGTGAGTGTGTGTCTATGTGTGTGAGTGTGTGTCTATGTGTGTGTGTGTGTGTCTGTGTGTGTAGGAATGAATTCAGCCTTTATGTGATTTGAATGAATGGGGAGAAGTACAAATCATGAACAAGCAGGGTGCTGACCCAGCAGTAACTAAGCAAATATGTTACCCAGCGTTGTGTTTTATCTTCCTCACCCTCGTTGCCAAGCAGCTTCGGAATGTTTTCCTAATCCCAAGCCAATCCCCGATCAACATAATGAGTACCTCAATGAGTGTTTGCTATAAATAAATCAGGCTTCCGCCAACAGAAGTTGAGAAGTGACAATGAAATTTCGACTGTCTTTCTGCACTCAACTCTTCCCTGTTGCTGATTCTTTTGGCCTGAAAACCATGTGATCTCTGCCACTGTGGAATCCCTCATTTTCAGGATTTGTCCATTTGAGCTGTGTCTTTATCCAAAAGGAAAGCAGCCCCTCCAACACTGTAGCACTGCGGGAGTCACATCAGCGTGAATTATGTCCTTAAATCTCAGGAGTGGGACTTGAACTCATGACCTCCCATTGCTGCAACGAGAGTGCTGCCTACCGAACTGCATTAACCTAGTTACTGGATGATTCTTTGACTAAGAGTGAACAATGTTGTAGAGGGCAGATGCAACCAGGGATGGCAATGGTCTTCAGGAACCCACACACTGCCCAAGCTAAAGAATTAAGTGTAGCCCAATTGATTAAGGACATTGTCAGTTATAATTAGAATCTCTACAGTGTGGAAACAGGCCATTTGGCCTAACAAATCCACACTGACCCTCTGAAGACTATCCCACACACAACCATTCCCCTACATTTCCCCTGACAAATGCATCTAACCTACATATCCTTGGATACTGTGGGCAATTTCCTATGGCCAATTCACCTAACCTGCACATCTTTGGATTAGAATTAGAATCTCTACAGTGTGGAAACAGGCCATTTGGCCTAACAAATCCACACTGACCCTCTGAAGACTATCCCACACACAACCATTCCCCTACATTTCCCTGACAAATGCATCTAACCTACATATCCTTGGATACTGTGGGCAATTTCCCATGGCCAATTCACCTAAACTGCACATCTTTGGATCATGGGAGGAATCTGGAGCACCCGGAGGAAACCCACACAGACACAGGGAGAATATGCAAGCTCCACGCAGACAGTTGTCCAAGGTTGGAATCGAACCCGGGTCCCGACGCTGTGAGGCAACAGTGCTAACCACTGAGCCACCATGCCATCCTCAATACGTTCACACAATATATCCGTACAAATCTGTGACTTTGAGTGAAATACAGAACGAGATTGAAAAAAAAACAATAGCAGTAATGTATCACCATCCTGACTTGGAAATAAATCACCATTCCTTCACTGTCACTGGGTCTAAATCCTGGAATTTCCTCCCTCAGGGCATTGTGGGTCAACCCACAGCACATGGACTGCAGCGGTTCAAGAAGGCAGCTCACCCCCACCATCTCAAGGGGCAACTAGGGATGGGTAATAAATGCTGGCTCAGCCAGAGATCCCACAAATGAATTTTTTTAAAAATCATAGAATCATACAGTACAGAAGAGACCCTTCGGCCTATCAACTCTGTACTACCAAAATATATATATATATACTACTACATGCATGAGTCCCACTTTCCTGCATTATGCCACACTTCAAGTGCTCATCCAAGTACTTTTTAAAGGTTGTGCGGTTCTCCCCTCAGCTACCCTCCCAGGCAGTGCATTCCAACCCTCATCAGTCTCTGGGTGAAAACATCTTTCCACAAATCCCCTCTAAATCTTTTGCCTTTCACTTTAAAATTATGTCTCCTTGTTAGTGACCCTCTGACTAAGAGGAACTGCTGCTTTCCCATTCTCATTGTCCATAGCTCCTCATAACTTTATACACCTCTATCAGGATTGTTAGAGTCATAGAGATGTACAGCACGGAAACAGACCTTTTGGTCTAACTCATGCATGCCAACCAGATATCCCAACCTAATCTACTCGTATTTGCCAGCACTTGGCCCAGATCCCTCTAAACCCTTCCTATTCATATACACATCCATGTGCCTTTTAAATGCTGTAATTGTACCAGCCTCCGCCAATTCCTCTAGCAGCTCATTCCATACACGCGCCACCCTCTGTGTGAAAACGTTGCCCCTTAGGTCCCTTTTAAATCTTTCCCAGCTCTAGAGAAAACAGGCCCGAGCTTATCCAGCCTCCGAAGTAGTTAATCAATTCAAAATATTTCCCATATTTGGGTCCAGTTTACCTCTTCTGCACTGTATTTAAAGGCCGCTTTATAAAATCCGAAAGTGCCTAGCATTTTATCTTTCAGTCAAATCCTAATAAAAATAAGAATCAATACAATATTACCGAATAAACCAGCCTTTAAAAGGTAAGCAATGACATTGCAACTGAATAATATATGCCTCCTTTCACGCTGGCTGCCTGATTCATTTACGAAATAAATTAAGCTGAAGGCTGTAAATGTATGAAGTGAGAGCAGTGTACACTTCATTCTGATTAACAGGGACACACTGTGCTCAGCTAAATCCAGCTGTTCAGAGATATTTCCAGTGTGCTGTGGGCTTTCTCTCTCTCTCTCTCTCTCTCTCTCTCTCCCCCTGGATACTACACTGTGATCAGCTCAGTTACAGCCATCCACAGAGACTTAACAGTTTGCCAAAGCCAGTCAGAGCTGTTCCGAAAACAATTGAATTGCGCTCTTTATGAGGGTGCCACTCTATCTGGGATTTGCGCCAGCTCTGCACCCAATTGGCTCAGTCGATTCTTTATTAACTATCTGCTAATGCTTTCCAAATCCAGTCTATGTAGGTCAATGGGGACATTATCTGTATCAGACATCCAGGAAGTTCTGTTCAATATGGAGCATGTATAGAATCCCCAAGGGTTTGGCTTTACACAGATGTCACAGGATGACATAACCGGCTGTTCAGGGCAACCAAATACTGGGGGAAGAAGCATTACAGCTGACAATATATTTCTCAGGAGTTCTTGAGAATGTGTGTATGAAATAAATGTATTTACACATTCATCTAACTGTGAATACATGTGGGATCATATTTGTTTAGTTAAATATATATTTATTACATTGTGTGCAAGAATGGATTTGATTGTTTTGTTGTGCATACCTGCATGGGTGTGTATTTCAGTTTATGTTTACGGGTGTGAATGTAAATACATAAGAACATAAAGGCAGAGTAGGAGTTAGCTACTCAGTCTCATACTCTGCTCATCCTGGATCGGAATTGCCCTGTCTCCACACTAACTGAGTCCCTTACAGTACAAAACCATAATGATTTTAGATGTATTTGTGTGTGTGTGTGCCTGTGTGTACGTGTCTATATGCGTGTGATTATCTCTGCATGTGTGTGTGTGCCTATATGCAGGTGATTATCTATGCGTGTTTGTATGCATATGTAGCTCTGTGTCTCCATGTGATCATATGTGTGTCTTTGTGCATGTATGAAAATGTCTATTGTACATGTGTGTAATTGAGTGCATGTGTATGCATGTGTCTAACGGTATGAAGGTGTGTGTGTAACAGTTTGTATGCAAGTAACTATGTACATGCAAGTGTGTGTGAATGTGTGTGTAATTATGTGTAACTGTGTGAAACTCTGTACCCATCTTGAAGTTCTCTGCATAATAGTGAGACATGTGTTTGTACACGTGTAACTGTATGTGTATCTGCAAGCATACATTTATACGTTTGTGTGTATAACTGTATATGTGTAATTGTATGTGTGTGTAACTGTATGTATATATGCAAGTGTGTGCATAAAACCCACTCCATGAAGAGTCACTGAACCCAAAATATTAACTCTACTTTCTCCCCACAGAGCTGGAGATGTGTTGCTGGAAAAGCGCAGCAGGTCAGGCAGCATCCAGGGCACAGGAGAATCGACGTTTCGGGCATAAGCCCTTCTTCAGGAATGAGGAAAGTTTGTCCAGCAGGCTAAGATAAAAGGTAGGGAGGAGGGACTTGGGGGAGGGGCGTCGGAAATGTGATAGGTGGAAAGAACAAACCATTATCTCCCAGACCGTCCATAACCTCATCACCTCGGGGGATCTCCCATCCACCGCCTC
>NC_057734.1:3510456-3523684 GCF_004010195.1 Chiloscyllium plagiosum | reverse complement strand
TCGAACTCAGCACCGCCTTCCTAACCTGCAATCTTCTTCCCGACCTCTCCGCCCCCACCCCAGTCTGGCCTATCACCCTCACCTTGACCTCTTTCCACCTATCACATTTCCGACGCCCCTCCCCCAAGTCCCTCCTCCCGACCTTTTATCTTAGCCTGCTGGACAAACTTTCCTCATTCCTGAAGAAGGGCTTATGCCCGAAACGTCGATTCTCCTGTTCCCTGGATGCTGCCTGATCTGCTGCGCTTTTCCAGCAACACATCTCCAGCTCTGATCTCCAGCATCTGCAGACCTCACTTTCTCCTCAAAGATTTCTCCCCACAGAAACTGCCAGATCTGCTGAGCTTCTCCAGCAATTTCTGTTTTGGTGTATATAACTAACTGTGTAATTGTATAACTGTGAAGGGATGTGTCTTTGTGTGTAACTGTGTACCTGTGTGTGTGATAGTATGTGTGCTTGTAATTGTGTGATGATGTGTGTGTGTGTGTGTGTAAAACTTTGTATTTGCAATTATATGTGTGTGTAACTGTATGTGTGTAACCATGTGATGGTATGTGTGTTTGCGACTGTATGTGTGTAATTGTGTGCTTATCACTGTGAAGGCCTGTGCATGTTAATGTATGTGGGTTTGTACTTATGTGGATTTATTTATGGCTTTCAGAGTAAGAACAGTTAACTGAGAGAATGACAATTTCAAAGATCTGGGTTGAATTACATTGCAATCAAAGGTTGGCAGTAAGACTGACAGCTGATCAATTGACTATCTTCAAGAAAGAGGTATGTCACATGCAATCAAAAGATATTCTTTCAAAAGAGAGAGGCAAACAAATACGGAGCTCCCTGGGTGTCAAAGGAGATAGAAATCGAGATAAAGAAGAAAATGTGATGAATGTCAGATAGAAAATACCATTGAGAACCAGGCTGAATTATAAACGTTTCAGAGGGAAAGTGATAATGGAAATAAGAGAAGCAAAGCGAGAATATGAAAAGAGATTGGCAGCTAATTTAATAGGGAATGCCAAAGCCTTCCAAGTGCACAGACACGAGAGAGATGGAGGCACAGGTGAAAAGTGACCAAGGAGGATTCCAGGAGACGTTAGCACAGTCACTGTGACTGAGAAGAGGATTGTGGAGGGCCCGGTGCTCAATAGGAAGTAGGGTACCAGCAGAAGGTGCCAATGAGAAGTGACTGTGGAGGATTCTGGGAGAAGTCAGCACAGTTGCCATGGCTGTTCGTTTGGAGTAACAGCTTTACATTGACCAGCAGGCTGGAAACCAGAACCAGAGAGTAGCTGGGACAGGTAAAAACTCGAGCATGGGGCATTTTAGGCCTAGTTTCAAGTAGCAGCCTTACCTTGATCCATTCCAAGGGGAGTATCATGGGAGCTTTATTTCATTACCAAATGTTCAAAAGGTATCCGGATTAGTAAATAGTGGTCAAGTGATTCTTTTATCTTGCTTTCACTTTCTATTAACCTTTTCATACCCATAAGGTTTTGGAGAAGTAGGATTTAGGCTAGTGGTGGACTAGTACAGTACTGGGATTTAGAGTCGTACTTAGACAGTTGTTTACAGAATAGTATAATTCATATTTTTTAGTGAGAATTTAACGCTCACGACTATGTAGTTAGCTGTAAATTAAATCGGTAGAAATGTATGTACTCAGTAACCTTTCTCTGGCTGTTCTTCGTCTTAATCTTTCTGGCCTCAGTCTGTGACTCCTCCTCCATCATTTTACTTGCTGACCTACTGATCTGGTTCCTGTCCTTCTGCCAAGCCTGTAAAATTATTGAAGCCTGGATAGAATAGATAGTTAGAGTCTTTTTCCCAGGGTAGAAATGTCCATTATCAGGGGACAAAGGCATAAAGTGAAAAAAGGGGTGCGTTTAAAGAAGATGCGAGAAGCAGGTTTTTTTTACACAGAGGATGGTGGAAGCACATACAATGGCAACATTTAAAAGGCACCTTTACAACCTCGTGAATGGGCAGGGAGTAGAGAAATATATACCACGTGGTGGCAAAAGGTTCTTAGTTAAGAAAGGCATTATGTGTCAGCGTAATCTTGGTGGGCCTAGGGATCTGTTCCTGTGCTGTACTGTTCTTTGTATTATTAAACAGCTCACAGTTCCAGAAGGGTACAGGAGCAAAGGGTGTGCATGTGTATAACTCATTCAAGGTGGCAGGACAGGTTGAGATTGCTGTTAAGAAAACTTTATTCAAAGGGACATGGAGCAGAAGGTTAAGGAGGTTATTCTGAAATTTTATTAGACATTAGGCTGGCCTGGAAATAGACTGGGCCCAGAACTGTAGAAAGGATGTGAAGGCTTCGGTGGGACTGCAGAAACAGTTCGCAAGTTGGATGGCATGGTGGCTCAGTGATGAGTGCGAGGGGACAAAGGGGGCAGCAGATGCTGGAGAAATCAGAGTTGATAAAGTGTGGCGTTGGAAAAGGCACAGTAGGCCATAGAATATCTACAGTGTGAAAACAGGCCTTTTGGCCCAACAAGTCCACACTGACCCTCTGAAGAGTAACCTATCCAAACCCATTTCCCTACCCTATTATCCTATCTTTACCCTTGGCTAATGTACCAAAGAACACTATGGGCAATTTAGCATGGCCAATTCACCTAACCTGCACATCTTTGGATGTGCAGGTTAGGTGAATTGGCCATGCTAAATTGGGTCAGGTAGAATCCAAGGAACAAGAGAGTCAGGATTGAAGAAGCTTCCTGCCCAAAACGTCAACTTCCTTGCTCCTTGGATGCTGCCTGACCTGCTGTGCTTTTCCAGCACCACACTTCCTCATCAGTGGTTAGTACTGCCACCTCACAGCACTAGTGACCCGGGTTGACTTCCACCCTCGGGTGACCGTCTGTGTGGAGTTTGCACATTCTCCCCTTGTCTGTGTGGGTGTCCTCCGGGTGCTCCGGTTTCCTCCCACTGTCCAAAGATGTGGAGGTTAGGGTGGGTTGGCCTTGCTAAATTGCTCACGGTATCCATGGATGTTCAGGCTTGGTGGATTAGCCATTGGAAATGCGGTAGTGGGATGGTTCTGGATGGGATGCCTTTTGGAAGGTCAGCGCAGACTCTATGGGCTGAATGGCCTCTTTCTGCACTGTACGGATTGTATGACTTGGTTTGGGGATAAGAAATTTCAATTTATGAAGATAGATTGGAAGAAGAGAAAGCTGAGAAGAGATTTCATTGAAGTATTCAAAATCAAGAGGGATCTAGAGAGAGCTCCTTTTCAGTCTTTCATTTGATGTGGGCAATACTGGCCAGTCCACCATGTTTGCTTCTGATGAAAAATGTGGAGCACGAGAGAAAGCTGGCTAGTGATTGAAAAGCAGAGAGGAAGAGTTTCTACATATATTTAAACAGGAAAAGAGAAACTAAAGCTTGTGATTGTCCTTGAGAGACTGGGAATTGATCACGGAAAGCAAAGAAATGACATAGGCATTGGGCAGGTGTTTTGTTTTTGTCTTCACTGTGAGAAGACTAGAAAAATTCCCAATGATACTTAGAAATCAAGAGGCTAACGGGAGGCAAGACCTTAAAACAATCAACCTCATCAGGGAAAGAAAAATCAGGCACATTCAATAGGTTTAATAAAAGGGAAATCACTTTTTACTAATTTATTTGAGATTTTTTGAAGAAGTAACAAGCAAGGCAGATAAAGGAGAACCTGTAATAAAGCATAATATTGCTGGAAATCTGAAATAAACTCAAAGAAATTCACTATCTGTGGAGGGAGAGAGAGTTAACGTTTCATGTCCGGCATGAGTCATACCATTAGATAAGATGCCACATCAAAGGTAGATGTACAATATGAGAACTTATTGTGCAGTGGTATGCATAAAGATCTAGCCAATGAGAAGCAGTGACTAGTGATAAATTGGTCTTTTCAGGTTGGGAAGAGGTAGGCAGTCTACAAGAGAATAGAGAGAGGTCAAATGAGTGGCCAAAAATTGGCAGATGGAGTATATTGTGCGAAAATGTGAACTTGTCCATTTTGACAGGAAGAATGGAAAAGTGGGATATTAATGGGCTCAGCTGCCTCACAGCACCAGGGCCCTGGGTTTGATTCCCACCTGTCTGTGTGGAGTTTGCACATTCTCCCCGTGTCTGTGTGGGTTTCCTCGGGGTGCTCTGGTTTCCTCCCACAATCCAAAGATGTGCAGGTCAGGTGAATTGGCCATGCTAAATTGCCCATAGTGTTAGGTGTGTTAGTCAGGGGTAAATATAGGGTAAGGGGAATGGGTTTGGGTGGGTTTCTCTTCGGAGGGGCAGTGTGGACTTGTTGGGCCGAAGGGCCTGTTTCCACACTGTAGAGAATCTAATCTAATCTACTTAACTGAAAGGAGATTGCAGAACCATGTGGTACAGAGGGATCCGAGTCTCACAAGCTGTTAGTATGTTGGCAGAGCAAGAGATTAGAAAGACAAAGATGTTTGTTGCAAGGAGAATGGTACCTAAAGGGGGTTATTTTTACTGCAGCACTACAGGGCCTTGTTAAAACTACATTTGGAGCACTGCATCCAATCCTGGTCTCCTTATTTGGAAAAGAAAGATGAAATTGTGTTCGAAACAGTTCAGAAAATGTTCACGCGACTCATTCCTGGGATGAAGAAAGCTGAGGCATATACTCATTGAAGTTGAGAAAAATGAGAGGGAATCTTATTGAAATACATAAAGTTCTGAGGGGACTTGACAGGATGAATACTGAAAATGATACTTTCCCTGGTGGGGAAGATGAAAACTAGGGAACACAGTTTAATAATAAAGGGTCCTATTTTGAAGGGGGCAAAGATGAGAATTTATTTCTCTTAGAGACTGTGGAATTCCTGAGAAAACTGTGGAGGCTGTGCCATTGGATTTGTTCAAGGCTGGATTAAATAGATTTTTGATTGGAAAGGCTGGAGGGTTGCAGACACACAGAAAATTGTGTTGAAGCCACAACTGGCTCAACCATGATCATACTGAATGGTAGGATAGGCTCAAAGGACCAAATGGTCTACTTCTTCTGCCAAGTCCAATGTTCTATGTGTGAGTGTGTTTGGGTTTATGTAGAAAGGTGGGTGTTTGTGTCTGGGGATAAGTGTGTGTAGGTTTTGTTTTGGTTTTTTTGTGGCTTTGTGTGGGGATGCAGTTTGTGTGGATTTGTGTGTGTATGTGTGTCTGTGGATTGTGGATTGTGGCAAAAGTGAGGACTGCAGATGCTGGTTGTGTGTCTGTATTTGTGTGTGTGGGTTTGTGTGTGTGTGTGGGTTTGTGTGTCTGTATTTGTGTGTGTGGGTTTGTGTGTGTGTGGGTTTGTGTGTGTCACTGAGTGGGGTAGATGTGTGTGTGTGTGTGTGTGTGGTTGATTACAAATATCAGTGTGTGGGTATTTGTGGTTGCCTGTGTATGCTTTTATGTATTTTTACAACATTACTGGTCTTGGGAGCTTGCTGTGTGTGAATTGAGTGCCATATTTCCTACATTACAATAGTAACTGGACTCTTCAAAAGCATTTCATTGGCTGAAAATGCTTGGGGCAGCTTGAGGTCATGAAAAATGCCATACCAATACAAGGCCTTAATCAGTTTGAACCTTGTACATACCTGCAGTGCTGAGAGATGTATAATTTATCCATCATTTAGGAGTGGCTTCTTCCGTTCTGGAACTGTCCTCATTTTCAACCCCCTCTAGTGAGAGTGCTACTCTGAGATAACTCTGGAAATGTTAGCGGCTATATCCTCTGAAGGCCATATTGCTACTGACTGACATATTTGTATTCCCTGAAATGGTTAAACTCCCAACTGCAGCTTGAGCTTTCCCTTTGGAATATCCTGCTCTTCGTTTCCAGGGCAACCAGTGTATTAATAATACCAGTGACTGGAAGAGGAAGGGGTGGTAGGGTTTGCTATTAATCCCTATGCACATGTAAATAACGTTGCTCCCCATTCCCTGTATAAAACCCAACTCCCTTCTCCTGAATAAAGCTTTAGAATGATTAATGTTGGGACAGAATGCTTTTCCTGGGCTGCGGCTTTAGGGTGTTTCTGAGAGATATCGTTAAGCCCTGGACATTAACATTGAATACGATCCATCTTGATGGACAGAATAAGGAAGAAGCGTCAGTCTGCATGTCAATGCATTTTTATTAAAAAACGATACAAACCAGGAACCATGGTTTCTCTGTACAAGTGCTAGACTGCGTGATACCACTTAGAACTAACTAGGAAACTAGCTGTGTGGTAAATGAGAATGAATTCCGTGCTTCAGCACAGTGGGGTGTCTCAGAAGCCTCTATTGAAAGGATATCAGGTCCACCAGTGTTGAGTGGAATTGTGCACATTCTCCAGAATGTGGTAATTTTGAGCAGTCCATAATGAACAGAGGAATGTGTTTTACGCAGATGTGTCAAATCCTTGTGTTGTGATCCTAATTGGAACTCAGAGTATAACCTCAGTATGAATTGAGAACTTGCCTTGGCGTAGCACCTGCCATAACCTCAGGACATCCCTTACAGCCAAGATCGTGTACTTTCGAAGCACTGGCACCATTGTAATGGAGGAGTCAGTCTGCACGCAGCAGATCCCACAAACTGCAATGTGATAGTCAACAGTTTTCATGACACAGGAACAGGAACTATTGGGAAACACAGTCGGACTGGCAACACCTGCAGTGAGAGAAACAGCATTAAGGTTTCCCACCTGCTATGGCTCTTTTCACATTCAGCAGAGTTTTGAAGGCAATTGTGTAGGACTCAAGACATCAACTCTATTTCTCTCTCTACTGATGCTGTCAGACCTGCTGAGTCTCCCCAACACTTTCTGTTTTTATTTCAGATTTACAGCATCTGGAATATTTGCCTTTTGTTTTAAGGTCAAGGGGAGTTTTGATTGAAGAGTTTGAAATGTTTTAGTAATGGCCAGTTGGGGGATGAGAGATGTGCCAGAGCAAAAAGGAGCGTTCCCCTGATTTTCATTGAAATAATGTTCTGGCGATATCTAAATTCACATGAGAAGGTCTTCATTATGAAGATTTTATTTGAAAGTCAGCCCCTCAGTAATCCCTTGGTACTGCACAGAAACATCTATCAATGATCTTTTTTGCCTCAGTACCATGGAGTGGGACCTGAGCTCACAACCTTTGGCCTCAGAGGTGAGAGGGAGCCAGAGTTGACTGCTCAAGTTAAAAATCACACAACACCAGGTTATAGTCCAACAGGTTATAATTGGAAGCACTAGCTAAGTTAAAAATCACACAACACCCAGGTTATAGTCCAACAGGTTTATTTGGAAGCACTAGCTTTCGGAGCACTACTCCTTCCTCAGGACCTACCAGACAAAGGAGCAGTGCTCCAAAAGCTAGTGCTTCCAATTATAACCTGGTGTTATGTAAGTTTTAACTTTGTCCACTCCAATCCAACACTGGAATCTCCTCATCATGCCCATGTTTATGCAGGGCCAGCAAACATATGCTTGTGTTGTTGCCTCTATCTGCAGCCAAACCACAGACACTGAAATAAAAACAGGAAGTGCTGGAGAAACTCAGCAGGTCTGGCAGCATCCGTGGAGAGAAACAGAGTTAATGCTTCAAAACCAATATGACTCTTCTTCAGACCCTCACAGAGACTGGATGCACTTGGGCCAGTCTTACATGAGGGAAAGTGAGGAGTTCCTCTCTTCCAACTCAGCACCGTCATCATGACCTGTCCTACCTGTCCATCTTCCTGCCCATCTATCCTCTCTGTCCTCCTCTCCAACCTATCACCATTACCCCCACCTCCGTCTACCAATTGCACTCTCAGCTACCTTGCCGCCCCCCCACCCCACACTCATTTATCTCTTGGCCCATAAGCGTCATTCCTGATGAAGAGCTTATGCCTGAAACGTCGATTCTCCTGCTCCTTGGGGGCTGCCTGACTGGCAGAGCTTTTTCAGCACAGCATTCTCAACCCCAGTCTGTCATGCTCAGATTGTGGATTTGATGGTCCCACAGTCTGCATTTGGCATAATACACTCGTGAATCCTGATCTTACAATGGCAAGTGTTTCTTAAAAATTCATTCACAGAATGGGGCGGACTGTGGTTCAGTGGTTAGCACTGCTGCCTCACAGCATTGGGGACCCGGGTTTAATTCCACCTTCGGGTCACTGTCTGTGTGGAGTTTGCACATTCTCTCTGTGTCTGCGTGGGTTTCCTCTGGGTGCTCTGGTTTCTTCCCACACTCTAAAGATGTGTGAGTTAGATAAATTGCCCATAGTAATAGGGTAGGAGTGTGAGTCTGAGGGGGATGCTCTTCAGGGGATTGATGTGGACTCGATGGGCCCAATGACCTGCTTCCATTCTGAGAGGGTTCTATGTCAATGGATATTGCTGGCTGGGCTTGTGTTTATTGTCCATCCCTAATTGCCCAGAGAGAGTTACAAGTCAACCATATAAAAAAAAGGAGGTGGTGGCAGAGTTGTAATGTCACTGGATTAGTAATCCTGGTTAATATCAGGGGACACAGGTTCAAATCCCACTATTACTAATGACAAAACTTGAATCTACCTCAAATTCTGACCAGCAAGTTCCAGATGCCACCACTTGCTATGTAATAAGGTTTGTCCTCACATTATCACTGACTTTTGGGGCGGCACAGTGGCTGAGTGGTTCGCACTGCTGCCTCACAGCACCAGGGACCTGGGTTCAATTCCCACCTCAGGCAACTGTCTGTGTGGAGTTTGCACATTCTCCCCGTGTCTGTGTGGGTTTCCTCCGGGTGCTCCGGTTCCCTCCCACAGTCCAAAGATGTGCAGGTGAATTGGCCACGCTAAGTTGCCCACAGTGTTAAGTGCATTAGTCAGGGTGGGTTGCTCTTCAGAGGGTCGGTGTGGACTTGTTGGGCCGAAGGGCCTGTTTCCACAGTGTAGGGAATCTAATCTCATCTAATCATCTGATACATACAGATTCACCTGAAGGCCAGTACAGTAGATTTCCTTTCCTAAAGGACTTTAATATACCAGGGGGTTTTTGCAACAATTGATAGTGTTTACACAGTCACACCATTAGAATAGCTTTTAACTCTGGGTTTTGGTTGAATTCAAATTTCACCATGTGCCTTATTGGGATTCAAGCCATGTCCCTAGAAAATTAGGCTGGAGCTCTGGGTCCAGTGGCACTGCCTTACAAATAAAAGCAAAATACTGAAGATACTAAAAATCTAAAGCAAGCCTTGGGGAATACTGGAGAAACTCAGCAGGTTGGGCAGCATCTGTGAAGAGAAATCAGAGTTAATGTTTCAGGTCTGGTCAATTTCTGTACTTGTTTCTGATTTACAGCATCTGCAGTTCTTTTGGTTTTCACGTTTTGAGTCTGGTTTGGTTCTTCTTCAGGACTGATAGATGTTGGAAAATGTCTTTAATGCTTTAGACAGATTGGAGGAGGAGAAGCAAGGGTTTGATCTATAGAGGGCCAGTGCAGAAGATGAAGGGGTTGTTAACAGTTTGGAAAGAGAAATGGAGATGTAAAATGGCTGTAAACAGAAGTGTGAAAGGGAGGGAATACAGCACAATACAATACAGCACAGGGACAGGCCCTTCGGCCCACCAAGCCTGTGCTGATTCCTATTCTTTATTTAGACCCACTACTTATTGCCCATATACAGTTTCCATCCCTCTCTTCATCTCCCGTTCATGTGTCTATCAAGATAAGTTTTAAACTTGCTAATGTGTCTGCTTCCACCACTTCCACTGGCAGTGCCTTCCAGGCACCCACCCCCTCACTTCTCCCCTACGTTTTCCCCCTCTCCCACGTTGAACCTGCACCCTCTTGTTGTTGACCTATCCACCCTGGGAAAAAGCCTCTGATTATCCATAATTTGGTAGAGCTCTATAACGTCACCCCTTGGCCTCTGTCTTTCCAGTGAAAACAATCCAAGTTTATCCAACCTCTCCTCATAACTAAAGCCCTCAAACCAGGCAACATCCTAATAAATCTTCTCTGCACTCTCTGCAAAAAATCCACATCCTTCTGATTGTGTGGGGACCAGAACTGCAGGCAATATTCCAAATGAGGCCTAACTAAAGTTTTATACAGCTGTAACACAACTTGTCAAATTTTATATCCAATACCCTAGCTGATGAAGGCAAGTGTGCAGAAAGCCTTCTTGACTGTCTTATCCACCTGTGTTGTCACTTTCGGGAATCCATGGGCCTGTACGCCCAGATCCCTCTGCATATTAATGCTCCTAAGGGCTCTGCTATTTATTGTATAATTTGAATTTGAATTTGATCTTCCAAAATGCATCACCTCGCATTTGTCCGGATTAAACTCCATCTGCCATTTCTCTGCTCACATCGCCAATCTATGTATATACCGCTCTATCCTTTGTCAATCCTCCTCACTACCTGCAACTCAGCCTACTTTGTTATCATTCACAAACTTACTAATGAGACTAACGGATCCTCCCTATTAAGAGCAAAATAAACAATGCACAAATGAAACAAGAGTCAAGCTGGGGGAGAGAACATAAGAAAAATGGAGAACAGACGGAACATGGTCAGTTTCTGAAGTTAGTCAATATTAAGTTTGTAAAGTCCCTAAGTGGATAATGAGCTGTTCTTCCTCATGCTTGCAAATTGTGCTTCGTTGGAACATTCTAGCAAGCCCGGGACAGAAATGAAATCAAGGTGGTTTATTGAAATGCCAACCAACTGGAAGGTCAGGCTCATCCCTACAGACAGAGTGGAGGAGTTGCACAAAGAGGTCACCCACTGTGTGTGCTCTCGTCAATGACACTGTCAGTATGCCACTGTCTCCCCACTTTGCTGATCGTGAAGAGCTTTGGGGGTGTCCTAAGGTTCTGGTAAATGCACATATTTTCTTTGGAATGGAGTGATCTTGAACACAGCTTTGGGATAGGTTCACAGGAAAACTACAAGCTCAAAATATCTCCTCTGATGCTGTGCCCTTGACTTAATAAAGGACAGACAAAGCAAATTGAACCAGATAGTTACTATACACCTGAGCTTCAACTACTTAGCTTTAAGTAAGCTCTTCAGGGTTTTATCCCATCATTTCCAATTTGAAACTGACATTAACTCTGTTACGAGGGAATTTAGTTTCACCATATCCTTCTCTTCTCAGGAGCAGTGCTCAATTCCACCATCGTCAACTGAGGACTTTGCAGGACTGCAAAGTCAGAAGTCATATGACACCAGGTTATAGTCCAATAGGTTAGTTGAAATCACAAGCTTTCAGAGCGCTACTGTTTGGTCACCTGACAAAAGCTTGTGATTTCAAATAAACCTATTGGACTATAACCTGGTGTCATGTGACCTCTGACTTTGTCCACCCCAACACTTCCACATAAAAATTCAAAGTAAAACAAAGAAAACTCTCTCTCTCTCTAAACTATGGGCATTCCCCTTGACTGTGTAAACTGGAGCTTGTTTATCTAGTTCAGTTGTGAAACCCTTTTTCCCACCAACAGAGAATGAGGCAACAGTTAGAAGCAAACAACCCAATCCTGACAGCTATGCTGTAAATAGTAAACACCAAGAAAACTGGCCTCTAGTCAGCATGATCCTTGCTGGTGGATCCAGTCTGTTCCTTCTGGCTCTGGTAACATTGTGATCCCTTCAGTATCAGTTCTGATGGCGGCAGCATAGTGGGTCAGCACCAGAAATCCATGCTTTTCCCGTAGCCACTTCAGAAACCCAGGAGTCATGGAGGGAACAAAAGATTAACTTTGTCTTGACTTTGTCTCAACATTTTCTTTTTATAATTTATGTAATTAAAATGGCGCCAGATTGTGGCAACTTATACACTTTCCACAGTATTTTCATAAGTGCAGGTGAGAGCAAATTACAAAAGAAAGTACAAAAACTGCACATTAATTCTAAAGTTAGACTCAAAGCTTGTTTCACCATGGCTACAGAAATACATGCAAGCTAATTATTACCTTTAGATGCACAGAAAATCCTGTATCTCTCACTAACCCACAATGTGAGAACCCAAACCTACACTAAATGATATCAAAAATACATGGAAATTACACAGTTTACATTCAATATGATGTGTATGTAGATGTTCTTCGGTTTGTGGGGGAGTATGTGCGTGTTTGGTCATTCCTATTTTTGTGTATGTGTATTTCTATTTGTGTACGTAGATAATTGTCTTCATAATTGAATATGTTTACTTGCATGTGTTTATGTATGTATATTGTTATGTGTGTGTTTGTATTTATGTGTGTATGTGCGTTCGTGTGGGCACATATGCAATAGGAACATGTGCGTGTGCCATATGTACTCATGAATAGGTCAATCTAATGTATAAGTCAACCCCCTAATTTGACCAAAAAATCTGGTATTTTTCAAATGCCTCATATATAAGTCAATCCTAGTTTTTCTGGGATGTCTTCTTGACCATATTTGCAGCCTGGCAGGACATGATTTGCACAATTTTGATTCAAAAGCAATATCTGCGTCATCACACGTTAGGCGCACCAGTATGTATTTGTGAAACACTATTTTAAAATCGTTAAAATCGAATGTTGATAACTATATATAAATATTGTACATATTTACTTATGTAATAAGTCGGAGGAGTTGTAGACAGTGAGGAAGGATGTGGCAGGTTACAGCGGGATATAGATAAGCTGCAGAACTGGGCAGAAAGGTGGCAAATGAAGTTCAATGTAGCTAAGTGTGAGGTGATTCACTTTGGTAAGAGTAACAAAAAGATGGGGTACTGGGCTAATGGACGGATACTTGGTAGTGTGGATGAGCAGAGGGATCTTGGTGTCCATGTACACAGATCTTTGAAAGTTGCCACCCAGGTAAATAGTGCAGTGAAGAAGGCATATGGCGTACTGGCTTTTATTGGTAGAGGAATTGAGTTCCGGAGTACTGAGGTCATGTTGCAGTTGTATAAGACTCTGGTGCAGCCGCATCTGGAGTATTGTGTGCAGTTTTGGTCGGGGGGGGTAGGTATAGGAGAGATGTTAGGGGTAGGTTCTTTACTCAGCGAGTTGTGAGTTCATGGAATGCCCTGCCAGTAGCAGTGGTGGACTCTCCCTCATTATGGGCATATAAGCGGGCATTGGATAGGCATATGGAGGATAGTGGGCTAGTGTAGGTTAGGTGGGCTTGGATCGGCGCAACATCGAGGGCCGAAGGGCCTGTACTGCGCTGTATTCTTCTATGTTCTATGTTCTAATATTTACATACATCTATTTGACCTGTGCACGCAA
>NC_057734.1:3463628-3509956 GCF_004010195.1 Chiloscyllium plagiosum | reverse complement strand
CCTGCCCTGACTGTTTGACTTGCTCCTTTTACCAACTGTACCAGTTTCAGACTGATCTCTTTTCTCAATATCTCCCTAGGTCCCAACACCACCTCTCCACCCCCTCCTCATTTTACTAGTTTAAATCCTCCTGAGCAACTCCAGCAAATCTCCCTGCAAGTATATTAGTTGCCTTCCAATTTCTGAATTTAATTATTCTTTATTACACACAGATTCTAGTTATATGTAAACTATTATAAAGTGTCAACCTGTCTATGTCTCTAGGTCTCCTCTCCAAGTACATTCACTTGATTTAGGAAATGCAGAGTGACTGCTTCATGTAAATTTATAAAGTCTCTAACTCATTAGTCAAAAGCCACAGCTTACAGTAACTGCCTTACAGAAAGTTAGCACTTTTCTTTTCTGGAGGTCTGAAAGCTTCTGGCTCACACCCACAAACTGTTCTGAGCTAATCATAGTAGGTAGCAACCAGGAGGCAATTGGTCACCATCCACAGACCTGTCAGCTACCTGTTGCCAGCCAAAATCTTACTTCATCCAAACCCTTGGCACTACTTAATCTGCAACCAAACATCCAATTGTTAAATAGTGTAAATAAAAGTTGGTAGCTTGCTTTTTAAAGAGTGTAGCAATCCCTTCCACAATACTTGGTTTCTAAGATAGCCCTTTCCTATTTCAGTCCACAATCAAAATCAAAAATAGAGATAGTCTTTCCTCACTGCCGCTGAGTCAATATCCTGGAACTCCCTTGCTGAAAGCGCTGTAAGTGTAACCAGCCCCTTATTGACTACAGTGTTTAGAAACGGGCAATAAATGTGGACATAGCTAGTAATGCTCATGTCCTATCTTGAATATCTTAAAATGAGAATTTATATGATAACCTATTAATAAGTTTACTTCAAAAGCAATTAGAGACGAATGATAAATGCAGTCCTGGCCTTGATATTCCATCTCATGAAACAGTTTAAAAATAGTTTCCTGGTTAAGAACTTGTCACCGTTAAAAATCATGAGGCATTAAACCGAGGCCCTGGTCACCAACCTGAAACATAATCAATTTTAGGTACCAACTGGTCTGGTAAGTATTTCCAGTATTGCTTTTTTTCAGATTTCTGATATCTGCAATGTTTTGTGTTTGCACCAATTTAATTCCAGTCATCTACTTTGCCAAAATGACTGGTGATAAAGTGAGCATGGTTTCTGGGGAAAAATCATCATGGCTGGTCAACACTACAGAGTTTATCGACATAATGGATTAGAGTTCTACAATGGATAGTGTTGATCTAGATTTTAGGAAACCATTTGACACTTTAATACAGAGGAGACTTATTCACAAGTTTGTTCACTTTGCATGGAAAGAATGACAAAGAATGAGGCTAGTTTAGCACTTGACTAACGTGTCACACAGTAAAGATTGTTAATAAGATGTCAAGACAGAAAGATATTTGCTAGCAGAATCAGATATTGGTGCTGTGGCTGCTGTGGTTTATAATCCCTGTAAATGATTCAGTGGGTGGAACAATGTCTAACATATGTGTTTGCAGATGACGTCAATTGGGTGTAGTTGGCAATAATACCAATGATGGCACGATAAATGCAGTCAATGCTGGTCAGCTCTTTAGTGTCCAGGAAAGAGAAAATGTACATTTTTGATTTGCAAAAACAAGTTTAAAGAATTGATCATGGATTTTTAAAGAATTGTACACATAGATTGCATTTATTGGTCATCCTCAATTACACTTAAATAGTGATGAATAATTTGGAATTACTGCTATCTGTGTAGTAAAGGCAGTCTCACATGCACACTTTAGACCGGGTTCATGTCATTCAAAAAGGCAACAGGAAGATACTTTAATGCAGAAGAGTTTGTTATGGACCAGGCCAGACACCCTCAAAATATTTTAAGAAAGTAGCCTAGACCCTAACTTTTTCTTATTGTAAAGACGTGAAGTGGGTGCTCCAGGTGTGATACAACTGGTCAAACCACTTGGCTTTAAGCAAATCAAAATTTGTTTAAACACTACAGTTGAAACACGAACGGAAGAACGAAAAGCCTGATGAAGGGCTTTTGCCCGAAACGTCGATTTTGCTGAAGCTCCTCGGATGCTGCCTGAACTGCTGTGCTCTTCCAGCACCATTGATCCAGAATCTGGTTTCCAGCATCTGCAGTCATTGTTTTTACCCTTTTAAAATCAGTTATTCTGTCTCATTTCAATCACATACATCTATGGCTTAAGTGTTCTGTCTATAATTGACTTGAAGAATTCAATTGAAAAGATTAAACACTAAGTCCAAATCCACACTTCGAGAGAACTTTATTTCAGGTAACCACACTCCGTAAATCTTAGGGGCAACACAGTGGCTCAGTGATTAACACTGTTGTCTCTCAGCGCCAGGGCCCAGGTTCACTTCCACCTCGGGCACCTGTCTGTGTGGAGTTTGCACATTCTTCCCCATGTCTGCGTGTGTTTCCTCTGGGTGCTCTGGTTTCCTCCCACAGTCCAAAAATGTGCAGGTTGGGTGGATTTGCCATGCTAAATTGCCCATAGTGTCCAGGGTTGTGCAGGCTAGGTAGGTTGGCCATGGGAAATGCAGGATTGGGGTGGGTCTGGGTGTAATGCTGTTCAGAGGGTCCATAGGACACAATGGGTTGAGTCTGAGTTATGAACATTTGTACTTACAAACACAATCTCAAACTGAGGTGTAATTTTAAAAACCTGACGTATGAACATTTCCTGGACTTGCAAGCAGCTCCTTTATATTGTCCTGTATTGCGTTCTGAGTTGTGAACGAGTTTGAATGGACTCCAGAACAGAACCCATTCGCAATCCAGGGACTGCCTGTATGTGTTGGATATAGATGCCCGAAATCTCCCATCATGGAGACTATAAAACATGGTAGGGTTGCTTTTAACTGAAGATAACCCAATTTTAACAGGACAGACATTGCTGTGAAATACCAAAATTAAAGGTATAATTTAGCCCCAAAACATAATGATTTAACTTCTGCAGTGACCCTGTTGTATTTGGTGACTCTTTTGGAGTTTGAAGAACACTTCTCTCTTTCACAGATCTCCCTGCCGAAATACAGGTTTAACATTGATCCACATTCCCATGTTAGTAACAGGACCCAGAATACGGTTGTCCAAAACTAGAGGGCATACCTTTAAGGTAAGAAGGGGAAAGATTTAAAAGGGACCTGAGGGGGCAACTTTTTCACACAGAAGTTGAGGCTTGTATGGAATGAGTTGCCAGAGGAAGTGGTAAGAGTTGAATACAATTACAACTATTTAAAAGACATTTGGACAGATACATGAATAGGAAAGGCTGAGAGAGATATGGGCCAGGAGCAGGTTCAATTAAGGAAATCTGGTCAACATGGATGAGTTAGACTGAAGGGTCTGTTTCCATGCTGTATGACGTTATGATTCTATAATTACTTTCCCCACCATTCTGGAATCCATTGTTGTAGCTTCATCTACCAGTTTTAATTTAAAACTCCACTCCATTGATCTTGCTTTGGCCTCTTTATGTTTCAGCAGGAGATGCCTTTTCCAGGCATAACCATGGGTGGTTGCCCTCTGACACATCCCCATTTTCTCCAGCTTTGTAGTTCTAATATTTTATTAATTTGTCTTCCAGTTTTGATTCTGGCCATATGGGCTCCTTCTCTGAATGGCATTTCTTGCCTTTCTTAAACCATGCCCTCCATCTTGCCTTCTCTGTCTTTCTGGACTGCTACTGTCACCTACTAATTGGATTTCTTTTACCAAGGGCATATTCATTCGCAGATTTATTGCCTGAGTTTACACTGGGTGCTCTTGCTTTCCATAATTGTACGTCATGTTCCCAATCTATGCCCTAATCTCCTGTCCCTCATCCTATATATCCATCCAGCTTTTATATTTTCCAATTGCCTGCCCTCCTATATTTGTAATAGTCACATTTCTCCATTGCCCAACCCCTTCTGGTAAATATTTGACTTTAGTACCTGGTTTTGGCAGTGTCCTTTGGGAACAATGGCCTTATTGGCCATCAGAACTGATATGTCCATTGTCAAAAACTGAACTATAGCTGTGCACCTTGTGGATATGAGAGATACCTGATTGCTCTTTATTTTGTACAGCTCTTTTAGAATCTGCAAACTTATAAGCCATGTCAAGCAACTTTCAAGAGTACATCTGAACAATCTAATTCCCATGCTGTACAATTACTATTTTTCCATCTTTACCAATATGGTATCTTTTACCTCGCCATTTTTAACACTCCCTTCTCTTTTAATAAAGTGTAATCTCCCAGATTGAAGCAGGTTTCTGGCGGCTTTACCTCCTATCAAGTCTCACCAAATTCTTTGAGACTTTGGCTTTAACAAAAATAAAGTTTGACCTGCATGCAATGCTTTTAAAGTTCTGGGGGAGAAAAGGAGCTAATCATGGCATTTTCCCAAGCTGGGAGCTGATCACGTTACGACCTGGAACTTAAGGTTTCCTGCCAAAAATTGACTTATAGAGACTATATCCTCCAGCCATTTTCAACAACTCCTTAACATATACACCCCACACCATAGGACAAGAATTTACAGTTTGACCGATCAACCAAAATTTATGTACCATTATTGCTGCATAGTTCCTTTCACATACTATGTTGTTGAAATGGCTTTCTGCTCTTTATTCATAATCATTATTTTCATATTTGCACATGTATTCCTAAATTCATCATCAGTAAATACCTCTCCCCATTACCAGTGAGAGTTGTTTTACTATTCCCTATTCACTTTTCCATTACCTTTATCCATAACTTCTTTTCTTATCTTTTACAGTATATTATTGTTGACTGACAAAATCCTGTTGCCAAAACTACAAAATGCAGGATGAACCTTTTTCTCTTATCCAATACTTCTAAATCCATAGCCACTCCCACATTGACATTTCTTGTTAAGGGAACACTTACAAGGGACTATGATGTTGTCGGTCCATTTTTCTTATAAGTCTTCTATTTGTCGCATATCTGCTTGAGCTTCTTGTTCTTGCAGCCATTATGAAAACGGATTTTGAAGAAGATTGATCAAATTGCCTATGTAATTTTAACACAACTGACTTTGCCTTGTAAAGCTCTACCATTTTATTTCTTTATTGAGTAGGTTATGTTCCATTAAAAGACTACAATAGTGTTCTGATTGTGTAAATTACAAAATTACAGACTTTCCAGATACAATAGCTTTGTTATTTTCCATATACAATTTCATAAACTACAATATGTAGAAACAGAAGTTCAAGTTGGTGTTTAGTTAGAGGCTTTGTTAATGTTCAGTTGATGCAACCAGTCAGCACCCTCTTCTATTCTGCATGAAATGGTTTCCCTTTCCTCAAGTCTGCTTCTTGCATCCTAGTTCTGATGAGTGCAAGATGAAAAGATTCAACTTCTAGTCTCCTTTTTAGTAAAGTTTCATGTTCAACTTATTTTTCCTCAAACAAAACAATTTTTGATGGTCAAAAATGACCTGGGCTGGTTTTTATTTCTTTCTCTTTGTTTTATGAAAAATGTCTGGTAAACTTCCTTGCGAGTTGCTATTTCTAGTACTCATCAATTCATTTTATCAATTCCAATATCAGAAACAATTAAATTCATGGAGATGTACAGTATGGTCCAACCCGTCCATGCCGACCAGATATCCCAACCCAATCTAGTCCCACCTGCCAGCACCCGGCCCATATCCCTCCAAACCCTCCAACTCTGGCAACATCCTTGTAAATCTTCACCAGGGCAAAGCTCTGTCCCACCTTGTTGCACTTTTTACTGACATTTCTTTGCACAAAATGAAACAGCAGTAATCAGATAAATGCTCAGAGGCAATATCAGTTATATGACACTATGTTTGTTACCATCACAAATGTACAAGCCTTACTACTTGTACAGAATACTACCAGAAAAAAAGTAGAGATGATCAGGCTGTAGACTGGACAGAACTCCTGTTTTCTGGGACCCTGACCTAGAGCCCCACAGATAAGAGTTTCCCCTAAATTCTTGTTATTTGCTCTGATTCCCTGATTCAGGGCCATCCTTCTTACAAGTGTTACTCCCCAGATTCTTGCCATCACTATGCTACCTTCCACTTTTTATACCTCCAACACCTTTCTCATACACCTTTACTTGCCTCTAGTCATATATTTTTACTTGTGGATAATCTAGTTAAGGTACTTTGTGATCTAATCATCACTCACCTGTATGGAGTATTGTGCATTTTTTCATCTAAATATCTGCCCATCTGGAGTATTGTTATGTTATCTTGTGTGGTTCTAATTATCACTTTGTTTTCTTGTTTCTGTCTGCGTGGCAGTTCCTCATGCTAATATAGACTATTTTAAGCTATGACTTTTAAACTCTTACTTGTTCTACTGCATGCTAGTTAATTTGGTCAAACTGGAACTATTTTTTCATACTGGTGCCCTACACATCTCATCATGCTGTGGTTATCAAATTATACTTTGTGGACAGGGTTCAGAGATGAGGCAAAAAGGCAAGCAAGAGGTTGTTCAAGGATTTTTAAAGGATTTATTAAGCATTAGTATGTATAAAACTTGTCAAACCAGACAGTAGTTTGTGAGTTGTTGTAAATTTTGGTTCCCATTTTGACCATTCATAGCAGAGCACATTAGGATAGCCATGTGATCTGCTTTTGTCATTTTGCACCACTGTAAGACTGTTGTGATGGTGTCTCTCTGCGGTTACACAGGTTTTTAGCTTGTTTTTTATTCTAGTTTCTAGAGCTTGTGTCTCCTTTTAGTGTGATGTAATTTGTACATGATGTGATTAAGTAGTTCTATGTATTGTGATGATACAGAGTATGGACTATTAACTTTTGAACTATCACTGACTAACTTAAAACCTTGAAATTTGGCTTGAGAGAATTGAGCTGGGCTGCTGTAAAATGGCCACTGGAAACATCTGATATGAAAGTAGCCAATTTTAAATTTACAAAGGAATTTCTAAATAGCATGACTGAGACCTTCATGTTAAGAAGGCTATCCAAGGAATCATGCCTTGGACTGGGGTGGGCAAAGTTAAAAATCACACAACACCTGGTTATAGTCCAACAGATTTATTTGGAAGCACTAGCTTTCAGAGCACTGTTCCTTCTTTATGTGAAAGCTAATACTTCCACATAAACCTGTTGGACTATAACCTGTGTTGTGTGATTTTTAGCCTTGGACATTATTTTCATTCCCTGGAATTTATTGCTCACAGTGAGGCCTTCAGTTGTTTCTGCCTGGGGACAAGGCTGCATTAGTATATGCGACACTTCTACAAAGACTTTAATCTAAAACACATTATGCATAGATGAGAATTGAATATATCAATGAATGGCAGAAGAACTCTGGCAATTGTCCATTGAAACTCCTAAAAACAGATCACCAATAGCCAGTTTTGAGACAATGAAACTGATATTACCACTACTTATAAGTCTCTGATTTTTATCACTGAGCCATCCAAACACATGAACTAACACTCAGGACTTGCACTAATGTATGGAATAAGGACCTTTTCTCTCACTTCACGGGTAAAATGGGCTGCAAATTATCTCACTCAAAAGGCAGCCCTTGCTACTATGCAGCATTCTCTCAGTGATGGCATTGAGGTGGCAAGCTAGATTGTGTTCTCGAGTATCTGGAATAGGATGCCATGACCCTCTGGCTCAGGGTGTACCGACTAAGCCACATCTGTTGGAAGACACACAGACAGCAAAAGAATCATAGAGCAGTTACGACATAGCAAGATATATGAAATGAGAAATATTGTTTTTGCTGTGATTTTTTTTAAAGTAGTGGACTTTTAAAGTTATACCTGGCCTTGAATAAGAAGCATCTGATTTACAGGATCAGAAGGAATATGATTAACAACTATGTTAGGAAAACATAATTCTATAAGGGGTAGTCAGGGGTTGAGAAGAAAGATACTTGCTAGAGATTGTTGAGAATTGTGTTAACTCTGAACTGACTCCACTGAAGCCAGTATCCTGTCATCAAGTCATCTTTTACTTGCACATTAACAGTCCTTGATTTTAGTACTACCTACCATTTCAGAGTCAGCTATGAGAGTGGCAGTCACTCTGACACTCCCCTTTTGTGACTGTCAGCTGGGGCTCCTTGATCAGACCAGGTTAACAGCCCCAATCAGGAACTTGCATTAGACAATAGACAATAGATAATAGACAATAGGTGCAGGAGTAGGCCTTTCAACCCTTCGAGCCTGCACCGCCATTCAATATGATCATGGCTGATCATTCCTAATCAGTATCCTCTTCCTGCCTTATCTCCATAACCCTTGATTCCACTATCTTTGAGAGCTCTATCCAACTCTTTCTTAAATGAATCCAGGGACTGGGCCTCCACTGCCCTCTGAGGCAGAGCATTCCACACAGCCACCACTCTCTGGGTGAAGAAGTTTCTCCTCATCTCTGTCCTAAATGGTCTACCCCGTATTTTTAAGCTGTGTCCTCTGGTTCGGCACTCACCCATCAGCGGAAACATGTTTCCTGCTGTAAGAGTGTCCAATTCTTTAATAATCTTATATGTCTCAATCAGATCCCCTCTCCGTCTTCTAAACTCAAGGGTATACAAGCCCAGTCGCTTCAGTCTTTCAGTGAGGTCTATGAGGTCCAGCTGGCTGATCATGTTACAGTCGCTACAAACTCCCATATTTGGTGTTTCCTGTATCACATGGGACCTCATTTAACCGTGTCACATTAGTAACTAGCCTTCTGCAAATGTAGACAAATCTCAATATGAAAACAAGAAAAGTCATGAGAACCATCAAGGTCTTGACTCATTCACTTCTCTATTATCAATATAATCTATCAAAACTAACAAGGATTTGTTATTAAGAAAATAGTAAACTAACCTTCAAATGGAGGTGGACAAGGGGACAGTGATCATTTGACTGAGTATTTGTCCCATGACCATTTGATTGGCATGGCATTGATGGCCAGCCCACAAAATAAGGTATATTAACAGTGACAGGAGCGAATGAAGGGGCAAGAAGATCCCAGGAGGCAAGTCATACCATCTCCTTGAAGGATGACCAGAAGCTCCCCCACATCATCCCAAGGGAAGAACAATGACTATTGGTACAGAGACTACCACTAAAGAACATAGAAACCACTGGGACATGGTATTGTGCTGTCTCTACACTTCCAGTTTATAAAACAGTTCCAGGAACAGTAAAATGCTTTTATCTGTCGTGGGTTGTATATTTCCTTTCTTTACATAGTTAGCAAATGTACTATACCAAAACTGCTGCTTCTCAATAAACTATCGGAAAATTGCAGTAAATCGCATATATTAGGTAACTATATCACAAATGCTCTAAAAGCATCAAGGCTACTAAATGGTCATGATGAATTAAGACCCAGTAATCTTCTCAGCAAGTGGGTGCAGGAATTGTGAAATATACAGATGGTGGAACAGAGTTTTTACAAACATGTTTGGAGAGTTCATCTTCGAAAAGAAACACAGCAATATTCAGTCCAAACCTATATGGGACTTTTAGCAGGATAGACTAGTTGGAAAATTGGTCTTCTGCACAAAACATTACCATGTTATTGTCTGACTGCCTCTTTAGACTGCTGGAAACACTGATATTGCTGAAGTAATGTTATCATATGGCTTGTGAAGTCTGCATAGACTGAGAAATCAATACTGTAGTTGTTCACTGACCCAGATCCATTTAAAAAATTCTTATTATTGCTGGTACGCTGGCATCCTCCATTTAAAGTTTTAGAGATCTGAAATGGATGATTAACTTTTATAATAGCGTGATGGATCTTTGGTTGTAAATATCATTTGTTACCAAAAGACTGATGATTACTGTGCTCCAAAAGTTAGAGCGCTGTATGTTCACAGGATTGAGGAGTAAATTGCTGCCAATTCAATGTATATGCAATATGGTGTGACTCAACGCTCAATGTACATGGGATAGGCAATTGTGCTCCCAATATTCCCCCAAGTCACCCAAGAAATCACTCTCAGGGCAGTTTAAATGGAGAAAGATTGCAGAAAGCTATAGAACAGAGGGATTTGAGAGTCATTGTTTGTGAATCATAAAAAGCTAGCATCTAAGTTCAGCAAGTGACAGAGAAGGCAGACAAAATCTTGGCCTTTATTTCAAAGGGAATGGAGCACAAAAGTAGGGAGCTTTTGCATAAACTACACAAGGCACTAGTCAGATGATAGCTGGAATACTGTGAATAATTTTCGATCCCTTATCTAAGAATCGATATCCTGGCATTGGATACAGTCCAGAGAAGGTTCACTGGTTGATTCCAGGTATGGAGGGACTGTCTTATGAAGTGAGGCTGATGAGGTTAGTTCTGTATTCATTGGAATGTGGAGAATGAGAGGCAATCTTATTGAAACATCCAAGATTCTTAGAGGACTTGACAGGAAAGATGCAAAAAGATTGCTTCCCCTTATTGGAAGAGTCTAGAACCAGACGGCATAATGTCAGAATAAGGAGTCACACATTCAAGACCAGGAAGAGGACAGTTTTGTTCTAATGGTTGTGAATGTGTCAAATTCACCACTGCAGAGGGTTACTGTGGCTGGATCATGAAGTATATTCAAGACTGAGATAGATTTTTAATAGTAAGGAAATCAGGTATTGTGGGGAAAAGACAGGAAAGTGGAATTGAAGATTATCAAATCAACTACAGTCATATTGGATGGCAAGGCAGACTTGATGGGCAGAATGGCTTACCTCTTCTTCTGACCTATCAGAGAGAAGTTCTGCACATAAATAGAATGAGAGGAAATAGGAAGGTCTGCACTTTGAATCACAGGCAGGTACAGCCCCTATGCTTGCTGCTGTAAGGTTTAGAATGAACCTGTCAGCAGCAAGTATGGGAGAGAAGAAACCTGAGAATGGAAGGGCAATGGACATTTGGAAAAGTAAAATATAGAAATGAGGCTGTTGCCAATGACTGCATTTAGTCGAGGTCAGGATGAGGGGGACTGCCTTTAGTCAAGGCCAGGATCAGAAGAGCTGCCTTTAGTCAAGGCCAGGATCAGAGGAGCTGCCTTTAGTCAAGGCCAGTCTCAGAGGGGCTGCCTTTAGTCAAGGCCAGAATCGGGGGATCTGTCTTCAGCCAAGGACAGGATTAGAGGAGCTGCCTTTAGTCAAGGCCAGTCTCAGAGGGTCTGCCTTCAGCCAAGGCCAGGATCGGAGGGGCTGCCTTTAGTCGAGGCCAGAATCGGGAGGGGGTGGGACTGCCTTTAGCCGGGGCAAGGATCAGGGGGGACGCCTTTAGTCGAGGCAAGGATCAAGGGGGACTGCCTTTAGCCGGGGCAAGGATCAGGGGGGACTGCCTTTAGCCGGGGCAAGGATCAGGGGGGACTGCCTTTAGTCGAGGCCAGGATCAGGGGGGACTGTCTTTAGCCGGGGCAAGGATCAAGGGGGACTGCCTTTAGCCGAGGCCAGGATCGGGGGGGGACTGCCTTTAGTCATGGCTAGGATCGGGAGAGGGTAGGACTGCCTTTAGCCGGGGCAAGGATTGGGGGGACTGCCTTTAGTCGAGATCATGAGTTCCACCTGCGCAAGGTGGATTGATTTGGAGGGAGTGCGGGAAGTAGCCGCAAGTTAGACGTGTGGTGAGAAAGGAGCTGAAAGGAGAGATAATTGTGTGCTTTTAAACAAGAAATGCACAGCTTATTGAGGTCCAGCAATACATTAAAGAGAATGCATTCCTTATAAACGAATGTGGATTCTCTTATTTATGTTTGCTATGATCAGGAGCTACAATACTTGGAAATATGAAGTGGATCCTAGTGTAATGAGCAGTGTGTTAATTTTAAAATGTAAATATATTATCTGAAATGTGGTCAAATATAATAACTGCCTGATCTAAATCGATCTAACTTTGTGCATGCGCGATGGAAATGTTTTAGCTGTGAATTCTTCAGTTTATGAAACTGGATTTGGAGTGATGGCTTCTTGTAATGTGAAGTGTGTCAGCTAATTATGGGGGAGCAAAAAAAGTTTAGTTGCTAATTTTGCCTGTGGTCTTATATTATTTTAAATACTGCAGTATCTAGGAAATGCTAATGCCTTCATTAAGTTTAATGGGAAGTTGATAACTTTTTAAGAACATTGATGATTTCTTCTAATTAAATTTCTATGTGAGTTCCAGTCGCCCACATGCCAACACAAATGCAAAAGCTATTATGACTTTGTGATGGCCACCTAATAAATAAGTTAGCAAGAGGAAGTAGTCCCCTGAAAACCCAAAAACTGCTCCTGAGAAAGCCTCAAGAAGAACCTTGGCTGGTGTAGAACTTGTGCTTTTGTTTTGTGAGGGGAGCCTGGGAGGAAAGAGGAAAAAGGGAAGGAGTCTTTTGAATCCTGGTATGATTATAATAAATGTGGTATTGAACTAATTTGATTCTGAACAGTCACAATTCTCACGTTGTATATGAATAGATCATTTGTCTGCAGTACTCCTGAAACTTTATGTAACAACAGAAGTGTGAACTGGCTGCATTTCATGAGGATGTACTACTTTATTCTCTGATTTATTATCACCTATTTATTCAAAACAAAATGTTCTCTAACAATTTATAACCAAACATATTTCCAGAATGTTATGGGCTGGACATGAAAAGCTGCTTATATAATTGTTTACTCCTGATCCACCTGAATGAAACTGAGCATATGTTGCAATCACACAAGTGACCATGGTGATCCATCCTCATGTGCATAGCTGCGCCTTTGATGTTATGCTAGCATAACCTTACATTTTATATGAGTAATAAGGTCTTAGAGTACAACAGGATCTTGATCAACCAGGCCAGTGGGCCAAGGAGTGGCAGGCGAAGTTTAATTTAGATAAACACAACGTATTGCATTTTGGTATGACAAAGTATGGCAGGACTTACAAAGTTAATGATAGAGCTCTGGGGAGTGTTGTCAAACAGAGACACCTTGGAGTGCAGGTACATAGTTTCTTAAAAGTGGCATCACAGGGAGATGAAGAAGGCATTTGGCATGCTTGCCTTCATTAGTCATTGAGTATAGGAGCTGGGATGTCATATTACAGCTGTATAAGAAATTCATAAGGCCACATTTGGAGTACCACATACAATTCTGGTCACTTTGCTATAAGAAGGACTGGAAAGGGTGCAAAAAAATTTATAAGACGTTACAGAGATAGGAGGGTTTGAGTTATAAGGACAGACTGGAATCTTTTCCCTGGAGTGTAGGAGGCTGAGGAATGACCTTACAGAAGTTTATAAAATCATGAGGGGCATAGACAAGGTGAATAGCCAAGGTCCTTTCCCCAGGGTAGGAGAGTCCAAAACCAGAGGGCATGGGTTTAACGTGAGAGGGGAAAGATTTAAAAGGGACCTAAAGGGCAAGTTTTTCAAACAGAGTGGGGTATATATGGAATGAGTTGCCAAAAGAAGTGGTAGAGGTGAGTACGATTACCACACTTGGACAGGTTCATGGATAGGAAATGTAGGCAGTGATATGGGTCAGATGGGACTAGTTTAGTTCAGGAAGCGGAGTCAGCATAAATGAGTTGGGCCGAAGGATCTGTTTCCATGTTACCAGAAGAAACATTGAAAATTTCCCCTCTTTTAACAAAAAGAAGCCTGACTAATTGTCAGACATTGTACTGCACCTGCACAGAGACCTGTCTATTTAATAGCCAACAAAAGTGCTGATTTACAAACAGAATTACAGACTGTTCATAACTGCTATTGTGTTTTCCTTCATTCTTACAACTAGTTTAAAGTTTATTTTTATTTAAAAACAATTACAGTCTCGTTAATTGTTTCCTGCTTAAAATAAATTTTGGTGCAACAAATGTCTTTTTTGTGACATTGTGTGATGTGCACCTTTCTCCTTTCACAATTGCAAACTGCACACTTCAACTAGCAATGGCATTGCCCATAAACTCAACCTTACTGAAAAATGGCATGAGAATTTCTCTACCACTGATTTGTGGGGTTTAGTTTGTTATGGAAGTAACCCTGGTGACTGTTTAGAATCATTGGATAATTATAGCACAGAATAAAGTTGTTCAACCCGTGTCGACTCTCACCACCAGTACTTTAGCTAGTCATACTACTGCACCCCTTTTCCCCTAAGCTAAGATGTATAGTAAGTTGCTCGGCACATTACCCAACAAACAAAGCTTAATTTGCAATGCGAAAAAACATGCTGTTCCACTGTTCTTATGTGGTTGACACTGTCTGTTCATATGTAACAGCCATGTGATGTCAATGAATAACTAGACTTAAAGTTCATACAGCTAGATTATGGGAAAAGTGGAGAGAGTCCATTTATTTTAAATTGTAAGTTATTTTAAAAAAAATAAAACTTTGCTCCCCTGAATTGTACTTGTTCTTATATTTTGCCTATCCCAAGAGTTTTTCTGAAGCATCCCATTGCAGCTACAAAATAATACGCTGGTGACCAACTTTGTACTGTTTTCAACTGTAAACTGAAAACTCATCTTAAAAATAAATCATTTGCAATTATGTTGTACCTTTACATCCTTGAAATAACACAGTGCTTTAAAGTCAATGCTACCTGCTACCTTAGTGTTAGTGGGCGGCACAGTGGTTAGCACTGCTGCCTCGCAGCGCCAGAGACCCGGGTTCAATTCCCGCCTCAGGCGACTGACTGTATGGAGTTTGCACGTTCTCCCCGTGTCTGCGTGTGTTTCCTCCGGGTGCTCCGGTTTCCTCCCACAGTCCAAAGATGTGCAGGCCAGGTGAATTGGCCATGCTAAATTGCCCGTAGTGTTAGGTAAGGGGTAAATGTAGGGGCATGGGTGGGTTGCATTTCGACGGGGCGGTGTGGACTTGTTGGGCCGAAGGGCCTGTTTCCACACTGTAAGTAATCTAAAAAAAAAATCTTAGTGTAGCAGGTAGCCAAACTGTTTCTAAATTGGATACCATGGTGGAGAAGTTGCAGATTTGCACTGAATTCCGAGCTGCTATGAACACGTGTTAAGGACCTGTTTGTCCTACGATGCTGACTGCTCCCAGGCAAATTACATCGCCTACAGTCTGCAGCAAGCGAATTGCCCTGTGATGCCAGCCTGTTCGAATGATTGAGCAGGGTGCCTGTCCCTTCACATAAGGTTTTCTTGCAGCAACATTGCAATGATAAGTCCCAATGTATTTGAGCTGTAACTTTAAAGAGCTGAAGTGTCCTGAAACTGGATAGGAGATGTGACATGATTATGGGAGGTGCTAGCAAATATCCATTCCCAAGATCTGTGGACATGGGGTGCATGCGGTCACTGCCCGTGAGTTCTGCTACCGTGTCCAAGACTGAGGTCCTTAGGAGCATGTGGCAAACTGGTATTGCCATACCCACTCAAACTTCCATGTCGAGGTTTCCTCACATCTAGATTGTTCACAGCACATGGTAGAATAGGAGGTTCCATGTTAATGAAGGAAGAATGCTGGACAGGACATTGGTGAGGTCACTTTTGAAATACTGCATTCAATTCTGGTCTCTGTTCCAGATGTTGTGAAACTTGAAAGGTTCAGAGAAGATTTGCAAGGACGTTGCTGAAGTTGAAGGGTTTGAGCTACAGGGAAAGACTGAATAGGCTGGGGCTATTTTCCCTGGAGCGTTGGAGGCTGAGGGGTGACCGTATAGAGGTTCATAAAATCATGAGGGGCATGGATAGGAAGAATACCCAAGGTCTTTTCCCCAGGGTGAGGGAGTCCAAAATTAGAGGGCATAGGTTTAAAGTGAGAGGGGAAAGATTTAAACGGGACTTAAGGGACAACTTTTTCACAAAGAGGGTGGTGTCTGTATGGAATAAGCTGCCAGAGGAAGTGGTGAGGGCTGGTGCAATTACGACATTTAATTGGATGGGAACATGAAGAGGAAGGGTTTAGAGGGACAAGGGCCAAATGCAGGCAAAAGGGACTAGATTAATTTAGGATATCTGGTTGGAATGGATGAGTTGGACCAAATGGTCTGTTTCTGCGATGAACATCTCTGATTCTATTTTCAGTTAATCAGGCTGATAGCAAGCATTAATGTCCCTTTAATATGTATCTCGCTGCTGCTTCGCACAAATCTTGACTCGACATCTAGATCGTTGTTGGGAGCAACTAGCTGCATTTTCCAATGTCGAATCAGCTTTGCTCAAATTAACACACAATTTTCCCAGATTAACGTCGAATCTCCTGTTCCCTGGATGCTGCCTGACCTGCTGTGCTGTTCCAGCAATAAAGTTTCAACCAATGTCGAATCAGCTTTGCTCAAATTAACACACAATTTTCCCAGATTTCTTGCCATTGCCCACATCATTCAGGCCCCTTTAAGATTGTACCCTGTATCTCGGAATGTCTTGGTTAGGATTCAAGAACAACCTGGAGTCGGAGGGTTAACAGCAAGGAGAAATTGCATTCCTTGGAATTTTGAATATTCAAAGGATTATTATGATCAAAGTTTTCAAGATATTAATGGGCAGTTTGTTTTGCTGCATCTAGCCTTCCTGTGCTGGTTGGGGAGTCTAAGACTAGGTCCATTGTCTGAAAATTGGAACCAGACCTATCAGTGGTAGATATTTGGAACCCACTTCACAAATAGCACTTGATGCTAGATCATCTGTTAATTCAAGACTGGCTCGATAGCTTTTTATTAACCAGAAATACCAAGAGATAACTGGGAAATATGGAATGCTGTTAAAGGTCAGCTGTTGAATAGCAGGACAATCTCAAGGGGCTAAATGGCCTCACCTTGTTCACCTGTTCCCAATATCTGTTGCACAGCTAAATAAAAAGCTTTCACTATTTGCAAAGGCCATTCATTAAATTTCTGCAATTTCTGATTCTTTGTCCTGAACATTTGTGCTTCTATCAGTATCATCTGCATCTTCTGGGAAATATTTTACTACAGCCAATATATTTTCTAATTGAAGAAATTTTTCCCTTGCTACTCCGTTGACATCAGGCTACTACTGATAAGCTAATGTAAGAGATGGTTAGCTTAGGGATTTAGAAACAGGTTCTGGTAATGAGGAGATATATTTTAAACCTAGTAGGAAGAACAAAAGATGCAGTAATGGTATTGAGGGATATAATTTCATGCTGGCAGGTAGAAAACAATGCAGAAATCTGAATAATGTTAGTAAATGACTGCTTTGAGTGAGAAGTTGTCAAGGATGGTGTTGATGGCTGTACTGGACATTATGTGGAATTGGCAACAGGCTGTTGATTTCTGGACAAATTGGACTTTATATCAGATGGAAGTGGATAGATATTTACAGAGAACATTGAAGATATCAAGGTTAATGACTTGGGCAGTTGGTATTCCTGAAAGATAAGTAGGTAGTCTTGGTGGTTAAAGCAGAACTGGGGGTTGAATCTCTGTTCCCTATCAAGCAGCACACTGAGCCATCTGTTTTAATCTGTGCAGGCAGAAGAATATCTCAAGAATACTTTTAAAAATTTATCCACTGTCATTTCTTGTTAATGCTGTGCTTTTGACCCAGTTTTGTTTTAAAATATAGTCTTCTTGGAGACTATGCATTGTAATCATTTTCAAATAAAGTTTGACCAAAATTTGATTGATAGAGTTAGTATGGGAAGAAGCTGTCAGCCATCTCCAGTCTGCTATTTTCAACATTCTCAGTGAATGTATTGATTTTGCTGATATATTACTTTCCAGATGTTTTCCACTCTAATACAAATGGTCTTCTCTGGTTACTGTCTAGTAGCAAATGGATCACCAGCCTGGGCAGATGAGTCACGTTACAGCCACATCAATTTGCATTTGAATAATACCTCGTTACGTAGTAAAATATTAGGTGCTTTACAGAAGAATAAATAGACCAAAATTGACATTAATAGAACATAACCAGACTCTACTCACATCTTACCCAAAACACTAGCATTCAAATCCTACTAGTTTTATCCAAGTGCAGTGAACGACTTCTCATGCAAAAACAGATAATAGACTCATGCCAGAGAGCATTATCCTTTTCTAGAAAGTGTCTGAAAATAAGCCATTACAAAAAGAATTGTCTAATGAGTTTCTGAAAGTTATCTTTGTGGAAAATTAAAAGGTCTGGCATTTTCTTTTTATTTTTAAAATGTTTTCTTTCAATGGATGTTGCCATCATCACTAAGGTTGTTTGTTGTCTGTTCCTAACTGTCCTTCAACCGATGAATTTCAGAATCCATTCAAGAGTCAATTACTGGGCCTGAAGTCACATATAGGCCTCACATAGAAAAGGGGGGCAATTTTCCTTCCCGAAAAGACATGAATGAGACAGATGGATTTTAACACCAATTGTTGATAGTCTCAGTAATGATGACCCTGAAACTAGTTTTCAAATCTAGAATTATTAATTGACTTTAAATTTCATCAGCTGTTATGTGGGATTTGAACATGTGCACCCAGAGAAATAGCCTGGGCCTCTGGCAGTGACATGAACATTATGATACAATCTTCCCCGAATTTATTTGTTCATACACATTACTTCAAATACTAAATAAAGATAGAAGGTAACATTGTTGTTGTAAGATGAAAAAGATATGCATAAGTTGAGATCTATTGCATATGTGTTATAATAGCTATTGAATTGTATAAAGTAACGTGATTCTCCGTCGTTTGCAATAATGCTGACGGAAAGGACAGCATGATGACTGCAATACTGCTTGTGATAAAATTTCACTTTGGTTTCTGCTTTTCTGTCTTTAGCCGTGACAATTGAGAATGCCGCAACCTAGAGTGAGGTTAATAGTGACTGGTGATGATTTTGGATATTGCTTGAGGAGGAATCAAGGTATTATGGAATGCTTTAACGCAAAAGCAATTTCCAACGTTTCCTTATTGGTAAATGGCACTGCGGCTAAAGAGGCAGCTATATCGGCTACAAGGTGGGTTCATTCTTTCCTCACTTCATTTCTGACACGTTTTAATAATTAATATTACTTTGCAGGAGCCCTCAACTTAGGAATGCTTGTACTTACGAATAAGATCCTGTAGTACTGTTAATTTTAAATATCCAACATATGAATGTTCATGTGGACTTAGATAATGGATATTTTATATTGGACTGTATTGTGTTCCAACTTGCAGACAAATCAACTTACAAACATACTGAGGAATGGAACCCGTTTGTAACTCTGGGAAAGCCGGTATAATTTGTGTCTCATTGCTACTTAGTTCAGTCACTTAGGACTGCCAGAGCAACTATTTTTTAAATCTGGTAGGATGAAAGTTGGTGCAAGTTATAATAAGAGAAGAAGGGAAAGGCTTGCCTTTATGTGGCACATTTCATGGCTTCTGACTGTCCCAAAGTGCTTTACAGTCAAATGATGTTTGTTGAAATGGTTGGTTATTGTGTAGGTTAACCAAACAGCCAATTTGCTCACAGCCATGGTCCACTACCAACAACGACGTTTGTGTTAGTGATATTAGAAGTTAAAATGTTGGGAGAATGTCCCTGCTATTCTTTACAATATCATAAGGTCTATTACAGCTCCAAGAGAACAATAGGTTTAATACCTCATCTAAAAGACAGCAACTCTGACAGTGCACACTCCCTCACTACTGCAGTGAACTGGCAGCATGGAGTATGTGCTTCAATCTCTAGAAATGAATTTGTGCTTATAGTGAAACAGAAGGTTATAGGTTTGAGTGCTACAACTGAACTAATGACAGTGAATCCAAACTTAATGGTAAACCGAGTACCTTCAGTTGGTGCAAGGAATTTCAGATGTGTATATATCCTGTCGCTGTTGTAAAGTCACCTACGTTAAACTTTGCTAAATTGATTGAGACTACCTGAAGGCAGAAGTCCTGCTTTTGGACCAGTTATGAAGTTCATAATGTTCGGAGGTTGTCCTTTGGAAGATGATTTGGATCACCCAGAAAAAAATGTAATTTTTAATGTGTTGTTTAGTTGTTTCTTGAATTATCATACAGCTATATGCTGTTACTTGCACACTAATCAGCATTCAGTTGCTGGAAGCTGGACTACATACATATTTGCAGACATACTCAAGGCTCTGGTTTCTTGGGTTAGAGAGCAAAGTAAAGCTGACACATAATTTGGGTTTTATTAAGTTCAAAGTTTCATCTTCCTCATTAGCCACCCCTTATACCAGGAAGAGCACAACAGGACAGAAGACAGATGGTGAACTGTCCAAAAATCAGCTCCATATACTTCCAGTGGAGAGGGTCCTGATTCTGAATTCTCTGAGCTGCTGACTGAGTCCAAGCCCTTGGGTTGGTGTCAAGCTTCCCCTTGATTTACAGTGCGGGCACCCCCAAAACAAAGACTGTCTCCTTTTGTTGTGACTGAGGACTGCTAACAACTGTGACTAGCTTCTTGGTTTTGTGTCTACTGACTGTGAGCCTGGTATTTCTAGCTAAGTCACAAAGCACAAAGAGCTAAGGCAATGCAAGGCTGCGAGCAGCAAGCATCCAGGTAGAGACAAAATGAATGAGTGCCAAGTGAACAGCCCAGAGATGGAGCCCACTGAAAGCATACTTAGAGGCTTAGAAATGTTAGATGTCAATGCCTGTGGACATGGGGTTATGTGTGGCTAGTATCCATGGATACATTGGAGCCTAGCATTCAACATGGATTTCCACTGAAGCAAGTGGAGAGATGAACTCAACAAGAATCCACTCTGACCTCCTCAAGTGGAGGATTTTTGGCATCCAGTTTGCTTACAGCAGGTGGTAAGGTAGGAAACTGCATATTAATGAGGTGAGATATGCCATTCATTAGGGTCATTATCAACAATCACTCTTAATAGGCAACTTGCTGTTACCGAGTAAGAATCTTGCCTCAACTACCAAGACCTATTCAAAAGAAGCAGGAAGTTGGAACTTTGGAACTGAAATAGTGATTTCATGCCTCTGCCCTACCTGCCTTATCACCGTTTGATACAGAGAGAGGCCTTACTAGACTTTTCATGTGATTCTGCCACACTTCACACCACAGCCCTCATCATTCAGGCCCCTATATGATTCCAACCTTGATGTGCAGCAAATGTAACCAAGACAAGTAAATTAACACAGGTTAGCAATGAATAAAGCTTATTAGCCTATTATTCTATTATTATTGTGTCTGATTATCTTGTCATTTCTGAGCTACTTCTAATGACACTGTCCTTCCCAGTTTGGTATCATCTGCAAATGTGATCACTTTGTATTTACTATCTGAATCAGAGAGTAGTCCTGACCACAGGGAGACCTGGACCACTCCATTGAATTTTTTTCTACTCAGAAATAAAATTCGGATAAATACATCAACCAATTTCTTATCTAACCTAAGGGTTTAGCCTGAAGTGGTATAGATAATCCAATAGAGTAATGGAAATGAAAATGTAAATCATGAAACTATTTAATGAATAAATGGGGGAGAGTTTTCTTTACATCTTTCTAAGTAGGTAAATTGAGATGAGTTAATTGGCTTTGTCATCTGGTTGCCTAGTGATCAGAATTTGATTGTTTTGGGCTTAGGAATGGGGAGCTAATTAGATACAATTTTGTTCAAAGTGGATTTGATCAGCGATTAAATGACATTGCAATCTCAGGATTATCAACCTTTACTTGAGTGTAAATCCTAGAAGAGGTCAAGAGTGGTGAAGGGCCTTTGAATTTCAACAATTAGCTTTGTCAATAATGAATATGAATTTGAAGCTTTAGCTGCACAATAGAGATCTCAAAATCAGAGAAAAATAGCCTTGTTGATCATGTGTTTTGAAATAAAATTTGACTTAATGAAAAAATACAACTGCTTCAGTGCAAACAAGTTTATGTGTCTAGTTTCTTTAGTTATTTAGCAGAATAACATTCAAGATCAAAAAGCAATTACATTTTTAAAAAGTAAAGACAAATTAAAACAGCTCCCTGACCTAGGTATTGCTGTCTAGGTGTTGTAACTAATCTGACCTGGAGGGAATTGGTAGGAGTGACCAATGCTTAGTCATCAAGGAAACAATCTTTTATTCACAGTAAGCATACCCTTTATTGTGGCGAACATTTGTTTTGCAGTGTTCCAGGAGATCTGGATTCAAGACCCATCTGCTCAGATGTGTATCATAACATGTCTACACAGATTGTTTGAAATAATTACCATCCATTGTACTATATGATACCAGCACCACGCTAAATGAGATAGATTCAGAACATAAGTAGCAGTTCAAAACTGGAGATCCATAATGTACTGTGGGCCATCAACAGCAGAATATATTCAACCATAATCTATAGTCTGACATGGCCCTGACTCAACCATTACAAAGCCTGGTTAAGAGAAGGCCAGGAATGCATGCCAGGAGTGGGATAAACAATAAACAAACCTACAAATGAGCAGCCAACCAGATGAGGCTTCAACACAAGATTACATGCATGCTAGCCAGCAGAAGCAGCATGCTATAGATGGAGTTAAGCAATCTACAACCAGCACACTAGATGAGATTGAGCTCCTCAGTCATTACTGATAGCAGACAATGAAGCAAGTAATGGAAATGGGGCAGGGGAGGTTCATGAAAATCCCCATCCTGGTGGAGCCCAGCTAAAGAGTGCATCAGACAGTGCCAACTGGATAATCCATTTCAACCACTATCATCTTCAGTCAATGCAATTCATTCTGCATGATGTCAGGGAATGGTTGAAGGCATTGGATACAAGGCTATAGACCATTACAACGTTAAATTAAAGTACACACCCTACCAATTATGAAACTAATTCATTGTTGAGGTGATTCTATTTCTAAAATTGAAATGATAGTAAAAATGCATATGACTTCTGAAGTTCCCTACAGAGAATATTTCTCATTAAGTGCTTTTCTTCATTGAAGATCTCTGAAGGTGGCAATGCAGATAGATAAGGTGGTGAAAAAACAGGCCTGTGGCATGCTTGCTTCAATTGGATGGGGCATTGAGTACAAGGGTAGGAAAGTTATGCTGCAGCTTTATAGAACTTTAGTTAGGCTAAACTTGGAATATTGCATACAGTTCTGGTCACCACATGACCAGGAGGTTGTAGATGCATTGGAGAGGGTACAAAAAAGCTTTACCAGGATGTTGTCCGGTATGGGGGATTTTAGCTATGTGGAAAGGTTGGATAGACTGGGCTTGTTTTCACTAGAATGCAGGAGATTGAGGGGTGACCCAAAAGAAGTTTATAAGATTGTGAATGGCACGGATAGAATGTAAAGAATGAGACTTTTTTCCCAGGGTGGACGGGTCATTTACTAGAGGACACTGGTTCAAGGTGGAAGTTTAAATGAGATGTGAGAGGCAAGTTGTTCACACAAAGGATGGTGAGTGTCTGGAATATGTTGCAAAAGGAGGTGATAGAAGCAGACACAATTGCAGCATTCAAGAAACATGTGGATGAATACATGAATAGGAAGGGAACAGAGGGATATGGATCCTGTAAGTGAAGACAGTTTTAGTATGGAAGGGAAAAATGTGTCAGCAAAGGCTTGGAGGGCCGAAGTGTCTTTTCCTGTGCTATATTGTCTCTCCTGATGAAGGGCTTATGCCCAAAACGTTGATTCTCCTGCTCCTCGGATGCTGCCTGACCTGCTGTGCTTTTCAGGTGCCAGACTCTTGACTCTGTATTGTTCTTTGTTCTTTTATTTGTTACAGTAAATATCTTAAAACATGAAACCTTGACCTGTCATTCTTTCAGTTGCTTATTTTTTTCAGAGTTATCAGTTTCAATGAGGTGCTTTAATTTGGTGTCAAATTGCAGGCACAACTTTTTTTTAAAAAAGCGCTTTCAATACCTGATTTAAATATAGTTGACAAAACATTTAAGGATCAGCTTTTGCCATTGTACAAGTGTCCTTTCACTGAATAATGTCAGGGCCCCATGCAACTGATTGGTCTGAATGCCACCCCTTCTATATGTGTTAGAATCCTTTGCCTGTCCGAGGAAGTGGGATATTCTGGGCATGTGTAAAGACCCTTTATGAATGGTACAGTAGATGAGCATTTTTGCACACTATAAAGCAGCTTAACTGTGATGCTTTTATTTGTAGCCTTGACTGTCACTTCACATGGCAGGCATTGAACCTGTGGTTATAGAACAGTTTGAGTTAATGATGATTGGAGCAGGTGCTAAGTTTTTTTTGTTGTTGTCTCTTCATCGCTGTTCCCCAGTGGTTCTTATTAGAACAATTCATCAATTATCAACATCTCACTTGTATTTCTGAAAGATGGCAAAATAAATTGGAAGTGGAAAAATATAAAAAAAGACTCGAATTGTGGCAGTGTGACCTTTTAACTTATTGACAAGGAAAGTCAGGAGTATGATGTCTGTCAATGTGCTCACTTTGCCAGCTTACAGCAACTGTGAACGTCAATGTGTGTATGATTTAAAGTTAAATAGCTGCTGTCACGATTTAGTGAATTTTGGGTTGAAACCTCGTTTGAAAAGCACAGGCCTTCTTATACTATCAAATTAATTTAATTGCTTTTTTTTTAAAGAAGACAGTTAAATTAAATAGCACGAATAAAAACAAATTGGTATTGTAAACTGATGGAAGTGGTCATGCGTTTGGAAGATGCTGTCGGAGGAGCCAATGTGAATTTCTGCACTGCATCTTATGGCTGTTCCCTGCTACTGAATGTGGTGGGAGTGAATGTTTGAGAATTTGGTTCCAGCCAAGCGGGCTACTTTGTTCTGGATGGTGTCAAGTAGCTTGATTGTTGTTGGAGCTGTATTCATCCGAACAAGTGGGGAATATTCCATCAACTCCTGACTTGTGCCTTGTGGACAGGCTTTGGGGAGTTAGGAGGTGAGTTACTTGTTGCAGCCACTGATCTGTTCTTGTAGTCACTGTCTTAATATGGCTAGTCCAGTTGAGTGTCTGGTCAATTGTAACCCCCAGGTATTTATCGTGGGGGATTCAATGATAGTAATAAAATTGAATGTCAAAAGGCAGTTGTTAGATTCATCTCTAATAACAGACATCATTGTCTGACATTTGTGTGGACTGAATGTTACATGCCACTTTTTAGACGAGCCTGGATATTGTCCAGGCTTTGCCACGTTTTTGGATGTATGCTTAAGTATCTGAGAAGTAATGAATGGTGCTGAATATTGAGCAATCATTGATGAACATCCCTACTTCTAATCTTCTGATGGGTGGAAGGTCATTGACTAAGCAGCTGAAGATAGTTGGGTCTAGATCGCTACCCTGAGGAATTCCTCCAGAAATGTCCCAGAGCTGAGATGATTCACCTTCAACAACCAGAACCACATTTCTATATGCCAGGTATGACTAATCCATGGAGAGTTTTCCCCCAATTCCCATTGACTTCAGTTTTGCTTCAGTTCCTTGATGTCATAGTGTTTAAACAATGATTACTTTCAAACGTGGGTAGGAAGGATTAAGAGTAATGGACCTTTGGTGTATGGTTTAAGAACATTATGTAATAGAGGAATGTAATGATTAAGTCACAATTTCACTGGACTGGTCATCCAGAGGCCTAAGCTGATAAGGGTTCTGGGGATAAAGATTCAACTCCCACAACAACAGCTAGTGGAATTTAAATTCAGCTAATAAACTCGGAATCGTAAAGCTAGTGTCAGTAATGATTAGATTCCCTACAGTATGGAAACAGGCCCTTCAGCCCAATAAGTCCACATCGACCCTCCGAAGGGCAACCCACCCAAACCCACTCCCCCACATTTACCTCTGACTAATGCACCTAACACTACAGGCAATTTAGCATGGCCAATTCACCTGGCCTGTACATCTTTGAACTGTGGGAGGAAACCGGAGCACCCTGAGGAAACCCACGCAGACACGGGGAGAATGTGCAAACTCCACACAGTTGCCCGAGGCAGGAATTGAATGCAGGTCCCTGGCACTGTGAGGCAGCAGAGCTAACCACTGAGCCACTGTGCCACCCAATGATGATTGTGAAACTAGTATTGTCATAAAAGCCCAATTGTGAACATTGCAGTTATCCTTCTTAGTTTTTGACATTTCTTGCTAAACTATATATTATCGTTAATTTAAACACTCTGATGATGAGTCATCTAGATTTGAAACATAGGCTTGCTCTCTCCCCATGGACGTTGCCTGACCTGCTGTAATTTCTAGCATTTTCTGTTTTCAGTACAGATTCCAGCATCTGCAGTAATTTGCTCCTGCCTTATCATCGCTCTTCTTCACAGAGAGAGTGAGTTAGTTCCCTAACCCTTCAATTGTGTATTCCAACCTCCTTCACTCCTTCTTTCTGTCTGCCCAAAGCAGCTTCTTGAGAGGCAAGCTTTGTGTGTATTTCCCTGTTTGAGTTAATTGTCTCCACGATTCACAATTGCAGGATATGTTTTCCCTTGTAAACATTGTGAAGTGTGAATGAAGGCCTTCGTATGGTTCCTTGGTAGGGTGTTGCTGGCTGGGTTCATTGCCTTTCATTAAAATGCTAATTCAGCTCAGCTGTCTGCTGCTGAATTCACATCAAACCTTGACCACTAAAGGTCAGTGATGCTCATGGCCATTTGGAGTCCATGTAGGTTGCTTTTTAAACACCATTCCAGTCCATGGGAGTCCCAGGTACTGTCATTTCCGCTGTAATGCAGTAGTTCTGTTCTTGTGAGGTCCCGTGTTAGAAGAAAATGGCATAACAGCAGCACCATTTAAACTAACAGGGCCAGAATCATGTTATAACCAATACACGCTTTAAAAGGTCACACTGTTGAAACAGTGTCCCCAATTCATCAATTGCATTATAGCGAATTTGCATTAACGAAATGCATGTTTTAACAGAATGACCTGTATTAAATCAAGCTATGGAATTCAAACTCAGTAGTCCTCACTTTTGCATGATTATGGCTGATAATCAATTAACATATTCCTCCCAATAAATATGAGCAAGAGGTAGAGGACAAAGTAGTTACTTGGTCTTTGTTTACATTTTTTAATATTCACAATTCATGTGGTTTTATTCACGGTATTGGAGAGATTTGGATATTGACTCTTGTTTGTTGAGGTATGAGGAGGGTGTCTATAAGTATGGTATGAGATGGCTTATTTCTCCAATTGGCTCTGGAAATCAAATTAAAATTGGTTAACCAAAAAAAAACTGTATTTCAAATCTCACTTCATAACTATTCCATATCTCAAATGCTTTACAGCCAATTATGTACTTTTGAAATATACAACATTCACAGTTTCAGCTATTTTTCACATCAGAATTTCTGCTGTGGATGTCTTGTGACTGAACAGGCCCATTCTTGACCTGCAGATCTTTTTGGCTCTTGGGGAAGAGCATCCCATCAGGTTGTGGGATCCAGAGTGCAGGACTGTGTTCCTTTTAATTTCATCCTTTGCTGCTGTTCCTCATCATCAAGATATTTAGACTCAGCATGATGAAGCTTGATAGACAAGTTCACAGAATCACAGAAGTGTTATGGTGGAGAGGAGATCATTTGGCTTATCATGTCAGCATCAGCTCTCCACATAAGCATCACTCTCTTGCATCGCTCTCCTGCCTTTTCATATACCTTTTGTGGATTTTTCATTAAAATATTCATCCATTGCTCTTTTGAATACCTCAGTTGAACCTGACTTCATCACACTTCCATAACAGAACCACTCATTGTGTGAACATGTTTCTTCTTGCATCAAAGAAGCAAATGTGATTTCAAATCTGTGCTCTCCTGTTTTTAATCCCTTTACTAATGAGAACAATTTCTCTCAGCTATTCTATCCATTTCCCTCATGATTTTGAAAGTCCTGTCAGATCTCCTCCTACTTCTAACTTTTAATTTCTTTATTTTTCTACTTAAAACTAAGAAGGATTATAATATTTAATATTTAACTTTGTTCTTTATTTTTCTACTTTGTATCTATGATTTTGTACCTAGGTACCATTATATCTAAGGTGATAAAACATAGAACATTACTGTACAGGTCCTTTGCCTCTCGATGTTGCACCGACCTGTGAAAGCCCATCTAACCTACACTGTTCCATTATCATCCATATGATTATCCAATGACCATTTAAATGCCATTTAAGTTGGTGAGTCTTCTACTATTGTAGGCAGGGCATTCCATGCCCTTACTACTCTGAGTAAAGAACCTATCTGACATCTCTCCTATTTATGTCACCTTTCATTTTAAAGCTATGTACTCTTGTGCTAGCCATCACCATCCAAGGGTAAAGGCTCTCACAGATGGTAGTAATCATGGCATTGGAAAGTGCTGTCTAAAGAGCTTTTGTGAATTTCTGCAGTACATTTTGTTGATTGTGCACACTGCTGCTGCTGTGCGTCAGTGGTGGACAGAGTTAATGTGTATGTGGTGCTCATGTCATATATTCAGAACGTCATCAGCAGGCTGCTTTGTCCTGGTTCCATCAGGCTTCAATTGTTGTTGGGGCTGCACACGTCCTGGCAAGTTTGGAATATTACATCACACTCCTGACTTGTGCCTTGAAGATGGTGGAAAGGCTTTGGAGAGTCAGGAAGTTACTTCCTGGTACTCCCTACTGTTTTGTACTAGCTAAACCCTTTATCCATTCTAATATGTTAACTTCTACATTGTCTTGTGATATCTTGTCAAATGCCTTTGGAAGCACCACATCTATGGGATTCACTCTATCCAATGTAAATATTAGTTCATCCAAAACTCATCTCTAATAAATCAGATAAACACAATTTTCCTTTCAAAATGCCTTGTTGGCTCTGCCTGATCAAATCATGATTTTCCAAGTAACACACTATCCATTCCTTAGTAATGAATTCTGTAACATTCTTTATGAAAAAGTTAAGGCTAACTGGCCTACAAATTTCTGCTTTCTGACTACTGAATAAATCCTTGAGCATTTGCTTATATCCAATCTGCCAGGAACCTTCCAGAATCAAAGAAATTTGGAACACTACAACCATTATATGTACGATCTGTACCAGCACAGACTCTACCAGCCAGAAGGATGAGCAGCAAACACAAGTGAACAGTGTCCTCCTATTCCCCTCCAGGCCACACATCATCCTCACTTGGAACTAGAAGACTTTTCATTCGTGTTCATTGGTAAAAATTCTGAAATTCCTTCTGTACACCACTATAGGTGCAGCATCAACAAAGGGGACTACAGCAGTTTGAGAATGTGGCTCACCTCCACAATCACAAGGGAATTAGGATGGACAAGTAGTATTGGTCTAGCCAACGTCTCATCCAAGAAATTAAAAAATGTTTCCAATAAATTCTTAATCATCCAACTTCCCCTCCTGCTCCCACATTTGATAATGTTGATGTTAGTTCCATCGCCACTAATGGTGACATTGTACACTTTTCACTGTACTCATGCTTCTATGTTTGAGTACACATGACAATAAAATATAATTCTAATTCTAATACAAAAAGTGCAATTCTAGGAATTGGCAGACTGACCTCGAAAGTTTGCAGTTATTTACAGAAGTAATTATGTGAATAGCATAACAACATAATGTTTGAAATTAGAATAAAATGACTCTCATCGATAAATACAATAGATTAAAATTAACTTGAGTGAATTTTTAAGTGTGAGACATCATTACTACTAGTAGAGAATGGCTGGTGTTGTACACCTTCCTGAGACTGTGATGGTAGGTGGAGACTGCAGGCTAATGGTAGTGAAATTGGCTGGTGTGGTAGGCCATACTTGTTACCTTCCATCTAAGACCATAAGGCATGGAAACAGATGTAGGCCATTCAGCCCATTGAGTCTGCTCCATCATTGAGGACATGGCTGATCTCATAATCCTCAACTCCACTTTCCTGTCTTATCCCATGACCCTTGATCCCTTACTGATTCACGGCTGAGATCGACAGCATGTTAATGAACTTAAAACTCCAGCATCTGCAGCCCTCTGTGGTAAACTACTGTCTGAAAGAAAAAAATCTTCATTTGATCTTGCTAGAATTTTGCCAATGGTGGTGTGGGTCTCAAACCATCCATCTGCCATGAGTCAGTTGAGGCCCTCATTTGGCCAATTAATGGCAATTGATCTAATAAGTTGTGTGAATCATTTTTAATCTTTAAATATTTCTCTCTGCCAAACAGAAACAAGGTTCCACTTGGTCTTCATGCAAACCTTTCTGAGGGGCGACCTGTCTGTGATCAACTCCGAATGGGTTCTTCCCTTGTCAACAAGGATGGCTTTTTCCATGGGAAGATGGGAATTAGGGAAGTGCTGAAGAGTGGCCATATCAACCTGTCTGAGGTATACTGAACCAAGTACAGAATTCCACCATAATTAAACTTGTAATCATTTCACTACACCTTTAGGAGTAATATCATGGAAACGAATGACATAAGGATAAGGATTGCTCATAGAAGGCATTCTCATTGTAAAAATGCAAATAAGCAGAGATTATTGGGTTTTAAAGTTTCTGTAACCTAACCCAGGTTTACACATACATGTATTTAAAGCATGCAGTTCTTGCTTTTTCTGGTTTGATTTTAATCCTTAGATTTGTGATGTTTCCGGCAGATATTTTCTGTCGCCAGATAAAATTATGTTTTAATTCTCCCACTTGGCCGAATCTTGTGGATTTGGCAGGTGGCTTGTGTTCTGCCTGAGAAAGCCCCGAGACTGCTGTGCTGACTGTTGCCTGCTGGATATTCTGCTCAATTTTCTGCTGGGCAGTCAGAGGCCATCAGCTCTAGTTCTTTGCGGTGCCATGGAAGAGACCATGGCTCCTGATGGTACAACATGCCCTGGATTCCTTGGCTGTTGGAGTGACCTAGGAGAAAGGTGAATGTTGCTGTGGGAGGGCGGTTTCATTCTCTCAAGCAGTCATAGGGATTGTGGTCCTAAAGGGTCGGATACAAGGGCAAAGGGATGGTTGTGAGTGGCCAGCCCTCTCCCTACTCCCATCCCCTCGATCATCTGGAAATTATTGCAAATCGAGGATACCAAGACCCTCCCCCAGCTGACAGGCATGCCCACACAGGATTTACCTGTGTTAGGCTGCTAATGATATGTCTTGCCTGGAACTGAGAAAATGGCAGCTCAGGTGAGAATGGCCTTTAAGTGGTTATCAATTTTTAAGTGGAGAAAGAGGTTCATGAGTCTCGATGCCTGGAACCTACTTGTACGGTCGCACAAAGGTATCATATATCTGTCCCAGTGACAACTCATCTCATTATCCAGGTTTTCAGCCTCCTCCCTTGTTTCCTGCAGGACTGGAAGATTCCAGCCAATGTTTTTTCCCTCTTGCTACACGTGTCTTGTGCTTTGGTGCTCAAGCTCTTAATAATTTTGTGTGAAATAACAAAGAAGCAGCCACTGTATTTATTACGAGGAAAGACAACTTTATAAAAAGTCACCATGCATTCTGATTTGACCTTATCCAATAGACTGACTTTCTCTTTAGTCTAGTTCAAACCAGTTTATATGCAACTGAAAAGTTGAGAACACATCTCAAAATTCTCACGTACTCTTTCACTTCAACTCTTATGTTTTTCCCTTTTAAAGCTGGACACGCAAAAAGTGAACCAAGTGGGGGCTGTACCTATGCCTATTCCATACTTCAGACAAGCCTCCCTTCCCTCATACGATCCATCATTTTAGACTTAGAATCATAAACTCTCTACAGTGTGAAAGCAGGCCATTTGATCCATTGTGTCCACACCAATCCTCCGAAGAGCATCCCAACCAGACCCAACCTCCAAACCTATCCCAGTAACCCTGCATTTCCCATGGCTAATCCACCTAGCCTGCACATCCCTGGACTATGGGAGGAAACAGGAGCACCCAGAGGAAACCCGCACAGACAGGAGAAAACATGTAAACTCCACCCAGACAGTTTTCCAAGGGTGAATCGAACCCTGGTAAGGCAGCAGTGCTAACCACTGAAGCCACTGTGCCGCCCTTGGGACTATTCTATTACAGATTGCAATATCTAAACCAACTTCTGTGGCCTAGAGCGCAGCTGTATCATGCGGCTATGTTTGGATTTCCTAATGATATTTCTAAATCATACAAAATTGTTCCCATAACACCAGAGCTTATTTTTCCCCAAAACACCACCTGTGTTTGCTGCTGGTCTACAAAAACTCTGTCCTTGGCCTATTTTCTTTTTAAATGTAATAGCTTATTTTTGTGTCAGTACTGAAATCTTCAATAAATCTATTTGAAATCTCACTGTGCATTGGTCCAAGCTGATATTTTCCTAGTGAAATGTGCTTGGTTTACATTGTATACCTTGTAAGTATCTGAGACCTCAGTACGAAAAACATTAATCTTTCCATTTACTTCATCCACCATTAAGTAAATGCTGTGAATGATATAATTGTAGAGTCATAGAGATGTACAGCACAGAAACAGACCCTTCGGTCCAACCCGTCCATGCCGACCAGACATCCCAACCCAATCTAGTCCCACCTGCCAGCACCCGGCCCATATCCCTCCAAACCTTTCCTATTCATTCTTAAATGTTGCAATTGTACCAGCCTCCACCACATCCTCTAGCAGCTCATTCCATACACGTACCACCCTCTGCGTGAAAAAGTTGCCCCGTAGGTCTCTTTTATATCTTTCCCCTCTCTACAAATTATAAACGTCTCTCTACTTGTTTGTAGAAGCTGATGAATTTGACTATCCCTGTTATAATCTTACATCTGCAATACAATACTTGCTTGAACTACATTCTTACTCTCCATATTAGTTTTCCATTGGTCCTCACTTTTAACTGATTTGATTTATTGTCATCATGTGTACCAAAGTATAGTAAAAAGCTTTGATTGTATTATTCCTTGTAAACCTTTGTGAAGTACTGTGAAATGTTTTGTTCATTATACGTGCTACACAAATGCTAGAATCTATAAATGTTGTTGCATGAAATACTTAATCACTCCTTACTTCTCTGCATGTTCATTGTTTTGTATAGCTTACAGATCCTTCAGACTTTTAACTGGAATTGGTCAATTTTTAAATTGATGATTGGAATAATTGTTAGATAGTTTGAATTGGATCTTCTTGAGTCTTAGTGAATGGACAAAACAACAGTTCAAACAGAGGTGATCCTGACATAATTCTGTATTCAAGGGTTCTTGTGGTGCAGTGATAATGTCCCTACCGCTGAACCATTGGGACTGGATTCAAGTCCTATCTGTTGCAGAAGTGTTTAATAACGTCTCCGAACAGGTTGATTAGAAAATATCTATAATCCTCCATTCACAACATTGGTGAACGTTTTGATAACTTTGACATATTGAAATGAGCTACAGTGACATGGAGGGGCAATACTTTTCCAATCTTCCAATTGTGAACAAACCCATACCTACTCCGAAAGCTATCTTCAGCTTTGGTTATCTTGTTCTTCATGTTTGCATAACAAGAAATTTGCCCAAAGGCACAATGGGTAAAAGCAGCCTTCAGCAAAGGCATACCTGTTACAGCTTTGAACACCAAGCTTTGCTCAGCCTATCAGACCTTACTGTCACTACATGCACAGGAAGAACGTGCATTTGGGTAATGTGCTAGACAATAATCAATGCCAATGCAATCTAGCTTAGGTCCAAGATTTGAATCATATGGATTTGTGCATATTGTCTTGAATGCTGACAATAAATTATGGCCATCGCTGTGCATAAGCTACTAATTTTCTGCACTCTCAATGTTCTGATGGGTGATGGAATCTTTCTCTCCTACATTGCCCAGATTGTCATGCCTCATATCTAAGCCAAATAATGCGGTAGGCATGTTGTTTACTGTTGGGGCATCATGATGGAATCCAGTCTTGTTCTTGTTCAGATTCAAAAATAGAAATTGTTGGTGAAACTCAGCAGGTCTGGCAGCTCCTGTGGAAAGAAAGCAGAGTTATGCTCTGAAGAAGAGTCACTGGACTTGAGGTGTTAACTCTTCTTTCTTCCCACAGATGCTGCCAGACCTACTGAGTTTTGCCAATAATTTCTAATTTTGTTTCCGATCTCCAGCAACCACAGTTCATTGTTTTATTTTTGTTTTTGTTCAGTCTCATTCAGGATTCCAACTGGGAGCGGGAACATTGGCTAATGTCTCATTTTCAAGTCCTGTAGCTCTTGCGATCCAATTCTAGTGTCCATTTGCTTCCCTAACTAGACCATCTGGCTCAGAATAGGCTAGGAGTTAAAGCTGACCTATATTCTGTCCTCTTTGTGGCAATTTACTGGCTTAGTCTAAAAGGAAATTCAACATCAATGACCTTCACTGTCTGCATCATCTGCAGACATTACTGTTCATTCAAGCTTTGAGGTAATATTACAGTAAACCTCTTGTTTTCATTTCAACTGCTCAGCCATTTGGTACCTAAACACTGAATAAACATCAAAGCAAATCTGCAGCAATGTGATGAATGTGCCATTTATAGCTGCAGCATTAAATAGGATGATTGGACAAGGATTTTGGGACCACTAATTATTAGATTCTTCAAATCCCACTGTTTTACAATGATATAATCATGAGATGCTGGTTATTCAGTTGACAGAACATCCAGAATGCATTATGCTCCTGTGGCTAATGGCAGATTGTCGATTACAAGTTAATCCCCAATGCATTTTGTTATCAAGGAGGAAGCACTCACGACTGATCCTTGCAACAGGATTTGGAAAAATGGAATAGATGTAATACTTGAAATGGTGACCAGAGATTTTGAATTCAAATCACACTACATTGGGTTATAAACCTTAATTCATTACAGCTGGTAATTTGTATTCACTACTTGATTCGTGACTTTCTTGACCACAATGCAGCAGTCATTTGAACAATAATCGCTATAAATACCCCTCATAAGAAGGTCTTCTTGGGGCAACTAGAAAAAGACAATAATTGTGGGTTGCCAAATATTTCACAAGATCTTATTGAAGTCATTTGGGAAAATTGTTTTGACCTTTAATGGTGGTATGGTAATATCAGAGCTCCCCATTTACCATTGCTGGTGAACAGTGCTTCAGTTTCTGTTGCAGATGGTCATTGATAATTCTTGGAAAGAATCTCAGAGTTTTACAGTGATGTTATATCAATTGCTCCTTGTAGAATTTGCAATGTAGGGAACCTTGCTGATTGTACCAAAGGGAAGCATAGCTACCAGCATAATCCAGTTGGCTCTTTTCAATCAGGTTGTAGGGCTCTTGCCCAAAACGCCGACTCTCCTGCTCCTCAGATGCTGCCTGACCTGCTGTGCTTTTTCAGCGCCACACTCTCGACTCAACATAATATGTGTTAAGCTAGAGGTAGCCAAACTGAAGGAGTGGGCATGATGTGGTTATTACTGCAGTGTACAGGGACAGTATTTAAAAGGGCAGGTTGGCTCATAGCTTTTGCAAGGAATCATACTACAGTACTGGACGTGTTGAAGTCAGTAAAGCTTTAGGCCTTTGCTGTTACTAGAAATGGATATGTAAGGAAAGAACACCAGCTAGGTGGGAGATTGAGTGATTAAGTAATTCAGTACAGGGCTCTATACAGTCATCTGTCTCTAACGATATTCGAGACTACTGGCACTATGATGGCTTTATTTTTACTTTACTATAGCACTACAAATAAAACAAAAATCAATTGCTGGATTATAATTTTATAAAAGTAGTTATATACCCAAAGTGAATTTGCTTCACTGAGCACCCTGATTTTGGTCTGGTAGCTTCAGAAGTCACCATCTTTCTGAAACGCCGGTATCATATCGCAAAAGTACATTAAGAGTACAGTCTGAGGGTGAAAGCTCGTGCGAAATCAATGGTATTGCACATAGTGTATGCAAATGTATGAGGAAAATAAACAGTTTTCTCCACTTTACACAAAAAGTAATTAATGACAAGACATTGTGTGGGAGTATTTGATTTCAGGTGAGTCATGCTTTTCAGTTGCCCGAGGAAGTTTCGCATGTTCTCCCCGTGCCTGCGTGGCTTTCCGCAGGTGCTCTAGTTTCATCCCACAGTCCAAAGGTGTGAAGATTAGATGGATTGGCTATGCTAAATTGTCCACAGTGTTCAGGGATATGTAGGTTAGGTGTGTTAGGCATGGAAAATGCAGCGTTATAGGACTAGGGTAGGGGGAAGGGTCTGGGTGGGATGCTCTTTGGAGGGATTTGGGCCAAATGACCTGCTTCCACACTTAGGAATTCTAAATGGCTGATCTGTATTGTAAGGACCCAGGGAGCGCAAACTTGAAAGTTTCTGTTATTATTACTGTTTGTTTTGGTTGAGGACATTTTCAATGGGCCACATGGCTGCCTTCTGTGCAAAAATGACAACATGAGCACACCATGGACTGTCAATTGTTAATTCTGGGGATCCAACAGTAGGGGAAAAGCATGGCAGTGACTCACTCAAAGTCAAATACTCCCACACAATGTCTTGCCATTAATTACTTTTTGTGTAAAGTGGAGAAAACTGTTTATTTTCCTCATACATTTGCATACAATATGTGCAATACCATTGATTTCGCACATGAACTTTCACCCTCAGACTGTACTCCTCATGTACTTTTGGGAATATGATACCGGCATTTCAGAAGGATGGTGACATCTGAAGTTACCAGACTAAAACCAGGGTGCTCACTGAAGCAAATTCACTTAGGGTATATAACTACTTTTATAATCCTGCAATTGATTTTTGTTTTATATGTGAAACTACTTTACCATCTCTCTCAGCCCCATTGCCATTATTTGATAGGCAGATTGTTTATCCAGCATCCAGATTAGCAGAAAATTTATTGATTCCTGATGACAGGCTTTTGCTTGAAACGCCGACTCTCCTGCTCCGCGGATGCTGCATGACCTGCTGTGCTTTTCCAGCAACACACTCTCAACTCTATTCTCCAGCATCCTCAGTACTCACTTTCGCCTAGAAATTTCATTTCGTTGTATTTGAGATAGACAGAAGACATTGTCCCTGCCAACCCCTCACCATTGACTCCATTTCAATTTCCTGGTAACAGTCTGAGGCTAGACCACATTTTTCACCACCTTGAGATCAAAACTGATCCTGGAGACAAGTATGAACTATATATCCATGTCATCACTTATGGCTGACTATTTCTACCTCGGTAACACCAATTGATTCTATCCTTCCTGAGAAGTTTTTGCTGCTGAAACTCACCTCCTTATCTTTTGACTTGATTATTCTAATCCACTTCTGACTGGTCATCCACATTCTATCCACAATAAACTTGAAGTCATCCAAAACTCTGCAACCTGTGTCCTAATTCACACAAAGCTGCATTCAGCTATTCGCCTGTCCTCGTTGACTAAGTGGCTCCCGGTTCAGCATCTCCCCCATCCTTGTCCTCAGCCCTGCCCCACTTGTTTACTCCAATTATTTCGGTAATCTTCTCCATCTCTAGAACCCTCCAAGATTAGTGCACTTCTCTAATTCCAACCTGTTGAGCATCTCTGATCTTAATCACTTTGACCAATGGGGACATTTCTTTAATCCTCTGAGACACTGAGCTGTGGAACTATAGGCCGGTGAGTCTCACTTCTGTTGTGGGCAAAGTCTTAGAGAGAATTGTAAGGGATAGGATTTATGAACATCTGGATAGGAATAATGTGATCAAGGATAGTCAGCATGGTTTTGTGAAGGGCAGGTCGTGCCTCACAAACCTTATTGAATTCTTCGAGAAGGTGACTAAGGAGGTGGACGAGGGGAAAGCGGTAGATGTGGTAGATATGGATTTTAGTAAGGCGTTTGATAAGGTTCCCCACGGTAGGCTACTACAGAAAATACGGAGTATGGCATTGAGGGCGAGTTGGAGGTTTGGATTAGGAATTGGCTAGATGGAAGAAGACAGAGGGTAGTAGTTAATGGCAAAGGTTCATCTTGGAGTGCCGCCACTAGCGGTGTTCCGCAAGGATCTGTTTTGGGACCATTGCTGTTTGTCATTTTTATAAATGACCTGGAAGAGGGGTTAGAAGGTTGGGTGAGCAAGTTTGCGGATGACACGAAAGTCGGAGGAGTTGTTGACAGTGAGGAAGCATGTGGCAGGTTACAGCAGGATATAGAGAAGCTGCAGAGCTGGGCAGAAAGGTGGCAAATGGAATGCAATGTAGCTAAGTGTGAGGTGATTCACTTTGGGAAGAATAACAAAAAGATGGGGTACTGGGCTAATGGTCGGATACTTGGTAGTGTGGATGAGCAGAGGGATCTTGGTGTCCATGTACACAGATCTCTGAAAGTTGCCACCCAGGTAAATAGTGCGGTGAGGAAGGCATATGGCGTACTGGCTTTTATCGGTAGAGGAATTGAGTTCCGGAGTCCTGAGGTCATGATGCAGTTGTATAAGACTCTGGTACGGCAGCATCTGGAATATTGTGTGCAGTTGGCAAAGTCTTTTCCCTGGGATCGGGGAGTCCAGAACTAGAGGGCATAGGTTTAGGGTGAGAGGGGAAAGATAAAAAAGAGACCTATGGGGCAACTTTTTCAGTGTATGGAATGCCCTGCCAGTAGCAGTGGTGGACTCTTCCTCATTATGGGCATTTAAGCGGGCATTGGATAGGTATATGGAGGATAGTGGGCTAGTGTAGGTTAGGTGGGCTTGGATCGGCGCAACATCGAGGGCCGAAGGGCCTGTACTGCGCTGTATTCTTCTATGTTCTATGTTCTAACTCCTTCCTGAAACCTGTCCACCCTACTTTACACCTTTCAAGATACAAAGCTTTCTTTTTTTGGCTATACGATTCAGTGTCTCCTTTTATTTAATTATATGAAAGGCACTGTATACATTCAAGTTGTTATGTGAAGTTTTAACATGTGAAGAGTATTTCCTTTCTGAGGAAGGGTCACTCAACCTGAAATGTTAACTCTGCTTTCTCTCCAGTGATGCTGCCAGACATGCTGAGCTTTTCCAACAATTTCTGTTTTTGTCTCTGATTTACAGCATCTACAGTTCTTTCAGGTTCTTTTAAGAGTATTTCATCTGGACAGATGAAAATGTAATTTCTACTAGCTGCTGGAGGCTCTTTATGGCCTATGCAATCCATCGGTCCCTAATTGCTTTCCAACAGCAACTCCATTTTAATTGATCTGACTGTTGGCATGTAACATTTTATCCAGACAGAAAGCAAAAATAGACTTCCAAAAGGCCTTTGATAAGGTGCCTCATGGGAGGCTGCTGAGTAAGGTGAGGGCCCATGGTGTTCGAGGTGAGCTACTGGCATGGATTGAGGATTGACTGTCTGACTGAGGACAGAGAGTTGGGATAAAAGGTTCTTTTTCAGAATGGCAGCTGGTGACAAGTGGTGTCCTGCAGGATACAGTGTTTGGGCCGCAGCTGTTCACTTTATATATTAATGATCTGGATGAAGGGACTGGGGGGCATTCTGACAAAGTTTGCCCATGATACGAAGTTAGGCGGACAGGCAGGTAGTTCTGAGGAGGTGAGCAGGCTGCAGAAAGATTTAGACAGTTTAGGAGAGTAGTCCTGGAAATGGCTGATGAAATTCAACGTGAGTAAGTGGGAGGTCTTGCACTTTGGAAAAAAGAATACAGACATGGACTATTTTCTAAACAGTTACAAAATTCATAAAGCCAAAGTACAAAGGGATCTGGGAGTGCTAGTCCAGGATTCTCTAAAGGTTAACTTGCAGGTTGAGTCCATGATTAAGAAAATTAATGTAATGTTGTCATTTATCTCAAGAGGGTTGGAATATAGAAGCAGTGATGTGCTTCTGAGACTTTATAAAGCTCTAGTTAGGCACCATTTAGAATACTGTGTCCAATTTCAGGCCCCACACATTAGGAAGGACATACTGGCACTAGAGTGTGTCCAGCAGAGACTCACACAGATCATCCCTAGAATGGTAGGCCTAACGTAGGATGAACGGCTGAGGATCCTGGGATTGTATTCATTTGAGTTTAGAAGGTTGAGGGGAGATCTAATAGAAACTTACAAGATAATGCATGGCTTAGAAAGAGTGGATGCCGGGAAGTTGTTTCCATTAGGTGGGGAGACTAGGACCCATGAGTACAGCCTTAGAATTAGATGTGGGGGGGGGGGGGGGTCAACTTAGAACAGAGTGTGGTGGGCCTGTGGAATTCATTGCCACAGAGTGCAGTGGAGGCCATGATGTTAAATATCTTCAAGGCAGAGATTGATAAATTCTTGATCTCACAAGGAATTAAGGACTACGGGGAAAGTGCGGGTAAATAGAGTTGAAATGCCCATCATTCATGATTAAATGGCAAAGTGGACTAGATGGGCCAAATGGCCTTACTTCCACTCCTATCTCTTATGGTCTAAAAGTGGCATCATCCAAACCAAATTTTCTCAAAACGTAGAGATGATATCCAGTAAATGTGATTTATTTCCTTTAATATAGTGGCTGAAATTTCTTTGGAGGGTGACTGATCAGTGCCAATTTGTGATGTATGTTCTCTATCGATCAAAGGTAAAATTGCCATCCCCTTACCAGACCTTAGGGCTGATCTCTCATTGGAAAGAGACAACTGGTGGGTGGTTTAACCTGAGGGTCACCACACCTCAGGCAAGGGAAGAGGTTGGTAACCTCAGCCAGCTCAGGAATTGAACCCATGCTGTTGGTATCACTCTGCATTTCAAACCATGTGTCCAGCCAACTGAACTAATCAACCCCTTTTGAGATGAGATTCCATAAAGGAAACATTCATTGCAATACTGTAATTTGTCCTGTTTTATTTTGGAAAGATTTTACAATCATTGGACATGAAGCTCAAAAGGGAGAGGGTGAGTATATCAACAAAAAAGAAATCTCCTGCATTAAAGCATTCTCACCTGCTTGTCATTTTATTTGATCTCTCAAGTCAGGACTGTATATACACTGTACAATCAACCCAGTGACTCAGGCAGCTCAGTTTCTGCCACCTAGTGGACAGGGTGCTGAAACCAAAACCAAACAGAAATGTCTGTTTACATGGACATCTAATTAACTTGAAGTCAGAAAAGAGGTCTGGTTTTATGCAGGAAATCTTGTATATTTTCAGGAGAGGATCACATTTCTTACAAGGGTTTTACCTTCTCCGACCACATACCATGAAAAAGCAGCATTGCACAGTAAATAAATGACCCTCCTGCTCTGAAAACAATATGTGATTCACCTGGCCTTTCAACAATTTAAATTCCACATTTGCCCCAAATGTGCAGGTGAAATGCCCTTCCCATGTACTTTAAGAAATCAACAATGAGCATATTAACATGTGAAACAATCACTGCCTTTCCCAGGATAATTTATGTAATAGAGTTGACAGCATTAGCAAGATGGCAAAAGTGAGGACTGCAGATGTTGGAGATTAGTGTCAAGAGTGTGGTGCTGGAAAAGCACAGCAGGTGAGGCAGCATCTGAAGAGCAGGAGAATCGATGTTTCAGGCAAAAGCCCTTCATCAGGAATGGCATTCCTGATGAAGGGCGTTTGCCCAAAATGTTGATTCTGCTGCTCCTTGGATGCTACCTGACCTGCTGTGCTCCCCCAGCATGAGCAAGATCCCTGGTCCATGAATGAATATTTTCAAAACAAAAAGACACTACATGACTTAGTCTTCTGTCAGATTATTCCATTGAGCTGATTTCATTTGACGATAACATACATGAAAAATACAGAACATCTGATAGTGAATAATTTCAAGGTGTGTAAGTTTTCAGTCTTCAAGAGCAGTTGTATAAAGGTATCTCTCCACATACAAACTTACTTTAAACTTGAAATCTCAAAGGAGTGGTAGAAATTGAAAGTGAATATTGCAGAGTTGTAGTCAATTGCAAACAAATAATTATACAATTTATTTTGTCCATTTATGTTTCCACTTTTTCTAAAGAGATTGGCACATTTTAGAATTTTATGCCCTTCTAACTAATTAGTGGCAAAACTGACAGAACACGAACATAATGTAATTGAGAACTGATGTGAGATTTCACATCACGATCTGTTTTATTAGATAGAGGTGATGAAATTTTTTTAAAAATCAGGCTCCAGATTAAAGGAATCTACCACACAATACCTAACTGCTCATTTTTTTTTGCAAGTTGTTACATCGTAAAGAGTTATTTATGTATAACCAGGAACAGTTTCTCCTTGCAGGAGGGTTAACAACCAAAGAGACTAAAGGTTAATTGACAAAAGTATCAGTGAGGATATGAGTATTTTTATCTCCACAACAGACCGTTGAAATGTACTCACTGAATGGCACTGGAAATAAATTCAGTAGTAACTTTCAAAACAGAAATTACTTTTACAGATACTTGAAAATTACTGTTGCAATTAAAAAGGTTGTGGAGAAAGCAAGCGGGTCAATGTATAGTTGTTTAAAAGAGCTCTGATACTTCTATTACTGGAGAGTTTGTTATTATGAAATAATTACTTTTATATCTTCAGAACAACTTTAAAATGTGCTGTGCCACGTGGTTTTACGAGGACTTATTGACTGCATGACATGTATCTAATCTAATAATCTAATCTAATCTAATCTAATGATTGGACAGAGTTCTGCAAACAGAGTAAAACATGCCCTTTAAAACTACGAATACTAGTTGCTATTAAATAAACATAACAATTAATACTTGCTGGATGAATGGCATTGCAGAATGAAAGTGTCTTACAAATTTTCTGAAGTCAACGACATTTCTCAATTCTATTTGTGCTCGCTTCGGCAGCACATGTACTAAAATTGGAACGACACAGAGAAGTTTAGCATGGCCCCTGTGCAAGGATGACACGCAAATTTGTGAAGCGTTCCATATTTTTTAAAAATTTCCTCCCACAGTCCAAAGATGTGCAGGTCAGGTGAATTGGCTATGCTAAATTGTCCATAGTGTTAGATGCATTAGTCACAAGGGGGTGGGTTACTCTTCAGAGGGTCGGTGTGGACTTGTTGGGCCGAAGGGCCTGTTTCCACACTGTAGGGAATCTAATCTATCAACTGAGCCTAAGTTGATGTCTAGGAAGCCTGAAATTCCCTAGAGAAATACTCCACAAAAAAACTTGTCATATATAAAAGAGACCTACGGGGCAACTTTTTCACATAGAGGGGGTACGTGTACGGAATGAGCTGCCAGAGGATGTGGTGGAGGCTGGTACAATTGCAGCATTTAAGAGGCATTTGGATGGGTATATGAATAGGAAGGGTTTGGAGGGATATGGGCCGGGTGCTGGTAGGTGGGACTATATTGGGTTGGGATATCTCGTCGGCAGGTTGGACTGAAGGGTCTGTTTCCATGCTGTACATCTCTGACTCTATGATGAAAAGTCAGTGACCTGAAACATTAGTCAGATTCTCCTTCCCAGATGCTGCCTAACCTGCTATTTTCAGTGTTTTCTGTTTTCAGATTTCCAGTATTTGCAGTACTTTGCTTTTGTGAACTGTATTTTCCATCCACCCTTCAGCAAGAAATGCCTGACTTCAATTTCTGTGCATAAGGTTACTTTGCATTTCTAACAAATATATCTCTATGAAATGTGACACCAGAATTATGATGAACCTACACAGACTTGTTTTCAAAAATTATCTTTACAATAGATAAATGGATAAATAGATAAATGACAGATCAACATAAGAAATCATTGACACAAACAGTTAACCTTATCTAACGCATGGCACACAGTAATTACATTAGGAGCTGATTGTGTCATACTTGATGCTAATAAGAATTCACATGAAATTTCTTGCAAAGCAATCAGCAGTTAAATGACAGTACTTGCTACTGATGTCTAAGAAGGTTGTGAGGTTGTTGCTAGCCGTGTACTTGAACTGCTGTAATCTGAGCTTTTTGCAGTAGTAGACAGAGTTGTATTCAGCAGCTTTGAGTCCAAGGACCCAACTTCAACAACTGAAAGAAAAATTAAAACTCTGGGTCTGTGTGACCCTGATTCCACCTACTTATTTTTCTTTTGTCTGATTTTTTTTTAAAAAAGCTATTTACTCTGCTTACCATGAAGCTGACACCTCAGCACCAGGTTTACAACACCCCTGTTCAAGAGAAACATGACAGAACAAATCCCTCTCAAATGTACTATCAAAGTTGTCCATTTGCAAATCCAAGGTTTTGCAGTATGTGCCCTTTGCTTTCCATGACTAAAGTATTCAACCTGCTGTTGTATCATAGTAATCAAATTTATTCTTATCAGCCTTCTCATACCTTTATTTGTCAGGTAGACCAGGAGTTAAGAGGACAGGTAGATCTATTCTGTGAACTAACAGGACATTTACCTCACCATATGGATGGACATCAGCATGTTCATGTTTTACCCGGTAAGAACTAACAACATTTTTAATAATTGTATCCTTGTCTTTTTTTAAAAATTCCATTGAAGGAGTTAAAAGACATGGCAAGGAACCATAGAACACACAGTACTGCAGCACAGAAGCAGGCCCTTCAGTCCATCATATCTGTGCCAACCATGATGCCATTCATTTGCCTGCACAAGATCCAAATCCCTCTATTCCCTGCCTGTTCATGTGTCTGATTAAATGCCTCTTAAACTTTGCAAAAATATCTGCTTCTGTCACCTCCCCTGGCAGTGCATTCCAGGCACCTACCACCATCTGTGTTTTTTCAAAAAAAAAACAAGTTTCCTTGCACAAATCCTTTTAACTTTTCCCCTTAAACCTATACCTCTAGTATTTGATACTTCCATCCTGGTAAAAAAGACTCAGGTTATCTACCTTATCCATGCCTCTCATAATTTGATATACTTCTTTCAGATCATTCCTCAGACTCCAAAACTATTCTCCAGTCATCTGGGACCTCACTTATCTCTAAAGAGGACCCAAAGATCTCTGTCAAGGCCCCAGCAATCTCCTCCCTTGCTTCATTCAGTATCCTGGAAGAGATCACATCAGGCCCTGGGGATTTAGCTATCTTAATTTTTTTCAAGATGGCCAGCATCACCTCCTTTATAATATTGACATTCCTCAGAGTATCAACATACCCTTCCCTAATCTTACCATTAACCATGTCCTTTTCCTTGGTGAATCCTGGTGCAAAGATCTCACTCTTTTCCTGTGGATCCATCCACAAATTCCTTTTTTTGATCTTGAGTGGACCATATTTACCCTCTTGTTCCTAGTATACATCTAAAATGCCTGAAGATTTTCCTTAATCCTACTTGTCAAGAACATTTCATGGCTCCTTGTAGCCCTCCTAATTTATGGTTAATTTCTTGTCTGCTTCCTTTATATTTCCTCAACAGCATTGTTTGATTTCAGTTTCCTAAACCTTAAAAATGTTGTTTTTTTCTTTTTGATAAAACTTTCAATATCCTTTGCCATCCAAGGTTCCCAAATCTTTCCACTCCTATCTTTCAACCTCACAGGATTGTGTTGGTCCTGAACTGATCAACTAGCCTTTTAAAAAACTCCCACATCTCAGATGAGGATTTACACTCAAACAACCAACCTCAATCCGATTTCTCTAGCTTCTGCTTAATACAGTTGTAATTAGTTTTCCTTTCAGTTTAGCAATTTCACCCAAGGACCAGTCTTATTCTTATCGATAACTATTTTAATATACAGAATTATGATCACTGTTCCCAAAATGATCCCCCACTGAAACTTTGATCACTTGGGTAGGCTTATTCCCCAATGCAAGGTCTAGTATGACTCCCCTCTCAAATATTGCCCTATCTAATCTCCTGGCACTAATGGAGTCCCAGTCAATATTGGGGAATTTAAAATTACTCACTACAACAACCCTGTTTTTACATCTTTCCATAATCTGCTTACATTTCTGCCCCTCTGGCTGTTGGGAAGCCTACTGTATAACCCTATCATATTGATTGCATCTTTCATATTCTTAAGTTCTACTCATATGATGAGTAAGTTGGTGAGGGGATTCTGAGGGACAGGATTTACATGTATTTCGAAAGGCAGGGACTGACTCGGGATAGTCATCATGTCTTCCTGTGTGGGAAATAGTGTCTCACTACTTTGGTTGAGTATTTTGAAGAAGTAACGAAGAAGATTGATGAGGGCAAAGCAGTGGAAATTGTCTGTATGGATTTAGTAAGGCATTCAATAAGGCATAGTTGGCTGGTTAACAAGGTTAAATCACAGACTACAGGGAGAACTAGTCAAATTGGCTCAAAGTTAGGAGACAGAGAGTGGTGGTGGATGGTTGCTTTTTGAACTGGAGGTCTGTGACTGGCGGTGTACCACAAGGATCATAGAACATAGAAGAATACAGCGCAGTACAGGCCCTTCGGCCCTCGATGTTGCGCCGATCCAAGCCCACCTAACCTACACTAGCCCACTATCCTCCATATGCCTATCCAATGCCTGCTTAAATGCCCATAATGAGGGAGAGTCCACCACTTCTCCTGGCAGGGCATTCCACGAACTCACGACTCGCTGAGAACCTACCCCCCCTTAATTTAAAGCTATGCACCCTTGTAATA
>NC_057734.1:3393127-3461817 GCF_004010195.1 Chiloscyllium plagiosum | reverse complement strand
CCCCAATTGAACCTTCTCGCCTCATCTTTACATAGGCCGCCCTCTTCCATTTTACAAGGGATTCCAATTCCTTATTAAACCATGGCTTCCTCACACGACCCTTTCCTCCCTGCCTGACAGGTACATAGTTATCAAGGACACTCAATAGTTGCTTCTTGAACAAGCTCCACATATCAATTGTGCCCATTCCTTGAAGCCTACTTTTCCAAGCCACGCATCCTAATTTCCCTGCCCCCAGCTATAACTCTTGTCCTGTAGTGCACACTTATCCCTCTCCATCACTCGAGTAAAAGTCACCGAATTGTGGTCACTGTCCCCAAAGTGCTCACCTACCTCTGATTCTAACACCTGGCCTGGTTCATTACCCAGAACCAAATCCTGTATGGCCTCACCTCTTGTTGGCCTATCTACATATTGTGTCAGGAAACCCTCCTGCACACATTGGACAAACACTGACCCATCTAACGAATTTGAGCTATAGCTTTCCCAATCAATATCAGGAAAGTTAAAGTCCCCATAACAACCACCCTATTACTTTCACTCTTCTCTTGAATCATCCTCGCAATCCTTTCTTCTACGTTTCTAGGACTATTAGGAGGCCTGTAAAAAACTCCTAACAGGGTGAGCTCACCTTTCCTATTCCTAACCTCAGCCCAAACTACCTAAGATGGCGAGTCTTCATCCATCGTCCTTTCCACAGCTATAATACTATCTTTGACAAGCAATGCCACACCTCCCCCTCTTTTACCCCCTCTGACCCTACTAAAACATTTAAACCCTGGGAACTGCAACAGCCAATCCTGTCCCTGTTCTAGCCATGTCTCCGGAATAGCCACAACATCGAATTCCCAGGTACCAACCCACGCTGCAAGTTCACCTACCTTATTTCATTTAAATCCCGGCACCTGCAACAGCCAATCCTGTCCCTGTTCTAGCCATGTCTCTGTAATAGCCACAGCATCGAAGTCCCAGGTACCAACCCACGCTGCAAGTTCACCTACCTTATTTCGTATACTTCTTGCATTGAAGTATACACACTTCAAGCCACTTTCCTGTACTGGGTCCACTGCTTTTCATCACCTATATAAATGCTTTGGATTTGAATATAGGAGGTATGGTCAGGAGGTTTGCAGATGACACCAAAATTGGTGGTGTAGTGGACAGCAAAGAAGGTTACCTCAGATTACAATGGGACCTTGATCAGATGGGCCAATTGGGCCTAGGAGTGACAGATGGAGTTTAATTTAGATTCAAAGTTTGTGCGAAGATTTGTAGCTCGGGTGCTCATTGTTGTGGTTCTGTTCGCTGAGCTGGAAGTTTTTGTTGCAAACGTTTCGTCCCCTGGCTAGGCGACATCATCAGTGCTTGGGAGCCTGAAACTGACAACCGGAAGCGGCAGGGACAGACCACTATAAACACCGGAGGAAACATCAAAGAAGCGCTTCGCAGGAGGCTCCCAAGCACTGATGATGTCGCCTAGCCAGGGGACGAAATGTTTGCAACAAAAACTTTAATTTAGATAAATGGGAGGTGCTGCATTTTGAAAAGGCAAATCAGGGCAGGACTTACATACTTAATGATAATGTCCTGTGAGTGTTGCTGAATGAAGAGACCTTGGGGTGCAGGTTCATAGTTCCTCGAAAGCGGAATCACACGTAGACAGAATAGTGAAGGTGTTTAGTACACTTGCCTTTATTTATCAGAGCATTGAGTACAGGAGTTGGAAGGTCATGTTTCCTCTGTACAGGACAGTGGTTAGGCCACTTTTGGAATACTGCATTCAATTCTGGCCTCCCTGCTATATGAGAGATGTTATGAAACTTGAAAGGGTTCAGAAACTATTTACAAAGATGTTGCCAGGTTTGGAGAATTTGAGCTATAGGGTCAGGCTGAATAAGAGGAAGAGGCGAACTTATAATTTATAAAATCGTGAGGGGCATGTATAGGGTGAATAGTCGAGGTTTTATCCCCAGTCCAAAACTAGAGGGCTAAGGTTTAAGGTGAGAGGGAAAGAAAGAGACCGAAGGGGCAGCTTTTTCACACAGACGGTGGTGCATGTATGCAATGAGCTGCCAGAGGAAGTGGAGGAAACTGGTTCAATTACAACATTTAAAAGGCATCTGGATGGGTACATGAATAGGAAGGGTTTAGCAGGATACGTGCCAACTGCTGGCAAATGCGACTAGATTAATGTAGAATATCTGGTCCACATGGACAAGTTGGACCAAAGGGTTTGTTTCTGTGTTGTCCACCTCCATGATTCTATATGCAAATCCCTTACCTTTTTACATCCCTATCTCCTCTGAAATATCTAAACCCTGAAATGGTGAGCTGCCAATTCCACCCTTCTCTCATTTTCTCTAACGGCTACTACATTGTAGTCCTATTTACTAATCCAGTCTCTAAGCTCATCTTTCCTATCTGTTATACTCCTTGCATTGAAATAAATGCACTTCAGACCACCAGTCCTGCCATGTTCATAAGCCTGACCCTGCCTGTTCCTCCTATTATTTCGCACTTATTAAAGCTTAATCAGGAATATTTAACTTGTGGGGAAGAAAATTGCTATCAACATTTAGCTATTAACTTGTATTAGCTTATTGCCCTGTTAAGAGCTTGTTAATGCCAAGTTAGTGATGGGTTAGTTTAACACCTTATCCAAGCTTTGAAATCTTTGGAAAATGGTAAAGTCACCTAAGCAACATGACTTAGGCCTAATGGTGTCACTTTGTAACAAAACTGTCATTAGTAGGAAACTTCATCTCCACCTGTGTTCACTCCCCACTACTTAAAATGAAAAGGCAAAAATCACAAAGGTAGTAGATTGGCTTACTAACTAAATAACTATGATGCAGAGGGTAGGAATAAACAGTTCATTTTTGGGCTGAGAGGATGTCATGAGTGGTGTGCCACAGGGATCGGTGTTGGGGCCTCAACTCTACAATTTAGCTCAATGATTTGGATAAAGGGATTGAAGGTACATTAACTAGGTTTGCAAAGACACAAAGAGTGTGGCTTTGCCACTCCTCTCCCTTGTAAAATTGCTGTTTCTCCGTATACAGCTGTTAATGTTAATCGTTTTATAAACTGTTTATTTTTCAATAAAATTTTTAAAAAGACACAAAGATGGCCTGGAAAATAAGTCGTGAAGAGGGCATAAGGAGCCTAGAAGGGATGCAGATAGGTTGTTATTTGGGCAAAAATCTGTCAAATGGTGAACAATATGGAAAGTGTGAAATTGTCCACTTTGACAAGTCTTTTTTTGAAAAAGCATCTTATCTAAATGGTGACAGGTTGCATTGCTCTAAAATGTAAAGAAATTGGGCTGTCCTCGTGTGTCTGTGAATCACATAAGGTTAGTGTGTAAGTGATAAAGATACTTAATAGAATGGTACGGTTTATTGCAAGGGGAATTGAATGCAACAGTAGAGTCATGACTTGGAGGTGCTGATGTTGGACTGGGGTAGACAAAGTTAAAAATCACACAACACCAAGTTATAGTCCAACTGGTTTATTTGAAAGCACTAGCTTTTGGAGCGCCACTCCTTCATCAGGGTATAATCTGCCCAAATAGCATGCAAAACAATACTTCTCGCTGCATTTCAGAACACGTGACAATAATGAATCAAATCAAATATACATTCTCCTGCAAAGTTAGCTTCAGTTGATCAGACTTTATGAATGAGTGAGGGATATGGGAAAGGTAATTGCAGACACTACAAGCAAACACAAACAAGGAACTAGAGGAGGCCACTCAAACCTTCAGGCCTGCTTCACCATTTAATAAGATCATGACTAATCTGATGTTAACCTCACCTCTGCCTTCCAGTAGACCCCCGATAATCTTTCATTCCCTTGGTCATCAGGAATCTATCAATTTCTGCCTTAAATATATTTAAAGATGCTGTATCCACTGACTTTTGAGGAAGGGAATTCCAAAGACTCTCAACCCTCGGAAAAATGTTTCCTCATCTCCTTTTTAACTGGTTGCCCTTTAGTTTTAAAACTAGATTCTCCCACAAGAGGAAACATTTGTTGTCATATACTGAAATGCAGTGATAAGTATTGTTTTGCATGCTATTTGGGTAGAGTATGATATACTTACATGTGATAATAGAAGAGAATGCAGAATACAGTAAGCAAAAACCAAAACAACTGCAGATGCTGTAAATCAGAAACAAGCATGCAAATGGTAGGAAAAGCTCAGCAGGTCTGACAGTATCTCTGTGAGAGAAATCAGAGCAAACAGAGTCTGGTGACCTCTCCTCAGTTCTTAGAAAGGGTCACCAGACCCAAAACGTTAACTGATTTTTCTTCACAGATACTGCCAGACCTGCTGAGCTTTTTCAGCAGTTTCCATGTTTGATGCTGAATATACTGTTACTCCTTCATTTCTTACCTCACCCCAGAGCAGCAGATAATATGCACAAAGGTAGCAAATGGTTTTAAATGCCAACTTAGGTGGCAAATGAGTTTCCATAGATAACTGAGCCATCTTTCCCATTGTTGGCAATGTGCTTCCCTCACACACCTTCCCTCATTTATGCAAGCTCCTCCTCAGAGCTCAGAATTCAGACTGACTAAAAATCTAAGCTTCCTTTTTAAAAAAAAACACTTGTTTAGGTACATGCAGGAGTCTTATTACCTAGCCAAAAATGTTGCAATTACCCAAATTTGCTGTCATTGTAATCTTAAATTATCCTGTTTGAAACAACTTGGTATTATTAATCTCAGACCTTAAAACATCAAACTGATGCAATTAAAAGGATGAAATGCAGAAATCTAAATACCAACTTTGAATATTCTTGATATGCCATAGTGAGATGATAAAAACTAACAGAGTTGTTGTATTCATCTGCTTTATTTTGTGGTACACAGGTATACGAAATATATTTGCACAAGTACTTTCAGATTATGGAATTAAGTACACTCGAGTCCCTATAGAACCAGGCCTGCATGACTGTGAATGGATAGGACAGCAGCTAATGGACTTCTATCTGCAAGTTGAAAAAGATGCATTCAATTCAATTGATGTATTTAGACAACATGGAATCAGGTAAATACCAAAGCTATGCTAGAGGCTGGTATAATCATTTAATGTGCTTTCAGGCGAAAGTTACAGCCACCATCTCTTTCCTTCCAAGTACATATTTCTCCCACCTTTGCAATCAGCAATCCAATATATGGTTATGATCATATGCCAACTCTAGCATCACCCTATCCCATTGAGTTATCCCTAGTGTTTTGCCTGCAGTTTCTGATAGGGTCCATTATAAAAATAGAAAAGAAACATGAGAAATCAAATGAAAATTGTTTTCACCTGAACCCCTTTAAAAGAAGTTTTTAAGAGTCACCGAGGTCCATGGTGCAAGAAAAGGCCCTTCAGACCATTGAGTCTGCACCCATTAAAAACCTAACTATTCTCATCTCATTTTACAGTACTTGGGCCATTACCTTGTGCGCCTTGGCATCACACGTGCAATGTGTTACAGCACAGAAACAGAGATTTCAGCCCAACTCATCTATGTTGATCAAGTTTCCTAAACTGAACGAGTCCTATTTGCCTGAATTTAGCCCATATCCCTTTCCTACCCATGTACCTTTCCAAATCTCTCTTACATATTATAATTGTACTTGTCTCACTCACTTCCTCTGGCAGCTCACTCGAAATACTTATAAATGTTAGGAGGGTTTCTGTCTGTACAATGCTTACAGGCAGTGTTCCAGATTTCCTACCACTCTCTGGGTGGAAAAAAAAAATTCCTAATCTCTTCTAACCTCCTGCTCCTTACCTTAAATCTCAGCTCCCTCAGTCACTGATCCCTCTGTTAAGCGGAAGCATTCCTTATTGTCTATCCAATTTATGCCTCTCAAAGCTTTACACATCTTCATTGTGTCCCCCTCAGTATCCCCAACACCAAGGAAAAACAATCCCAGTTAATCTAATCTCTCTTCATAACTCCAAAGTCTCCAGTATAGGCAACATCCTGGTCCAATCCTAGTTTGAACTGTCTTGTTGATTTGTTTTCTGCACCATAAAAAGGGCCTGTTTTCATCTTATGAAGCTCTTGTGTCACTTTTGCTTAGGTTTAGGAACATTCCAGCAAGGAAAATTCAGAATAATCAGTATTATTTTAAAAAATAAATTTCTCCCATCGAGTTCTCATGGATCAGCCCCTTACCTTGATAGCATGGCTCATATTCTGTGGCCAAACATCTCTCACTGTCTATCCACAGGCTTCCCAAATTGGAGTTTATGGTCTCAAGTTGCAAACGCTAGGGTGGCAATGGTTGAGGAAATTCTTTCCACATCCACTTGTCAGGACCATTCAGGATCCAGTACTCTTCAATCCAGTTACTGCTCACTAAGCTGCAGTAGAAAACAAACACAGCCCGTCCAACTTTTCGCCAGCCAACCCATCTTTTCCAGATATAAATCTGGTAAACGTCCTTTGAACTGCCTCCAACGTATTTACATCCTTCCTTAAAACAGATCTAAACTGCACAATATTTGAGAGGTGGTCTCTCCAGTGCCCTACATAACTGAACTTACTTCTATGTTCATTTCATCTTGTAATAAAGGGCTAGTCTTCTTAATTACATGTTGTACCTACATACAAACATTTTGTAACTTGATTCATGAGAACACTGACAACTCTGCATATTGAAATTCCATTTAAAAAGGAACACAGTGCTTTTTAAGCAGATACCGCATCAGAAAATGCTGACTCTGAACCAGTATTCCAAGAGTACAGGTTCAAGGATATCAGCTTACATCTTAAACCTTGCACTTCCTAGATATAATCATATTTTCTGACAACCTCAAACATAATTTCCAGTACAGTCTGTTCTGCTATACCATGGTAGTTGCAGCCTTCAATTATAGAAAATTGAGCAATAGAAATCATGGGACCTATGCAAAAAACACGGCTGGGGCGAACCGCTAATAATATCAGTAAAAATTTAAACTAAAGTAGTAGTTAGCTTAACACAAATGATAGCACAGTTTAAGTAAATGTTAAATTTATTATTTCATTAAAATATGATTTTAACACCTTGAAAGGGTTTCTAAGTTTGCTGAGTAAGTGGTGTATTAAGACAGGGGTTGAGGGTCATCATCAGGGTCATCTTTACATTCAGGTGCAGTTCTTGGTGCAGGGTTACAATGAAAAAACAAATTTAGTTCAGAAGTGGAGATTATTATCCTCTGACTGTTTCTTGAAAATTGGCTTAAAGAAAGTAACTATCTAGTTTTTGCTGCTTTGCCATCTTTCTTCTTTCATGAAGAAGCTGTTCATAGGATGTCAGATCAAAATTTATGCCACAAACTGCTATCCTGCTGTGTTCTGCATTGTAGCTGTTGTCTAAGCTGCAACTGCTTCTCAACTTCCCTCAGGATAGAAAAAATCTAGAAAGTTGTGCTGCTGCTTCCTGAACGACTTCATCTTCATCTCGAGCTTCAATTTCCTATTCAGCAAGTTGCTGTAGATCAGCTCTGGAGAGGTCTTCACAATGGGACTTGAGCAGCTCCTCAACGTCCTCAGTCTCCACTTCAAATCCAACTTGCTTTGCAAGAGCGACACTATGTTCTTTATTGCTTTTAAGTTCTTTTGACAAGTTCTTAAGTCACGAAAAATCTGGAAGCTTTTGCCAAACTGCATGCAAGCAGTCCTTACTGACATCACCCCAGGCCTCCACAATGATGTCATAGCATTCTTAATGTTAAAGTTCTTCCAAAATTAAATAACACTGTCCTCATTAACCCCTCAGTAGCTGCGATCAACTTCCTGAATGTGTATCTTAAATAATAAACTTTAAAAGTTGCTATTACACCCTGGTCCATGCGCTGAATGAGAGAGTCAGTGTTCAGAGATAGAAATTGCACTTTGATGTTTTCAGAAAGCTCACCAATGGTTTGAGGATGGCTTGGTGCATTGTCCAGAATGAGGAGAATCTTGAAATCAATTTTTTTTTCCTCCTGCAATAAATTTTAAAAACATCCTCAAACATCAACAATAAAGGTCAGGAAAAAATCTGCCTTGTCATCCAACCTCTTCTGCTTGACGAAGTAAACACCTGGAGTGAACTTAAGGGAACCTTTTTCAAGGCTCGTGGCTTGGCAGCATGGTACACCAGCACAGGCTTAAGCTTTAAGTCACTACTTGCATGGGCACCCAACAACAGTCATATGATTCTTTGCAACCTTAAAACCTGGAGTGTGCGGTTCATTGTTGAAAATGTGGGCTCTGGATGGCATTCACTTTCAGTATAAACCTGTCTTCTTCAAACTGAAGATTTGATGTAAAGTGTAGCTGCCTTCCTCAAACAATTTTTTCACCATGGGTGAAAACGACAGCACATGTTCCTGGTCTGCACTGGCAGCTTCACCACATAACTTTACAATATGAAAAGCATAGTTGTTCTTAAACCCAGCAAACCAGCACTGAAGGCAGGCACACCTGTAGGATGTTCAGCTTTTTTCCTTAGCCTTATCAATTTAGGAGAACTTTTCTGTTTTATGGGGAGAAAGGCATGGAAAACACAGCAAGATTTGCAAAAAACAGGACCTAAAATGACTGAGTACAGCACTGTACCTTTCACAAAGCACTTCACCACAGCCAACTGACCACGTGATGTCAACAGTGTGTCCAATCCTCCACACACTGCAACACACAGTGCCAGGGATGGAATTGTGTAATAGCCAACAGGAGTTTGCGTTTTAAAATAATCATTCCCCAATCATATTACAGCCAAATCATGTTGACGATTTGTTATAGAACAACCTGTATTGTGAAAAATCAAAACTATTTAACTTTATGTTCTCCACTCAGCATTTAAGGGTGTCAGGAGATTAAGGGTGTCCCTGGAGGCTCCTTGCCTTCATTCCTGATGAAGGGCTTTTGCCCGAAATGTTGATTTTCCTGCTTCTCGGATGCTGCCTGGCCTGCTGTGCTTTTCCAGCACCACTCTAATCTAGACTCTGATCTCCAGTACTCACTTTCGCCTATTTAAGTGTGTCAGGTATAATTATTAAATATTCCACACTATAAAACATTCATCAAGAAGCAGATTTTGGACTTAGTGTTGCAACAAAACTGTGCTTGACATCTTTATGCTGCAGAATGACCTAAAAATACTATGATTTCTGATGCTCACAACTGTCTCCTCATACTAGCTAGGCAACAGAAGTTCATTAGTTCCAGGGGGAGTAATGTCCATTCCACCCTGGCCAAAAACAGTATCCTTTATCTTTGAAGGATTGACCAGTTGTGATGTTGATGTCTAGTACAAACTTTAGGGATTATGTCCTCTGCTCTAGAAGGATCATCAATATTGGAAAAACTACAAACTTCTGGCTTACTGATTTACTCAAATTCCTGGAAAAGATTCCTGTTGAAAAAGCAAAAATAGAGGCATTTTTAAAAAAATATTTGAAACTGAACCCCTCCTGGCTAAATGTGACATCCCCGCAATTTCATGTTATGACACACTGTGGAGTAAGTGGGACTTGAGCCAAGGACTCCTTACTCAGAGCTAGGGACATGACCACTATGCACAGCCCCTAGAATACTGTAGAGTTATTAGAATGATACCTGGACCCAAGGATTTTTGCTAAATCAGAGTATTAAGGGTTAGGAGATAGACTTTGGTTGCAACCACACATGATTTTAATAGTCTACAGGCACTGGCATGAACCTCCTTGTTAAATTATCTGTTTCACTGCAATAAATACTTCATAATACTGTCAGTTTCTTCAGTAGCCAAACGAGAGATCAGTTTGCAAAACACGTTTTTGGCTGTAAGCTACATCTATCTCAAAACTTTATAATTTGTCATGTTTACAAATAGAAGTTACATTTATCACAAATGGCTGGCTGGCTTAATTTTATTTACTCCTAACAGGTGGACTGATATCTATATTGGCCTAACAACAATGGGGAAAAATATGTCAGTATCAAATATCCAGCAAGTCATTGAAAATGCCATAGCCACAAGGACAGACATCTCCTGTGGGAAAAGATTCCGACCTCTACAGGATGATGCAATATTGACAATGGAACTAATGGTGCATCCTGGTTATCCCAGCTTTCCTGAGGAGGGCGGATGTGGTGAAGGGCCCGATGAATTTTCAATGTCTGCAGATCGATTTCTTGAACTGCAAACCCTCAAGGAGTCAAAACTACTAAAATATTATGAAGACAAAAATATACAACTGTGCTCTTTCAAAGACATAAAGGAAATAGGAGCTGAGAAAATAATTCAGAGAGATGGGAATGAACACAAATTTGAGGCTTTCAGGGACTAGAGAATGGCAGTGCCAGAAATCCTTGCAAATTAAATGCCATGGGATCACAGGAAAAAAAGACATGGTTATAGAAGTGAAACTAAATTATCCAATATTTCACTGGTCATACAGAAAAATGCATAATGTTTAATAGAGTTAGAATTTAACTACAGTAAAAGCGCCCCTTTGGTTACTTCTAGTTCCACTCAGAGCAGATGTCAGTGCTAATTCTTAACAAAAATTTAAATCATCAGTTGAATTTATCCTGTGTATTCAAGGAAATTGAAATTAGGTTCAGTGTGGTGTTCCAAATATTTCAGTTTGCTATCTACAGCATCAAAACAAATGAAGTAACAAGGCAACCAATTTTGATAAAATTAATGCCTCAAAGAGTTTATATTTTAGAAAGCATTAAACTATACTTCTTTAAACAAGTACTGATATACAGAATTACAAAACAATGTGCAATAACTTGAAATTTCATAAAACATGGGAGACATATTGATCAATAATTAAAATCAGTGTTTGGTCATGAAGTGCTCGGTTATAAATAAAAAAAAGGTCACTTAAACTGAACAGGTTTTATAGAATCACAGAATTGCTGTGGCACAGGAGGCTATACCTGCACAAGTTCAGTTCCCTACTGCCTTTTCCCCCCATCCTTGAATGTCATCTCTATCCAAATTATTATCGAATGCCTTCTTGAATACCTCAATTACAGCACGTATTTGTGCTGACTGGAGTAAGTCTTTAATTTTATGATGCAAAGTTATCCATTGGCAAGGTTTATGGATTGGAGGGTTCTAATACAGGATAACTGCACCCTTAAATGCCTAAAACACTACTCAATGCTGACCATGAGGTTATTTCATAACTGAACTGGACAGGAGAGTATCTTGGGTTTAGAAGGCTGCTGATTGGTGTACTCAAGGATACGGCTTTTTAAAAAAGGTATTGATTTGACTGACTTTTGAGGTAAATACAAGGCAATATATTGTTGTATAATGTAACAGAACATTCAAATGAATCTTGATAGAAATGTCAAATAAAATTTAATATTTTGGTTCTTATAAGACACTCATCTAACTTGTGGCATTAATATTTGCAAACTAGAAAGTACATGACCAAAATAGATCAGAAAAGTTTGCACTATGAGCAGCATTGCTTAGGTTATGCATTTGTTTTTCTGTCTATAGTTTCCTCAAATGCATTTGCAACTGTTTCTGCTAATACATGAACCCCCTCCACAGACAGTTTTTTCTCCTCTAGTAGTATAGTCTTTGTACATGTCAGCCACATAAGGCTGCACAAATAATTATTTTAAAAATTTTAAGTAATACTTACAAACAAAAATAAGCAAACTTGTATCAGCCCAAGTACCAAAAAATATCCACTGTCCTGCTCAGCGTGGAGATCATAGGTCATTTTAACCGATTCAAATTTTACTAATGCTGCCAATTTGCATGCTAACATATTTCATTGTCATTTTAAAAAGGAGAATACACCATTGTTACACAATAATCTTTAATATGCTCTGCTTTTAGTTCAGATCTGCTTTTTCTTTGATATGCAAATTTGCATGATTATTTAGTTAATTTTAAAGGTACTATCAAATGGCCCTGTAAGATACTGCAACTAAATCTGGTACTTTGATAATCATGTGGCAAAGTAGTACTTTCGAGAATTTCAAAATGCTGCTTTTATATGTATAGTGCAAGGTTATATAACATTATACAAAAGCTAAAGTAGTATCGACAGATTTAGCAATAATATTGGTAAGCAGTCTACCCACAGAATCATTATTACGAATTGTGGCTTTTAATCAGCCACATATACAAAAAGAACATTTTGGAAATTTAACAAGATAAACGTTGTGTTTGTAAATATTCTCACCTCTTTGGTATTTTGTCACATGCAGACAGTTTCACCAAAGGATTATAATTTTCAAAGGCACCACAGGCTATGGTTCTCACTCAACATCCAAATAACCACAATTTTCTGCAGGAGTTGCTAGTCAGAAATCATGGCCAGGACTTGTTGCCTCCTCTTTAATGGAGGGATATGGAGGCCTGCAATTAATCATCTGAGAGGTTATCTCACAATGAGCCAGAAATTGACCTGGGTCTATAAGATTCAGTGCTTCATTGAAATGGTGGCCTGTCAATTGTGAAAGTCAAATCAAGTCATAGTTTACAAAAAGAGGGCAGAAATGTTACTAGTGGAAGGCTTTCACATGAAAAAGAAACCTAATCTATTTGAAATGGGAAGCAAATTGAACTAGCATTTTTAAAATTATGTTGAAAATCAGTTAAAATTTAGCCACAAGATATACTTGCCACATTGTCATGACTTGTTGGCTTAATTTGTGTTTTAGCAATTATTTATGGCTCTATTTATACTTCAGTTACTGAATGAAGAAAGTCAGTTTTAAATCAAGATTCAAGCAGGGATATTCTTTAAAATTGTTTGGTTACTACCTTGTTGCAGCATTCTTCTGACTCAGGAGACATTTCTGTGAAGATGGAGATTTACATGTCGGTAGTATGTTCCCAACAGTTGAAAACAATTTCTTTTTACAAGAAAGATTTGGTGGGGAAAGCTCATTTAAAGTGATATCAGCCAGATTTGAGAATTATCCGTAAGTTTGAAAGGTGTTACCCCAATCTTTCTAAAGCAGCTCTAATACTGCATAGTAATACCACTATTTGTTCCTCAACTGTCTTCTAGAATGCGATCCTGGATACTGAGCAATGTCCTAATACAAAGTTTGAGTCCGGTTCAAAGTGAGAATGTTGTCAAAATCATCCCAGTCATGTTTGCACTTGGCATAAATTGATTTCCTAAATTGTTGCTCAATAGAAATCCAAAAAAGAAAACATCCAAAATGTATGCATTTTGTCATTTTAATAGATGGGTCATGACTTGTTCATTTCATCTACAGAAGAACAGAGAAAGTTAAATTTCAAACTAATTCCCGTCATTTCAAAAACATTTTAAATATGCTTCAAAGTTAATAGGAATTACTAATTTGCTCTTTTGTTAGTTGTCCACTTCACGTGTAGATGGCAATGCACATAATCTGGATTAAACAATGTTTTGGAGGAGACAAGTTGATCTGGTTCAGAAGCGCATGATAAGTTTTTGCACAAACCTTTTACTTTAGAGACAATCCTAAGCATACAGCCTTGCTTGTTTTATGTTGAACTTGGTCAGCTTAAACCAAGATCTAAACAGGATTACCTTGATGGCATTTGTTCCTTGTAAGATACAGGGTTGAATAAAGTTGTCGGGTCAGGGTAGGGAAAAGATGAGAAAAGAGAGAAAGTGCTCAGATGTCCAGTAATACACTGCATGAAGTTTTATTTGAATCCCAAAATGCTTGGAAGTTTGTCAAATCCAGCATCATTCACAATTTTCTTTACAAACCCAATTGAGACAATTAAGCTTTATTCAGACTAAATTTAATGTTGACTGCTTAAAAAAATGATATTGGTACTTAGGCTTAAAGGGTAGTTGTTCCCGTTTTACAGATAGTACTGTAGATTAAACAGCGGTAAAATTTACACGAGTCAAAATAGGATACAATTTCAGAGCTAATAATCCACTTAAAAACATAGCCCAGAATCTGTATTTTGACCAACGTCAACCAACTCTTATTTCAGCAGTGCAAATATTCTTCCATATACTTTTAATGCTCAAATTTCATTCTAAATTTATTTTCTTTCCTATATTAAAACATGGAAATAGGGATAAGAAAAAAAAGGATAATTCGCACTTGACTTTCTTTGGACAACATTGCTCTAATTAGACATTACACCAGTAGTTTGCCAGTAGTCAATTTACTAGTCAAAGATTTGTCAAGCAGACATCTTCAACTAATTCCAATTCCTAATTTAAAAAGCGATTGATCATGTTTAAGTGTGACAGTGTCTTGAAATTAAACATCTCAGATCTTTACTCGTGTAACAAAGCGCTGATGTCAGTTACTTCTTTTTCGCTCTGCACTGAATGAGCAAAACGTGAACACTTTTCAGAGGCTGGATTAGCCAATGCAAATTTGCACAAAAGCAGCATGTTGGTGTGGCTCAACTTCTTCCATAAATTAGCCAAGCTGGATTCTAGATTTTTTAAAAATCCAACCATTTCTATGAATGCTATTATGAAGTAACCACTATATCTAAACTAGAGAAGCAGAATGCGCAGGATCGATTCCACAGGAGTGCAGGGAGTTTCTGAATCACATTAAATTAAATTAGTAAAATAAATCATAAGTGGAGAAAGAACAAATGTCGATCACAACACAAAGCTCTCAACAGTAGCCAGGAGACGAATGTAGGTGTATCGATCTGTTCATGCAATCACTTCATTAATCTTAAATTCCTATTGCTAATTTTGAATTCCTTTACGATTAAAACAGACCACCCAACCCATAAACAGCTCCAGACAAACTTGTTGCACTTAAAATGTGGCAGTCAATTCCCATTTTGAATTTCCTTGCGTTGCATTTAACTTAAAATTTGCACGAGTGTGAAACTCAAGGTGTGTAAAGAGTGATGTAATAAGGTGAGCATTTAGGACCATACAGCCTGACAGAATGTAATCAGCATGTATCCTCAACAAATCATTTCATTCAGAGGTAAAGAAGGAACACTAGAAAAAAAACTTTAGAAAATTAATCCCGTTTGCAACATTTAATCATATGCAAATCCATGGGCTTCCTATTTTGTCAACATCAATGTATAGTAACACAAGCTAAATTACATGGGAACAAGCTGCTTTTTTCTCTCCAGCAACAGAGCATCTTTCCCCTTCCAATGTTCTAAGCACATTGCAGGCCAGGTGTATTTGCAACCAGGTTTCCCACAAAACAGTGCAACATTAAGAGAAAGTAAACAAATTGCTTCAATATTCAATCTCCTTCTAGATGTTGCTGTTTTCACTAAGACATCAGTTTGAAAAATAACTTTATAAAACTGAGAAAAAAAAAGGGGAGGCTGAAGACAAAAAAAAAATGCAACCTACTTGTTGAGCTCAAGGGTAGAATACCATCTGTTAAAGGAACTCATGGAGTTGTGAGAGAAAAGTTGTTTATTAAAGCAGTGATTTTGTGTTTTTAAACTAGAAAGCAGAACTAGACTGTCTTATTTAAAGTTTTAATCCCATCTGAACAGTCATTACCTAAACCACTTCTGATTATATGAAAACTGTAGAAAGTTAGTAACAGCCACAAGTAAACACCAAAGGTGAGACTTGTATGTGTTCATCAGAGTCCTGCTGGATGGTGTGTTTCAAATGTACTGCCCAGAATCTGCAATCAGAAAGGCAGCAAGACAAGTCTTAGTCCACTGGCCGTTTTTCTCCATATTTCTTTGTAAACTCTTCAGCATTCTTTAAGAATTTTTTATGGTCCTTAGAGTATTCTTCAGCTAGGTCAGCTCTTAGGGGATGCTCAGGCTGTGGGTCATTCACAAGTGCAATGAGTGACTGGATAACTGAAATCAAAACAAAATAAAAATCAAAGTTTAGCGTTTAAGAACTATTAAATATTGTGGATTTGAAAATTACAATAGTGTTTCAACTTGCAGGCATATCTTGAAACAACATCCAGGCTCTATTATCATGATGGAGGCACCAGCTCACCATCACCATACTGGCAGGTTGAGATCATTAATAAATGTTGGTTTTGTCTGTGACAGTCACATTCCATGAATAAATAGAAAACTTTAAATGATTAAAAATTCTGCTTTTTATGCAATTCCAGATTCTCCCTGGGGGCTGCTACTTTATTGACATTTAAATGCTGCCAATTCAGACTGATCTTACAAATATTTAGGAACCAACATTTGCAAAGAATGGCCTCAAAGTCCATGCTTAAAGCTATAATATACTGTAAATATATTTGCCAAATTAAATAAAGCACGTCTGGAGATAGAATCTGACCTCAATTTTGTCCAACTTGTCAAGGACTTTAATCATCTCATGCTAATTTATAAACCACTCATTGTTTCAATACTTCCAATCTCTAACCTCTTCCTGCCCTAAAACCCTCAAAGTTCTGCAATTCCTTCAATCCTAGCCTTTGACACATTCCCATTTTTATTCAATCCAACTCTGGGTGGTCATGACTTCAACAACCTCGGCTCAAGGGTCTGCAACTCCCTGCTCAAGCTACTCCAGCTCTTTCTCTTGCTTTAGAAAGTTTCATACATTTTAACATCACTTGTGCTTCACAGTGTCCATTTTGTTTGGTAATGATCCAGGGAAGTGTCCTCAAATCAGTTATAATATTAAAAGGCCAGAGTTTCAGATGAGCCGATGATTATCAAGAGTAGTGAATGGCCAGAAAACTTTGTAATAGTCAAATCTGATAGATAGAAAAGACATGAAAGATTGTTTCATCAGAAGGGTTAGGCAAGAAATCAAATTAGACTGAGACAGAGGTGGCAGTGGGAACCTTTGTAGATTTACAATGGCAAGTTCAACTCCAAATCAAATGGGGCACACAAGTTCTTTTCTCTTCGGCTTGATAAGACCATTTCCAATTTGTTCCTTGGTATTTAACTTGACATCGCAACATTTAAGAGGCATTTGGATGGATATATGAAGGAAGGATTTGGAGGGATATGGGCCGGGTGCTGACAGGCAGGACTAGATTGGGTTGGGATATCTGATCAGCATGGACGGGTTGGACCGATGGGTCTGTTTCCATGCTGTACATCTCTTATGACTCTAAATTGCCCAGCTAATGAAGAGTGAACCCTCCTGAATATATTGAAAACCTCCAAAGTCTCTTTTCCAAAACAACAATACCAACTACTAACTTACAATTCTCGACATCTAGAATTATCACGGTTCCTCACTTCTGTTCCTCTCCAGGTCAGTAATATCCTGATGCCTAGACAGCAAAGTCTCACTGCACGCTAAAATAGGATTTGTGCAACAGCAACATATTTAATATAGATACCCTCTGCCAATCCAAAACAAAATGTCTCAATTTTCCAGTGCTTTATTGCAAATTTCACTGTCAGATGTTGATACTAGGGTAATGATTTGGAACAGGTAAGCAATTTGAAAGTGAACATTTATGGACCATTGATCATAATGTTAGGTTTACAGAATAGAAGAGCATTGAAAACAAAAAAAAAACTTTTGTCACTGCATACTCTGAATCAATTCTATTTTGGTGTTTCTCAAAGGGAATCAATTTGCTCTAAAAAATTATTTTATGCCAAGCTCCACGGAGAGGTTTTCAGAAGATTTGATGTGACATTGGTGGTGGGTAAGTTTTTGGAGGTGATTCTGAAAGTTTGAATTTACATGCATTTGGAGAGGCAAGGATTGATTAGGGATGGTTAGCATGGTTTTGAGAGAGGAAATAACCAATTAAATAACCAAAAAGACTGAGGGCAGAGTGTTAGGCGTTGTTTATTTGGACTTCTGTAAAGCCTTTGACAAAGTTTCACATGGTACACTAATTAGTAAAGTTAGATCACATGAGATTCAGGCTGAACTTGCCAATTGTGTACAAAATTGGCTTTATGGTAGGAGACAGAGGGTGGTGGTAGAGAGTAGTTTATCAGACTGGAGGCCTGTGATCAGTGGTGTTCCACAAGGATCGGTATTGGGTCCACTTATGTTATTTCTATAAATGATTTGGATGAGAATACAGGAGGTATGGTGAGTAAGTTTACAAATGACACCAAACTTAGTTGTATAAATGGACATTGAAGGTTATTTAAGATTATGAAGAGATCTTGATAAACTGGGTCAATGAGATGAGGAGTGGCAGGTGGATTTAATTTGGATGAATGCATGGTATTGCATTTTGGTAATACACACACGGACAGGAATGGTAGGACCCTGGGTAGTGTTATTGAACAGAGAGCCCCATGGGTTCAGGTACAAACTCTTTGAAATTTACATCACAAGGTGGTGGTCAAGAGTGTGTTTAGCACATTTGCCTTCATTACCTTTGAGTCTAGGAGTTGGGACATTATGGTGAGGTTGTAAATGACATTAGTGAAGCCTCGCCTGGAGTCTGTGCACAGTTCTGGTCATCCTGCCATAGGAAGGATATTATTAAACTGGAGAGGGTTCAGAAAAGATTTACCAGGAATTGAGGGTTTGAGATATAAAAATAGTCTGGGAAAGACTGGGACATTTTTCCACTGGAACGTAGGAGATTGAGGCTTAACTTTATTGAAGCTTATGAAATCATGAAGGGCATAGGTAAGGCATAACAAAGGCCTTTATGGGCATATTTTTGAGGAGAAAAATTTACAGGTACGAGGTGCAACTTTTTATTTTACAGAGTACAATGTGGAATGAACTGCCAGGTAAAGTGGTGGATGCAAGTTCAGTTACAGCTGTAATAAAGGTTGCACCCTACTAGCCTTCTTGAATACATGCTCGTACCTGCACTGTAACTTTTTAGGATCATGCACGCAAATACCTGAATCCCTCAATACCTCAAAATTCTGCAGTCCTTCTCTGTTTAAGTAATTCAGCGGAACCTTGATTATCAGAATATCAATTATCCGAAGAAGATCTCAAGGTCCCGATAGAAATAATGCGCCTTTTGTTTACAATGACTAAAAGTGAACTCTGCTTCCTGAAACACTGTCGAGAACAGTCCTGGACACAGATTGTAGCCCAGGCACTACTTCCAAATGACTGACCTCCCAACCTCTCTCAACCCCGCTTCCCCAGATAATATCTCCAACATTGTCCTGTATAGGGCAAACGTGAAACCTATTAAAAAATTGCAGTAAAACGTTGTGCGCATGGCTGCGTGTGCACGTTATTTGAAGAATCACACCTCCCCTTCACCCCCCCCCCCCCCCCCCACCCCCAAGGGCAGCAGCATCATGGTTGCTTGATCTCCGTGTGGGGGGGGGGGGGGGGGGGGGGAAACGGTGTTGAACAGGTTTGGGGGCAGACGGGTTCGTGGGCAGACGGGTTCAGCGGTGTGGGACGGAGTTAGGGAGGGACGGGTGTGGGGGTGGATGGGGGTTGGGGCAGACAGTAGGGCAGTGTTGGATGGTGTTGGGGGACGGCCGGGGCAGATGGAGGTGAATGGGCGTCAGGAACCTGCGCGGTGTGTTGCTGCCTCGTCTCCTGAACGGAAAGAGGACAGAATAGAAAACTCTGATCCCCAGATGAGTGGTACTGAATCAATTAACCGAATACTCAATTATCCCAACGAAATACTGCCCACCCATCTCGTTCGGTTAATAGAGGTTCCTCTGTACTTTTAAAAGTTTTTCTGCTAAAGTGAACAATTTCACATTCTCTCACATTATACATCATTGCCAGACATTTACCCACTCATTCAATCCATCTGCAACGTCCTTGTAACTTTCTAAGAATACTTCCCTTCCTTCCTTAGGGTCGCCTATGAATTTAACTACCTTTGCTCCCCTCATCCAAATTGTAAGCATAGACTCTTGCTGGACTCCACTTGTCACATCCTGCCATTCAGACAAAGGCTGGTTTAAGCCTTTAGTTCTGCTAAACAGCCAATCTTAATCCATGTTAAAACATCACCCCCTACATGAGCTTTTATTTTCCATAATAACCTTTGAATTGGTATCTTAATAAATGGTCAACAGAATCACAGTACAGAAGAGACTCTTCAGCCCATTGTGTCTGTAACACAAAGTACACTACCACCTGCACTACATAGAACATAGAAGAATACAGCGCAGTACAGGCCCTTCAGCCCTCGATGTTGCGCCGATCCAAGCCCACCTAACCTACACTAGCCCACTATCCTCCATATGCCTATCCAATGCCCGCTTAAATGCCCATGAGGGAGATTCCACCACTGCTACTGGCAGGGCATTCCATGAACTCACGACTCGCTGAGTAAAGAACCTACCCCTAACATCTGTCCTATACCTACCCCCCCTTAATTTAAAGCTATGCCCCCTTGTAATAGCTGACTCCATACGTGGAAAAAGATTCTCACTGTCGACCCTATCTAAACCCCTAATCATCTTGTACACCTCTATCAAGTCACCCCTAAACCTTCTTTTCTCCCATGAAAACAGCCCCAAGTGCCTCAGCTTTTCCTCATACGATCTTCCTACCATACCAGGCAACATTCTGGTAAACCTCCTCTGCACCCGTTCCAATGCCTCCACATACTTTCTATAGTATGGCGACCAAAACTGCACACAATACTCCAGATGCGGCTGCACCAGAGTCTTATACAACTGCAACATGACCTCAGTACTCCGGGACTTAATTCCTATACCAATAAAAGCCAGTACGGCATATGCCTTCTTCACCGCACTATTTACCTGGGTGGCAACTTTCAAAGATTTGTGTACATGGACACCAAGATCCCTCTGCTCATCCACACTACCAAGTATCCGACCGTTAGCCCAGTACCCCATCTTTTTATTACTCTTACTTTTTTTTTTCCTTACAAGTCAACACCGACCCGCCACCCACCCATACCCCTACATTTACCCCTTACCTAACACTATAGGCAATTTAGCATGGCCAATTCACCTGACTAATTCACTAGTCCTATAGTTTTGAATATAAGTGCTCGTCCAAATACTTGTTAAAGATTGAGGTCAATCACCCCATCTACACTCCCAGACTGCGCATTCCACCACCCTCTGGGTGGAACATTCTTCTCTCAAACCCCCTATAAACCTCTCACCTTGCATTTTTTAAAAATGTCCTCTACTCGTGACCCTTCCACTAAGGGAAGAGCTGCTTTCTATCCACCCTGGCAGTGCCTCTCAAATGTAAGATTTCTTGAACAAAAAGGAATGTTTTTAAAAAAATACATCTACTACCTCATTGGCAACCTCAAGAGGAGGATGAAATCCACATGGACCATAGACTTGTCGATCTGCAGTTTCATAGTTTGATTAGTAACATTTGACTGTAATTTTGCTACATTCCTCTTCCATTCCTGATTTACAGCTATTACTGGAGTGATTTTGTATCCTCTATAATGAAGGCAGGAGCAGAGCACTGGTTCATTTCAATCATTTCCATATCTTCCACATATAGTCACATATTTATATTCTGAAACGTCCCCTTAAATGTTGTCACTGTCTCCTGATAGACCTAACACCTAGCCTGGCATGCTGTTCAGTTAACTCAGCTTTACGTCTAGATAGTTGCCCGTATTTAGGTTTGAAAAGATAGTCTTCACTCAAGTAATCTCCTTCTCAAATTGAATTAAAAATTCAAGAACATGGTGGTCACTGCTACTTTGGGTACCTTAATGGAGGTCACTAATTAATTGTCTCATTACACAATACCCCAATCTGTCGGTTCCAGAACATGCCGTTAAGAAATATCTCAAAAACATTGGAAGAACTCTTCATCCAGGCTTTCCACCCCTCCCCATTCATGGGACATGTGTGTCACTGACTGGCTCGCATTTGTTGCCCATGCCTAGTCATCCTTGAGAAGGTGACAGTGAGCTGCCACATTGAACCGCTATAGTCTATGTGCTGAGGGGTGACCCACAATTCCAGGATTTTGACCCAGTGACAATGAAAGAACGGTAATATACTTCCAACTCAGAATGGTGAGTGGCTTCGAGGGAACTTGCAAGCGGTAATGTTCCGATGTATCTGCTGCCCTTGTCCTAAGTGAAAACTATCGTTGTTTTGAAAGCTGCTGTCTATGGATATTCGGTGAATTTCTGCAGTAAATCAAGTAGATAGAACACACTGTCACTAAACATCAGTGGTGGAGTTTGCAAGCGCATGTGGACGCGATGCCAATCAAGTGAGCTGCTTTGTCCTGAATGGTGTCAAGCTTCCTCAGTGTTATTGTACCTGCACTCATCCAGGCAAGTAGGGAGCATTCCATCACTCGTCTTGTGCCTTGTAGATGGTGGATATGCTCTGGGGAGTCAGGTAATGAGTTATCCCTTGTGTTCCAAGCCACTGACCTGCTCGTGTTCATGTGATGAGCCTAGTTCTGGACAATGGTAACTCTAAGGATGTTGAAAGTAGGAGACTCGGTGATGGTAACACTATTGAATGTCAAGTAACAGTGATTAGATTGTCTTTTATTGGTGATGGTCATTGCCTAGTATTGGTGTAGCGTGAACATTTCTATTCACTTTTCTGCTCAAGGCCAGATATTGATCGGATCTTGCTGCATTTAAACAATGATTGCCTCAGTAGCCAAAAAGTCGTGAATTATGGTGAGCATTATCCCTACTTCTGACTTTATGATGAAGAGGAAGTCATTTATGAAGCAGCTGAATAGGGTTGGGACTAGAATACTACCCTAAGGAACTCCTGCAGAGATGTCCTGCAGCTGAACTGACTGACCTCCGACGATCTTCCTATGTATCAGGTACAACCCCAGCCGACAGAGAATTTGCCCCCTGACAATCACTGATTCTAATTTTGCTAGGGCTCCTCGATATCAAACTCAGCCGAAAGTGGCCATGATATCAAGGGCTGTCACTCTCATCTTGCCTCTGGAATTCAGATCTTTGTTCATGTTTGAGCCAAGGCTGTAATGAGCTCAGGCGCTGAATGACCCTGGCAGAACCCAAATGGCATCAGGAAGTAGGTTATTGCTGACTAGGTGCTGGATGATAGCACTTTCCAACATTTTACTGATAATCGAGTGTAGACTGATTGGGTGGTAATTGGTCAGATTGGATTTGTCGAGCCTTTTGTGGACAGGACATACTGGGCCAAGTTTCTAATTTATCAGGTAGATGCCAGTGTTGTAACTATACTAGAGCAGCTTGGCTAGGGTAGCAGCAAATTCTGGATCACAAGACTTCATAACTGTTGTCAGGGTACATAGCCTTTGCAGTATCCACTGCCTCTGACCATTTCTTGATATCACGTGGAATGAATTAAACTGGTTGAAGATTGGCATCTGTGTTGCTGGGGACTACTGGAAGAAGGAGAGATCAATTACCCATTCAACATTTGTAGCTGAAGATTGCTGCAAATGCTTCAGCCTTCTCTTTTGCACTGATCTGCTGGGCTCTTTCATCATGGAGAATGGGAATATTTGTGCAGCCCCCCTCTTCCAGTGAGTTCATTACTTGTCCACCACCATTCTGAACTGGATGTGAGCGTGAACTTGATCCATTAATTGTGGGATCGCATAGCTCTATCACTTGCTGCTTACATTGCTTGGCACTCAAGTTTGGTAGCTTCAGCAGGTAGACAGATTTTAGACACTCCTGGTGCTGCTCCTCTCATGCCCTCCTGCACTCTCCATTGGCCAGAAGACCACAGGATACAGGGTAAGAATCAGGCCGCAGCCCATCGAGTCTGCGTCACCATTCGATCATGGCTGATGTGTTTCTCAACCCATTCTCCCACTTTCTCCATAACCCTTGACCCCCTTACTAATCAAGAACCTAAGTATCTCTGTTTTAAATACTCTCAATGACTTGATCTCCACAGCCCTTTGTAGTAATGAGTCACCACCCTCTGGCTGTAGAGATTCCTTATCTCAGTTCAGTCCCTTCATCCTCAAGCTGTGCCACCATGTCCTAGTCTCTCCTACCAGTGGAAACATTATCTCCCATGTCCACTCTATCCAGGCCTCTCTGTATTCTTTAAATTTCAATCAGATCCTCCCTAATGCTTCTATACTTCAAGAAGCCCTTCATCCTCAGGATCATTCTTGTAAGCCCCTTCTGGACCTCCTCCAACATCAACACATCTTTCCTTAGATAAAGGGCCCAAAACTGCTCACAATATTCCAAATGTGAAATTTGACGAGAGCCTTAGACATCTGAAGCAGTATACCTGTGGTCTTGTTTTCTAGCCTGGCTGAACTAGGATCGATCCTCTGGCTTGTTTGTAATGGTTCAATGGGTGATATACCAGGCTATGAGGTTGCAAATTGTTTTACAGTATGATTCTACTGCTGTTGATGGCCCACAGCCCCTCATGGATGCTCAGTCTTGAGTTGCTAGATCAGTTTGAAATCTGTCCCACTTAGCACAGTGACAGTGTCATACAACACAACAGAGGGTATTCTCAATGTGAAGCTTATGCAGTTATAGAGCTTTTAGTTTTTTTTCTTTTTATTGTATCCCTCTTTTAAAAGACCACTTTTAAAATATAGAGTACAATTCTATATATCCTTCTATAGGAAAGATGCTGTTAAACTTGAAAGGTGCGGAAAAGATTTACAATGATGTTGCTGGTACTGGAGGGTTTGCATGATCAGGACAGGCTGGAGATTTTTTCCGATGGACTATCAGAGACCAAAAGGGCGACCTTACAGAAGTTTATAAAATCACGAGGGGCATGTATAAGGTGAACATCCAGTCTTTTTCCTAGGGTGGGGCAGTCCAAGACCAGAGAACATACGTTTAAGATAAAAGGGGAAAGATTTTAGTAGTACCTGAGGTGTAACTTTTTCACAGAATGTGGTGTCTGTATGGAACAAACGGCTAGAGAAAATGGTGGAGGTGGGTACAATTGCAACATTTAAAAGACATCTGGATGGGTATATGAACAGGAAAGGTTTAGATGGACATTGGCCAAATGCTGGCAAATGGGACTAGATTAAATGGAGATATTTGATCCACGTGAATGAACTGAACTGAAGGGTGTGTGTTTCCACGCTTATGACTCAAGAGTCCAATCAGATAATGTTCAACAGGACGATTCCTGGTATGGTGGGGGGAAACTATATTATGAGCAAAGAGTCAAAAGTTGGGAACCTATGCAGGAAGACAGAGAAGGAAACGAGGGCAAAAACAAAAGGGGTATCAAAAAGAAGAAAACTCGTGCAAACATTCAAACCGTAGTGTAAAATAATATGACCAGGACGAAAAAGATTAAAGCAACAATTAAGACTCTGTCTTAATGCATAGAGCATTTGCAATGAAGTGAATAAATTAGTCACAGGAATAGATATAAATGAATACAGTCTAGTGGGATTATGGTGATATGGCTGCAGGGTGACCAGGGATCACCCAGAAGTATTCAGTTTTTTTAGGAAGAATAGAAAAAGACTGGAGGAGGTTTGGTAGTACTGCTTGTTAAAGAGGAGCTTAACACAATAGTGAGGGAGAATATTACCTCTGGTGAAATAGAATCTGAATTCATTGAGTTTAGAAGCACCAAAGGGCAGAAGACAATAGGGGGTATTGTATATGGACCACTAAACTGTAGTGGTAACGTTGGGGAAGGCATTAAACATGAAATTAGACCTGCAAGCAATAAAAGGTACAGCTGTAATTGTGGATTACTTTAATGTAGATTAGATATCCTGGAGTGAGAGAGTTGGTTTTCTGGGTAAATGCATTGAGGAACCAGTTAGAGGACAGACCATCTTAGACTGAGCATTGTGTAATGAGAAAGCAATAATTGGCAATCTTGCTGTGTGAAGGCCCTTGGGCAATAGTGATCATCATATGATAGAATTGATAGTTGATACTGAGACGAAGGTCCTGAATGTAGATTTTTAAGTGCGAGCAGCAGCGGAGCAGGAGCGGGAGCAGCAGAGGAAGTGACGTGGACCGGAGGGGCAACCAGGAAGGAAAGCAGTGACCATATATATCAGCAAGGCGGCTAAACCCGAGACTCTACTACTGTAGCGTATCCCACCTGCCCTCCTCCTCTAACCTAGTTAATAAGTAGGAAGAGTGGGAATGACGACCAGGGGACTGCCGGTAATATATCTGGGCAGTGGCTGAACCTGAGACACTACACGTGTTGTGTCTCCCCCCACACCCAACCAAAAATAGGACTCTGGTTTGTTAAGGTAAGGATTTTCTATTTCTTTATCGGTGAATGGTTAAAAATTTACTTTTTATGGTTTATCTATTAATTGGTTTTTAGAAAAAGACTATAGCAGAGGGGAATCAAAGTATTTTAACTCAAACCTATACAAAGTAATAAAGTAATTAACTAAGCAAAGATGGCTGGGCAGGTGATGTGCTGTAGCTGTATGATGTGGGAGCTGGCTGATCCCATTGTGAATGGCAGTGACCACATCTGCAGCAAGTGTTGGTTGCTGGAAGAACTCCGGCTCAGAGTTGATGATCTGGAATCTGAGCTTCAAACACTGCAGCACATCTGGGGGGGGAGAAAGAGTTACTTGGACGCTTTGTTTCAGGAGGCAGTCACACCTGGGAGATTAAGTAATTCACATTCAGTTAGTGATCAGGGACATCAGAGTGTGACTGTAAGTAAGGCAGGTAGGGGGAACCTGAGTTCAGGAGTGCAGGAGCCTCAGCCCTTGACCTTGTCTAATGAGATTCTTGCTCCCTATACGGATGAGAAAAAGGGCTCTGGACAGGATATGCCAGCTGACCACAGCACCATGGTGCAGAAGGCCATTCAAGAGGGGGGAGCAAAAAGACAAGTAGTTGTTATTGGGGATTCTATAATTAGGGGAACAGATAGTATCCTATGCAAGCTGGATCGGGAGTCTCGCATGGTGTGTTGCCTGCCCGGTGCCAGGGTGAAAGGATATTGGAGCGGGAGGGGGAGGATCCAGTTGTTGTGGTCCATGTTGGGACTAACAACATAGGCAAAGCTAGGGTGGAGGACCTGTTTGGGAATTATCAAGCACGAGGAAGGAAATTGAAGTACAGGTCCTCAAGGGTCATAATCTCTGGATTACTGCCCGAGCCATGTGCCAATTGGCATAGGGATAAGAAAATTAGGGAAGTAAACACGTGGCTAAGGGATTGGTGTGGGAAAGAGATTCCATTTCATGGGGCATTGGCATCAGTTTTGGCATCTGTACCATTGGGACGGTCTCCACCTGAACTGATCTGGTACCGATGTTCTAGCGAAAAGGATAAATAGGGTGGTCAATAGGACTTTAAACTTCTGAGGTTGGGGGGGGGGGGGGGGGCGGGGGAAGAGAAGGGAAAGTGAAAGCGACAGGGAGTATGGAGTTAAATGGGAAGATAAGCAGGAGGATAGCATGTATGCAGGTGGATTTAACCTTGAGGCAGATTAGGAATGCAACAAAAAGGAAGGATAACTTAGGACATCTTATGACTTCCAATATCTCTCATGATAAGAAAGGTACTTTACCTGAATGCTCATACCATTCGTAACAAAGTAGATGAACTAACGGCACAGATCGTGAATGATTATGATGTGGTTGCAGGGGGTTCATGACTGGCAGTTAAATATCCAAGGATTTACAACTTATCGAAAAGACAGGGAGGTGGGCAGAGGGGGTGGGGTGGCCTTGTTAGTTAAGAACAAAATTAAATCTATGGCACTGAATGACATAGGGTCGGATGATGTGGTGTCTGTGTGGGTGGAATGGAGGAACCACAAAGGCAAAAAACCATCATGGGAGTTATGTACAGACCTCCTAACAGTGGTAGGGACCAGGGGCACAACATGTACCAGGAAATAGAAAAGGCATGTCAGAAAGGCAAGGTCACGGTGATCATGGGGACTTCAATATGCAGGTGGACTGGGTAAATAATGTTGCCAGTGGATCCAAAGAAAGGGAATTCATGGAATGCTTACAAGATGGCTTTTTGGAACAGCTTGCCATGGAGCCCATAAGGGAGCAGGCTATTTTGGACCTAGTGCTATGTAATAAACCAGACTTTATAAAAGATCTTAAAGTAAGGGAACACTTAGGAAGCAGCGATCATAATATGGTAGAGTTCAGTCTGCAATTTGAAAGAGAAGGCAAAATTGGATGTAATGGTGTTACAGTTAAATAAAGGTAATTATGAGGGCATGAAAGAGGAACTGATGAAAATCAACTGGAAGCAGAGCCTAGCAGGAAAGACAATAGAGCAAAAATGGCAGGGGTTTGTGAGTATAATTGAGGACACTGTACAGAGGTTCATCCCCAAGAAAAGAAAGATTATCCGGGGAGGGATTAGACAGCCATGGCTGACAAAGGAAGTCAGGAAATGTATCAAAGAAAAAGAGAGATCCTATAAAGTGGCCAAGAGCACTGGGAAATCAGAAGATTGGGAAAGCTACAAAAAAAAAAAGAGGATAACAAAGAAATAAGGAAGGAGAGGATCAAATATGAAGGTAGGCTAGCCAGTAATATTAGAAATGATAGTAAAAGTTTATTTCAATATACAAGAAACAAACAACAGGCAAAAGTAGACATTGGGCCACTTCAAACTAATGCTGGAAGGCTAGTGATGGGAGATAAGGAAATAGCTGGAGAACTTAATAAGTACTTTGCGTCAGTCTTCACAGTGGAAGACATGAGTAATATCCCAACAATTAAAGGGAGTCAGGGGGCTGAGTTGAGTATGGTTGCCATTACAAAAGAGAGTGTGCTAGAAAAGCTAAAAGGTCTTAAAATTGACAAATCTCCTGGCCCCAATGGGCTACATCCTAGAGTTCTGAGGGAGGTGGCTGAGGAAATAGTGGAGGCGTTGGTTGAGATCTTTCAAAAGTCACTGGAGTCAAGGTAAGTCCCGGATGATTGGAAGACCGCTGTTGTAACCCCATTGTTCAAGAAAGGATCAAGATAAAAGATGGAAAATTATAGGCCAATTAGCCTAACCGCGGTTGTTGGTAAAATTCTAGAATCCATTGTTAAGGATGAGGTTTCTAAATTCTTGGAAGAGCAGGGTCGGATTAGAACAAGTCAACATGGATTTAGTAAGGGGAGGTCATGCCTGACAAACCTGTTAGAATTCTTTGAAGAGGTGACAAATAGGTTAGACCAGGGAAACCCAGTGGATGTGGTCTATCTCGACTTCCAAAAGGCCTTTGATAAGGTGCCACACGGGAGGCTGCTGAGTAAGATGAGGGCCCATGGTGTTCGAGGTGAGCTACTGGCATGGATTGAGGATTGGCTATCTGACAGAAGGCAGAGAGTTGGGATAAGAGGTTCTTTTTCGAAATAGCAGCCGGTGACAAGCGGTGTCCCACTAGGTTCAGTGTTAGGGCCGCAGCTGTTCACATTGTATATTAATGATCTGGATGAAGGGACTGGTGGCATTCTAGCGAAGTTTGCCGATGTTACGAAGATAGGTGGACAGGCAGGTAGTACTGAGGAAGTGGGGAGGCTGCAGAAGGATCTAGACAGTTTGGGAGAGTGGTCCAGGAAATGGCTGATGAAGTTCAATGTGAGCAAATGCGAGGTCTTGCACTTTGGCAAAAAGAATACAAGCATGGACTACTTTCTAAACGGTGAGAAAATTCATAAAGCTAAAGTACAAAGGGATCTGGAAGTGCTAGTCGAGGATTCTCAAGGTAAACATGCAGGTTGAATCCGTGATTAAGAAAGCGAATGCAATGTTGTCATTTATCTCAAGAAGGTTGGAATATAAAAGCAGCGATGTGCTACTGAGACTTTATAAAGCTCTGGTTAGGCCCCATTTGGAGTACAGTGTCCAGTTTTGGTCCCCACACCTCAGGAAGGACATACTGGCACTGGAGCGTGTCCAGCGGAGATTCACACGGATCATCCCTGAAATGGTAGGTCTAACATATGAGGAACGGCTGAGGATTCTGGGATTGTATTCATTGGAGTTTAGAAGGTTAAGGGGAGATCTAATAGAAACTTACAAGATATTACATGGCTTGGAAAGGGTGGATGCTAAGAAATTGCTTCTGTTCGGCGGGGAGACTAGGACCCGTGGGCACAGCCTTAAAATTAGAAGAGGTCAATTCAGAACAGAAACGCGGAGACACTTCTTCAGCCAGAGAGTGGTGGGCCTGTGGAATTCATTGCCGCGGAGTGCAGTGGAGGCCAGGATGCTAAATGTCTTCAAGGCAGAGATTGATAAATTCTTGATGTCACAAGGAATTAAGGGTTACGGGGAGAATGCGGGTAAGTGGAGTTGAAATGCACATCAGCCATGATTAAATGGCTGAGTGGACTCGATGGGCCGAATGGCCTTACTTCCACTCTTTTGTCTTATGGACTAGAACACTCACCTTGGTCAGCTTTGGTTGCTGGTTTCCAGTTTTCAGCACTAATGACTGGGAGACAAACTTGTCCTTTCTCATCAATGTTGGGGTGATAGATCTTTGTCTTGAAAGTAATTTTAGGTGGTTTGAAAGGATATTCTGATGGAAAGCTTATTTCAATCCTGAAAGCTCCTTTGTCATATGGAGGGTTATCCTAAAACAGGGGGAAAGTATTTTAGTATGTTTAGCACAACCACAGAAATAACACTTTAGACATCATAATCTTAATAAACACCTAGCTTTTATAAACAGATCTAAATTACATGATCTAACATAGGTGTTACTGCATGAAGAAACATTGCACAGTGTATGTAAAATGTCGATAGCCCTTATTGTCAACATATTCCCAGGTAGAACAATTTCTAACACAAAAGGTTAAAATGTGAACACTCTAGAAACTGACAGTTGTCCCAAATCATTTATATTACTGCAGTATGACAAAAAAACTTTTCCAAGGATTGGATAATTCTGGAAGAAAAATTCTTTCCCACCTTCTTTGTTGTGGACTCCATGCCATGTAGAGGATGAGGAAATTCTTGAAGTGAAAGAAAACTTAAGGGATTAACTTAAAACTAATTTGTCACTTTTAAAAAAAAATACAGCTGTGTGTTGATGCATGCTAGAAGTACACCAATATTCCAATCTGGACACGTTCCAGATAATTACTTCCTATAACAAAAATAGAGATTGCTGGAAAAGCTCAGCAGGTCAAGCAGCAGCTGAGGAGAGAAAGCAGAGTTAACGGAGTTCTGAGAAAGGGTCACTTGACCCAAAACATTAACTCCGATTTCTTTCCACAGCTGCTGCCAGATCTGCTGGGCTTTTCCTGCAATTTCTAGTTTTGTTTGATTTACAGCATCTGCAGTGGTTTTAATTTATCTTTTATACCCAGTGAACTAAAACAACTCCACAATCTATGAATTAAACATAACATACACAAAGTAATGCGGTTGTAGCACAGCAAAGGATGAACCCAATAAGCCAGACAAATTCAAATTCAATCACTCCAAATTATGGAGACAGAATGTTTTACCAATAAAGAGAAGATAAAAGCTTTGCAAGCTGGTGAGGCATACAGCCCCAGCCAGCCTGCTCCTTCATTCAATAAGATCTTCCACTTCAACCCTACTTTCCCAGTCTCGATATATTCAGAGTCCTTAAAAGTGTGTCCAAAAGTTTTATCAACCTGAATCACATAATCCTCTAGATCAAAGAATGACAAAGTGGCAACATTTCTCAAATGCTAACTGGCCAACCCCATATTTTGAAACAATGACCCTTACTTCTAGATGAACAGGCTCTCCGCATCACCTTCAAGAAAATCTCACATAAAACAAGAGACCGGTTTGGATTACAAACTTCACACAAATGGATCTCAATTCCAAAATAATAACATTGTAAATTTGTGCAAAGAGGTTTTCCACACTTTATGAAAAATACTGAACAAATCAGTTGAGTTGCATATATGTTAACTTTGTTTCAAAGTTTTTACTGAAACATTACCAAGAAAATTTCTCTGCACAAAATGTTGCATCACAGATTTCAAAGATACACTCAGCTTAGTGCTTCAGAGTGCTGCAGTCCAACTTATAAAACGGTACACACTGCTGCTACAGTGGTGATGGAGGTAAGGAACACTTAAAGGCATAAATAGGATGCTGATCAAACAGACCTCATTCTGCTGGATAGTGTCAAGCTTCCTGGAGATGCAACTGTTGTAGACTCGCCAACTTTAAGGGTATTTAAATGGCCACTGGATAGGCATATCAACAAGAATGGAATAGTGTAGGATAGATGGACTTCAGATTGGTTTCACAAGTCGGCGCAACATCAAAGGCCGAAGAGCATTACAGCACAGTACAGGCCCTATGTTCTATATATACCCACCAGACAAGTGGAAAATATTTCACTCTTAAATGTGTTTTGCAAATGATCAAAATGGTCAAACATTGCTTCCTAATGGCATTATTGGTGTATCTATACCAAATAAACTGCAGTTGCTCAAAGGAGGCGTGCAACACCACTTTCTCAAAGGCAACGAAAAGGTGATAATGTTTTGGCAGTCAGATAGTGAAATGCATGCTGCAGAATTCCCAGTCCAGTTAGGTAGGTCCAGGAGGTTGATAGTTGGGGAATTCAATAACAGCAATGCTGTTGAACATCAGGGGAAGATGCCAGTTTGCACATTTCTTGCCATCATTATTGGAATGTTGCCCAGACCTTAATGCTGGTGTACACTGACTGCTCATTATCTGAGGCGTTTGCAAATAGTACTGAACACCACAAACACAATGAACATGCCTATTTCTGCCTATGTATAAGGATAGGCAATTAGATATAAGATCAGAGGGCCTAGGACATATCACTATGCTTTAAACATGGGGAAAGTGAGGACTGCAGATACTGGAGATCAGTCGAGAGTGTTGTGCTGGAAAAGTATAGCAGGTCAGGCAGCATCCGAGGAGCAGGAGAATTAACGTTTTGCGCGCAAGACCTTCATCAGGAATGGTGCATTTCTTGCTATGCTTTAAACATGGGAATATATGTAGAAAAGGACCAGATTATCTACTTCCATGCAATAATTTCTATAATAATTCTCATTTAAAAGACAGGAATATAGACCCAGCACACTTAGTGAGTTGCCATGGAAAATATCCCTCAAACGGCACTGTTAATATTTGTGCCTGCAGTGTTGAAACCACACCCAATAGAACTACTTAAAGATCGGTCTGCACTCTTCTCAAGCACCACTACTCACAGCAGCACAACACTAATAAACAGAAGGAAGCATTGCCAGGTGAAAGGTGATGAGAAGTAATTGCTTCCAAGAGATTGAGCATCATGAATAGATAAGAATATTGAACTATGGGAAATTTGAGCACAATTTACGCCCGATACAATGGCATAAGATTGCATAAGCTTCACATCAGAACTGAAAAATGGTGTCTTGTTTCACACATCATTGACCAACCTAGATAGACTAGGAATGGAGGACAAAAACGTTGTGCATCTGTAACTTTAGTAACCACAAATAGTACCACTGCTCCAGTTTCCTGCAGTCCTTTTGGTTAATGGAATAATAGCTAAATCCAGATAGTCTGGCACCTGCTAATCACATCACATGCTTCTTTCAATTAGCCTCTTTTTCAGTCAAGAGTGACTTCCCAAGGGTAGTAACACCTGGTATAGTCAGGTACTATTAGCATTATGGGAGGTACTAGGTAGATCCCCACTTTGATGTTCCTGCTCAACAAAATTCTTACAGTTTCTGTGTGATCAATTTTTCTATGATGCAGGTAACTATTCTGCTTTGATAAATCCCAGTTTGGCCTGGCCCAGAAAGCTATACAAAAAAATACATGAATCAAAAAGCAAAATACGACAGATGCTGGAAATAAAAACAAAAAGCTGGAAATACCCAGGTCAGACAGCTTCTACAAAGAGAAGAAAAATAGTTAACATTTCATGTTGTGACCTTGCATTATGCATGGTCTCTTACACAACAATAATATACCATCCAGGATAAAAAAAGACACTTTGTATGCACGCACCCAGTCCCAGGACAGACCATATAATCTAGGAGGGCACTGCTATGCTGGACATTTGGAGTTCAACATCAGACCATTGTACATTTAGAGAACATTAAACCAAGGCACTTCTCCTCTCTGGGCAGAGGTTAAAAAATACTATTTCAAAAAAACAGCAAGGAGTGAACCCTGGCAGCCAATACTTGTTGCTTGGTAAATACCACTGAGAAAAATGTCTGGAAAGGATCTCATTACTGATTGAGAGTTTGATACATGCAAGTTGGCTGTGTTTGTCAAAATTCAAAAAGACTACTCAAAAGTACTTAATTGACTGTGGACACAACAGGTTCTATACAAATGCAAGTTGTGTTATTGTCCAAAAATAGGCTGTCTCTATACAAGTAAATGGGGATTTAAATTTCTTTGGTTGGTGTCCCTGCTTTTCATTGATAGTTTGCCTGCAACAAATTGAATATTAAGAAAATAGAAAAGCCTGTTAAAAATCATATTTACATCTACCCTGCACAATTATGGAAGTCCCTGACAGTGGAGTTGACTCATAGGATATACAGCTAGAATATTTTGTGACTTAATTTTTGCAAAGAATTGCCAGAATTGTAAGCCATGCAATTTGGAATGCTGTACCAATCTAGTCTACTTTTTGATGGTGAACACGAACATGTTTAATTGTACTCTACAGCACACTAGGGAGGTGTGTGTAGCAGTGATAATCAGAGAAGCAGACTGGGTGGGGTGTGCAAAAGGTCCGCATCACTGTGAAGCAGAGTGGGAGAGTGGACCTGTGTGGGACTTGGAACATAAACAAGGAAATGGTCTTTCTAGCAAAGTGGATTAAAGATCAGCTTGAGGGTAGGAAACAGAGGATAGTAGGTAAAGGTTGTTTTGTAACTGGAAGTCTACATCAAGTGCCTTACAAGAGGGTTATGTGCTGGGTCCTTTGCTGTTTGGAATGTACCTGAATGATCTAGATATGAATTTAGGGGGTTTGATCAGTAAGTGGCATGGTAAATAGTGTAGCCTTTGACTACAGGACAATGTAGATGGGTTGGTCAAATCGGCAGAAAGCTGACAAATGGAGTTCTATCCTGAAAAGTGAGAGATGGTGCATTTTGGCAAGACTAACAAGGCAAGGGAGTACACAACGAATGATAGGATTATGGGAAGTACAGAGAATCAAAAAGAATCTTGGGGAGCATATCCATAGATCCTCGAAGGCAACACAACATGAATAAAGTGGTTAAAAAGGTATAGGAGATACTTGATTTTGTTTAATTGTGGCACTGAACACAAGAATAGGAATGTTACAATGGAGCTGTGTAAGATGTCACTTAGGCCACAGTTTGTACTGTTCTATCTCCCATACTATTGGAAAGACAGCTCAGGCATCAGTCCTGGTGAACATGAAGCACTAGGTAGAAGAGAGAAGGTGCGGATTTGGGGGTGAGCAGTGGGGGATGGGATGACACTTTGAGGGGCATGGATAAGAAACCTCTCTCTTTAGTTACTGGAGGAGTTAAAAACCAGAAGCACACAGATTTAAAAGTAAAGGAAAGGAGGTTCAGAGGGAATTTAAGGAAGAGGTTTTCACCGACAGGATGGTGGGTACCTGGAATTCCCTGTCTGAAAGGGTATTTGACGCAGGGATCAAAAGTATTTAGCCAATCTCTTGCAGCACCATAGCATAAGAGGCTACAAGATCTGAAAAATGAGTACAGTGGATGTGTGCTGAATGAGCTTTCCAGACTTGATGGGCTGAAAGACATCTTTCTGCACTGTAAAACTGACTGTTCAGGACCTAGCATTTCTTTGCTGTTATGTCCAGAAACCGCTCACTCCCTGCTTTTTTGTAGTATTCTAGAAATTTTTTTAATATTTTCACTTCATTTATACATCGCTAAATCTAAAAAATGTGGAATTTTTCCCACATGAAATGCTAGTGGAAGTCCTAGAATTAGCAACATGTCAGATAACAAATCTTGGCTCAGTCAGCAGAAGTTAAATGGTACTGATGATTCAATCAGTGGTATTATTGCTGTTAAATCAAGGTCCACGTAACATTTTGGGGACTCTGGTTTGAATGCCACCACAGCAGATGGTGGAATTTAAATTCAATACAAATCTGAAATTTAAGAGTCTAATAATGATCATGAAACCATTGTCAATTGCTGGAAAAACTCATCAGGTTCACTAATGTCCTTTAGGGAATCTGCCATCCTTCCCTGGTCTGGCCTACATGCAAATCCTGACCCACAGCAATGTGGCTGACTCTTGACTGCCTTCAAGAATGGGCAAAAAATGCTGGTCTAGCCAGCAAATGCCCTTATCCCACGAATAAAAACTGCGCTGCTTGGTAATTCAAGATTTTTTTAAAAATTACACTCAGTGAAATGACACCAGGAGAGATACATTAGAAATAATAAAACATGCATTCGTTCAACTTTGTATTAAGACTGTCAGATAAAATACCCAAAAGAAAACTGAATACAACCAAAGTATGTGATGTTTTACTCCCAAAAATCCCATTATCCACAACCAATGATTGGAGAGATATGGTACTTCTCAGTTGAGTGTAGCAATATCATAGCCATGACTATGTGCTCCCAAACTATAGCAGCTTTGGAGGACCTACACTGTAAATGCACTGCAGAGTGTTGTGCTAGCCGTAGGAGTGTTGCTGCAGCAGCAGTAACAAAAGCAGGTATAGAGTTTGGCAGATGTGCTGGGGCTAGGAGCACTGCAAAACCGTATAGATTTGGGAGAGTGCGCTTAGGAAAGGGTAGCATAATCTAGACCACAATTTCCAGATTCAGTGGTATTTTATAGTTTTTGTTAGAAACGTGCTCTGTTAGCATGTGTTAAAAAGAACTTCTCTCAATATGGTGTCATATTATTGCTGGAATTTTATGGTTCTGTATACCGACTTTCCCCACGTCAAGCCACATCACTACTTGAATAATTCAACCACTTTCTGCTTCTTTGAATTTGATTTCAGTTTAAACTGCTGCAAGAGAATCTAGACCAGAATCTGTTCTGGAGGGATTCATTGATTACTCAAAGCATCAATTGAATCGCTTCTGGGGTAGAAGTGACCTGTACAAGGAGGATGGATTGAAAGGGGACCAATATGCTGGCAGGGAGTTTTGCTAGAGTTGCTCAGGAGGATTTAAACTGGGGAGGAGACCCAGAGAGATACTGAAGAAAGTTCTATCAAAGATTGGTACAGTTGAGAAAACAAGCAAGACAGGCAGGGAGAAAGCAGAGAACAAGGTAGGACTGATAAATTAAACTGCATTTATTTCAATGCAAGGGGTCTAACAGGGAAGGCAGATGAACTCAGGGCATGGCTAGGAACATGGGACTGGGATATCATAGCAATTACAGACACATGGCTCAGGGGCTGGCAGCTTAAATGTTCCAGTATACAAATGCCATAGGCATAGGCAGGATAGAAAGGGAGGAGGGTGAGGGGGGGGGGGGGGGGGGAGGTTTTGATAAGGGATAGCATTATTGCTGTACTGAGGGGGTATATTCCTGGAAAAACATCCAGGGAAGTTATTTGGGTGGAACTGAGAAATAAGAAAAAGGTGGTCACCTTATCAGGATTGTATTATAGACCCCCTAATAGTCAGAGGGAAATTGAGAAACAAATTTGTACGGAGATCTCAGCTATCTGTAAGGATAACACGGTGATTATGGTAGGATATTTTAACTTTCCAAATACAGACTGGGACTGCCACAGTGTTAAGGGTTTAGATGGAGAGGAATTTGTTAAGTGCATACAAGGCAATTTTCTGATTCAGTATGTGGATGTACCTACTAGAGAAGATGCAAAACTTAACCTACTCTTGGGAAATAAGGCAGGGCAGGTGATGGAGATGTCAGTGGGGAGAGCACTCTGGGGCCAGCAACCATAATTCCATTAGTTATAAAATAGTGATGGAAAAGGATAAATTAGATCTAAAAGTTGAAGTTCTAAACTGGAAGGCGGCTAATTTTGACAGTATTAGGCAAGAACTTTCAAAAGCTGACTGGGGGCAGATATTCCTTGGCAAAGGGACGGCTGGAAAATGGGAAGCCTTCAGAAATGAGATAACAAGAGTACAGAGACAGTATATTCCTGTTAGGGTGAAAGGAAAGGCTGGTAGGTATAGGGAATGCTGGATCACTAGAGAAATTGAGGGTTTGGTTAAGAAAAAGAAGGAAGCACATGTCAGATATCAACAGGAGAGAGATCAAGAGAATCATTAGAACAGGAGAAAGGCAGTAGGGGTAATACTTAAGAGGGAAATCAGGAGGGCAAAAAGGGGACCATGAGATAGCTTTGGCAAATAGAGTTAAGGAGAATCCAAAGGGTTTTTACAAATACATTGAGAAAAGGGTAACTCGGGAGAGAATAGGGCGCCTCAAGGAACAGCAAGGCAGACTTTGTGTGGAGTTACAGGAGATGAGGGAAGATACTAAACAAGTATTTTGCATCAGTGCTTACTGTGGAGGAGGACATGGAAGATATAGAATGTGGGGGAAATGAATGGTGACATCTTGAAAAAATGTCCATATTACAGAGGAAGTGCTGGATGCCTTGAAAATGCATGAAGGTGGATAAATCCCCAGGACCTAATCAGGTGTACCCTAGAACTCTGTGAGAAGCTAGGGAAGTGATTGCTGGGCCTCTTGCTGAGATATTTATATCAACGATAGTCACAGGTGAGATGCCAGAAGACTGGAAGTTGGCTAACGTGGTACCATTATTTTAAAAATGGTGGGAAGGACAAGCCAGGGAACTATAGACTAGTGAGCCTGACGTCAGTGGTGGGCAAGTTGTTAGACGGAATCCTAAGGGACAGGATTTACACACATTTGGAAAGGCAAGGACTGACTAGGGATAGTCAACATGGCTTTATGCGTGGGAAATCATGTGCCATGAACTTGATTTGAGTTTTTTGAAGTAACAAAGGATTGATGAGGGCAGAGCGGTGGATGTGATCTTTATGTACTCCAGCAAGGCATCCAACAAGGTTCCCCATGGGAGACTGATTAGCAAGGTTAGATATGGAATACAGGGAGAACTAGCCATTTGGATACAGAACTGGCTCAACAGAACTGGTAGTGGAGGGTTGTTTTTCAGACTGGAGGCCTGTGACCAGTGGAGTACCACAAGGATTGGTGTTGGGTCCACTACTTTTCATCATATATAAATGACTTGGATGTGAGCTTAAGGGATATAGTTAGTAAGTTTGCAGATCACACCAAAATTAGAGGTGTAGAGGATAGCAGAGAAGGTTACCTCAGATTACAATGGGATCTGGGTCAGATGGGACAATTGGCTGAGTGGCAGGTGCAGTTTAATTTAGATATATGCAAGGTACTGCATTCTGGGAAAACAAATCTTATTAAGCGTATAAGCCCTGCTAAGGTCAGTGTTGCTGAACAAAGAGTGCAGATTCATAGCTCCTCGAAAGTAGAGTCGCAGTGCCAGATAGGATAGTGAAGGTGGTGTTTGGTATGCTTTCCTTTATTGGTCAGAGCATTGAGTATAGGAGTTGGGAGGTCACGTTGCAGCTGTACAGGACGTTGGTTCGGCCACCTTTGGAATATTGCATGCAATTCTGGTCTCCTTCCTATTGGAAGGATGTTATGAAACTTTGATGGGCTCAGAAAAGATTTACAAGGATATTGCCAAGGTTGGAGGATTTGAGCTATGGGGAGAGGGCCGTTTTCCCTGGAGTGACGAAGGCGGAGTGGTGACTTCAGAAGCTTATAAAATGAGGGGCATGAATAGGATAAATAGACAAGGTCTTTTCCCTGGGGTGGGGGAGTCCAGAACTTGAAGGCATAGATTTAGAGTGAGAGGGGAAAGAAATAAAAGAGACCTAAGGGGAAACCTTTTCAAACAGAGGATGGTGCATGTATGGAATGAGCTGCCAGAGAAAGTGGTGGAGGCTGGAACAGTTGCAACATTTAAAAGACATCTGGATGGGTATTTGAATAGGGAGGGTTGAGGGGGAAAACGGGTCAAGTGTTGGCAAACAGGACTAGATTTGGTTGGGCTATCTGATCAGCATGGACGAGTTGGACTGAACGGTCTGTTACTGTGCTGTAGATCTCTATGATTTATAAAAATGTAGGACCTGAATATCTATTTTCTACAGCATGCCAGATTTACAATTGCTAAAATGACCAGTGCCCACAAGTTATTTTGACAATTATGAAGCAATTTTCAAAGAGGCATTCCCTCATTTTTATACATCACCTCTGCGAAAGTACTGTTGGTAGTAATGTCTAAAATTATGCATCTCAACAGGAGATAGGGACAAATTACCTAGTGGCACAAAGTCATAAAAGAACACCATCTATAAAATGATTGTTTCTGTTATTTAGCCAAGGAAAAACAAAACATTTTTCAAGTAGTAAAGTGATTAGGATGTAAAAGGACTGGCTAGTGTGTGCTGTCCATCAGTGCTGCAGGTTCACTGATATGGGGTTTTCAGTAGAAAACTGGATACTTTAGACAGGTTTTCTTCCCAGTGATGTGGGGTAGTTGGAAGAGTAGAGTATCTTTTGGCAGCAGCCAGCCCACGCACAATGAACTGACAGACCTCTTTCTGCAATAGCATTTACGCGTTTCTATGTCAGCTCCCAGTGAACTTGTTTTTTGTAGAGGGGGCACGAGGGAAGGAAGGAAGAGAAAAGAGGTTAAGTCATTCCTTGCGTAGTGAAACTGAACTTGGCAAACATGTCATGAGTACTGGCAATCATGCAACATGTCACAAATGCTGCATTGTTTCCACATAACATCTGGTCCATCCTGCTCAATATAATGAAGCTCATATTTACTACTTCACTATTGAGGACCAGAAATGTGAACCAACAGCCAGATGAGAACTTTTGCCAGTGAACATTGATGTCATTTATTCAGGGTCAAGCGATTTCAAATGTCAGGTAAACACATCAACAAAGCTTTACACTTTTTTTTAAAAACATATGGAATAATGGTTTTAAGTTGCATTTTCCTTTCTTCATTTAACCACACGGAGTTGGTACAAAACAGCTAGAAACCACACAACTGTTGAAGCTGCATACATTGACAATTTAAAATCTCTCAGCCTCTCTCAAACAGAATCATCTCCATTTATTCAAAAATAAATATACTACCCGTTTTTCACAGATGCAACGCCCATGGTCCATCATTTTGTGCTTGGTAAACAAGCACAGCCATTTTTAGCATTTACCACTCAATTTATATAAGATATTAAAGTTCTTTTTATTGTCACAGTACCCAGCAGGCTAGATTGTATATATCAATTCTGCATGCCGTCAGGCAAATCTGATAATAACCCCACCCCAGAAAAGGATTTTTAAAACAAAAATGTTGGACATGTTTACTTTGAAACTACAAAATAGCCACTAGCTAAAATGAAATCGGAGAAGGCTGTAGTCGTGCAATAAAAATTTGCAAATACAATAAATTGCAATACAAAACAAATCACCAGTTTAGATTTTGCAGTGAAAGTAATGCCAAGATGAGAAATGCTCACGCCTCGTCAAGCAAAACTGGAAACAGCTGGCACCTGCACTTGCAGAAATCCAGAATTTGCTGTCAGAAATAGCCCACTCGTCCACAAGGTGTGATAGCAGCTCTTGGCGATAGATTTGTCACCAAAAGACATAAAAGTGCCAACTTGGGCAACGAATTCCCATGAATCAGAAAAGGGTTAATTCTGGTATTTTCAGGGGAAAGAAAATTTTTAAACAGTGTAATCATTGATAATTACTTCCAAATAACTGCTCTAGCCTGAAAAATTTGATTTTACAAGTGTAGAAGTGATTTATTTCCCACCTCCCTTCTCTCCGTTTCTTTGCTCTGGATTGTAGATCAAAATGGTAAAAGGACTGATTGATTAGATTCCCTACAGTGTGGAAAGAGGCTCTTCGGCCCAACTAGTCCACACCGACCCTCCAAAGAGTAATCCACCCAAACCCATTTCCCTCTGACTAATGCACCTAACACTATGGGCAATTTAGAATGGCCAGTTCACCTGACCTGCACATCTTTGGACTGTGGGAGGAAACCAGAGCACCAGCCAAAGACTATGGAAGATGCTAATGCACTTTAAAAAACTAGTTATGGAATTCATCATAAGTTGTGTCAACACATCTTTTTTCAAACAGTGGAGGGGAGAAAGAGATCTAGGACACCATGGGTCAATGTTCAAAGTTAGCTTTGCCCAGCATCTAGTGTTCAATTAGGGCTAGTCACAAATGTCAGAAGTGATGAACATGACAACAGCAGTGCTGACTAGCTCCTGGGCAAATGAACAACTTGTGCGATGACAATACCAAGAGAGATGTTATAAAGTACAGATTTGAGACGGCCCAGGGAATCCCTTGTGGCCTCATCCTGCAAGCCTCTCTTGGTTTGTCCCAGAGATTGTATGTTTGGTAGTCTGGAATGAAAAGTTAACTCTTATAGTTTAGTTTAATTTTAGTCATCCCCTTTATTTACTAATCTGTAAACCAAGCTAACCTGGATTCTAATAACCCAGGAAAGTAGGACATCAACTCTTAAGAGCCGTAGCAGGCTACTCTGCTGAATTATCACAAACAGGCTACCTTTATACAGAAGTTTACAAAAGCTGTACTGTCACAGACAGGCTTTCATTGTACAAAGCGTTAACAAAAGCTCTGCATGTTCTGAACTAGACAGATATCAGTGAAGGACAATAATTCAGCAGAGAAGCTAATTGATAGAGTTTTGTTTCGAGGTCAGAATCAAACAATTTCACAATGGAACCGCCATAAACTTTACCACTCAGTGTCCTGTTTATACAGATTCACTGATGTTAAAGCGAGTGTTCTTAATTGCCTTACCATCCTTGCCTATTTTCTAGTGTGCACCAAATGTGTTCTATAATTCAACATTACACTTTAGTCTACATGTTCAAGGACAAGTTAAGACTATAAACTTTCTCATTCCCTCCTTTTATCATTTCAAAACAAAACTACCAGGTAAAGAAAAGATCATTTTTTCTCTGTCTGCAGTGAAGCCTAGGGGACACTCTCATCAGCTGCAGCAAGTAGTTACCTCTTTTGAATGGAATACTTCACAACTTTTGTACCAACAAATTTGCATCTTCCATGAAGTATTAAAAGAATGTGGAATGAAGGAGAGAATGAAGAACAAAGTTTTGAGAAGCAAAAAGGAACATCTCATTGGATTCCATGAACCAGGGCTATTTAAAAGCATTTCCTCGGTATGTGCCCCTCCACCCATAACATCCATGTTTCCTGATTTATATCTGCCTGTGCATATGTGAAGGGGTTTAAGTAAAGCATTAGTGAGGCTAAAAAGTGAATAGCTTGGATTGGCCCAAGATCTCCTTTTGGAAAGTACCGAGAGTACAGGTCAAAATCCAAGGCCAAAATATTTCTATTGTAACAAAGTAGGACACATTCTTTCAGAATACTGGAAGTTTGTCAGGGAAGCCACAGAACTTTCTGGGGTTTGAAAAAATGAGTCCAAAAGGGAACATCAAAAGAAAAATGCCACAAACTGAATACTAACTCTGTCGACAAGAGATAAATACTGTTGTGACTGCAGGGGGCATGCATAGGGAAGACAGAAGTGTGACCTGCTGTCTGGGACTGTAGTACTTAAGGTAGCTAAGGAATTACCGTGAACAGTTGATTTACTCTTGGGAATTTTGTTTTTAGTTCACCTGTGGAACTTGGCAATTAATGCTGGCCAGGCATCAATGCCCTATTCTTAGTTGCCTTTGAGAAGTGGTAGCGAACTAGTTTCTTGAACCACTGTAGTCCACATGCTATGGTTAGGGAGGGAATTCTAAGATTTTGACCAAGTGATACTTTAGGAACGGTCAGGGTGGCAAGTGCATTGAAGGAGAATTTGTAGGTGATGTGTCTATGCATCTGCTGCCCTGTCCTTCTAGATGGAAGCAGTTGTGGTTTGGAAGGTGCTATTGGAAGATCTTTGGCAAATTTCTGTGTACCTTTTACATAGTATACACTGCTGCTATCGAGCATTGGTAGAGGAGTGGATGCTTAAGAACGTGGTACCAATCAAGCAGGCCGCGTTGTCCTGTATGGTGTCATGCTCGAGTGTTGTTCGAGGTACACTCATCCAAACAAGTGGGTAGTATTTTGTCACACCCTGACTCATGCCTTGTAGATACTGAAAATGACTTCAGGAAGTGAGGTTATTACTCACTGCAGCATTCAAAATTATTTGGTTAGGGTGAAAACTGTAGCTGTGATGATAATCATGGCAAGTTCTAGTGAGGCTAAAGAGATGTAAAGTTGCAAGAACACATTTCCTGTTAATTTTCAAATCATACATAGTGACTACAGCAATTGCCAAAGTATATTACCAGAGGTCAAAGTAACATCACAAGAAAACATTAGCTGAAATTCTTTAAGAATGAGAATATTTTAAAAGTTTTGGCATGTCATTATTAATTTAAGGAGAGGAAGTAGATCCAGAGTTTTAAAAAGTTAGCCCAGGCAGCTCACACTGGAGCCGTGACCAAAGGTGCTCTGGAATGCTATTATATCAAAAACAGTTCTGACAAGCAATTGGAGACACTCTCACAGACCTGCAAAAGAATAATATATAGTATACCATAAAATGTGGTCCAGTCCATTTATCTTAAGATGATATCGAAAGTGGCACATAATATTCCTATAGCAAACATGCAGGAAGGAGAAAAATGCAAGTATCACAAAGTATTCCAGGTGTGTCCAGTATTTCATACAGATGCAGCGCAATTCTGTAAAAAAACGTCACAGTTCAGGTAGTAAAAAACCCTCAACATGCAATTAAAACATCACATTTGATACCAGTTTTTAAAAGAACCAATTAGTCCAGCATTGATAGATTGTGAAGGATCAAAACAGAACACTAGTGTATCGTTACAACTGCAGACAGGAATCTCAATTTCTAGAAGCTGCTCCTTTAAAGGACCATTACAGCAAAAGGTATCAGTGGAAATGTTAACTTTTTCCTCTACTTAGGAGTCATATAGCATAGAAAAGAGACACTTTGGTCCAACCAGTCCATGTTCCCAAACTAAACAGTCCCACCTGCCTAGGCTTGGCCCATATCCTCCAAACCTTCCCTTTTCATTAACTTTTCCAAGTGTCTTTCAAAACACTAACTGTAACTGCATCCATGACTTGTCATAGACTACTAACTGAATTATACTCAGATCTAAAGTCTTCCAAGGTAACAGCAGCAGTTTGGGCATAAAACAATTGAAGTCAACTGCACATCACCGACAAACACAAAGAGCTTTGGAGGGACATGCAAAGCCATGATTTTGTCATGAATATTCACAGGACTGGGACAAAGGAATAAATTTCTTAGTACTTACTACCAGAGGCTTCCCAAATTTGAATTGTTCTTTGGCCATGATATTAGAGGTCCATTAAAACTAAATAAAGGGGGATCTAAGATGACAGCGATCTGAGAAGATCGCACTGCAGAGCTTCGCATCGCAGCAGGAGCAGGATGGTCCTTTAACCCACCCAACTCAGGTCATCAGGATTTCTTGGGGTGTTGGAAAGATTGTGGAGCCCCAAGAAACATTTAAAAATTGACTTACCTGAGCATGAGCAGCAGCTGGAAGACCTGGAGCACAGGACGGATGAGGTGGAGCACAGGGCCACAGTGGTGGAAGCTGATGCCAGTTCATTCAAGGAAGAGATCCAAACCCTGAAGATGCAGGTTCGTAATTTGCGTGACCAAGTGGATGATCTTGAGAACAGGGGCAGGAGAAAAAAAAAACATTCGGATCATCGGTCTGCCTGAGGGTAAGGAAGGTGAGCTGCCTGCGCAATTTGTTGAAGATTGGCTTCCGAAATTCTTGACTTGGAGACTGGCATGAGAGGATTGAAGATAGAGAGGGCTCACTAGGTCAACGCCCTCGTCCTTTCCTGATGCGGTTCCATCATTACCGGGATAAGGAAAGAGTCATGGTGACTTCCAGACTCCAGGGAAAGGATCCAAAGGCCCTAATTTACGAGGGGTCTAAGATCTTGTTTTTTCAGGATATTTCAGCGGCGGTGATCCAGAAATGAAAATCATATGATGGTGTCAAGAGAAGATTGAAGGAGCTTGGGATTCAGTACTCCCCGAGATATCCGGCAGTGCTTCGGATCACCTTAGATGGATCCATGCATCTCTTTGACACATTGGAGAAAGCAAGAGACTTTGTGGACAAACTAACCTAATTTAAACAATTGTACTATGTATAATATTGTTGCTTGGGTATGCGTTTATCATTCTGTAAAAGAAATGAAGGAAATCCGGGTGGAGCTTTGTTTTTCCCCTTTGTTTCCTCTATTGATAATAATTTGGTTCAAACTATGTCTGGCGGTGGTTAAGATGTACATTTTAAATTTCTAGGTTAGGGTATACCAAAGGATGGATGGGGTATTTATTCCCCTTTATTTTTTATAAAAGCATTTTTTTTATTCATATTGATATTCTATGGGGTGTTTATTCTTTTTAGCTTGTGCTTGCGATGCGGCTCTAGCTGGGAGAAGCGAAGGTCGTTGAGATAGTTAGATGCCTATTTATGGGCAGTTCGGGACGGGAGTAGCCCCCTCCGGGTAGGGGATGAGTTCCCCTACTCAGCGCTATTGGCGCCTTATATGTTGGTTTGTTTTCTGGTTTTTGTTGTTTATTTTAAATAATTTTGTATGTTTGTTAAATGTAGTGGTTTTAGTTTAAGCCCCCTCCGGGTAGGGGATGAGTTCCCCTACTCAGCGCTATTGGCGCCTTACATGTTGGTTTGTTTTCTGGTTTTTGTTGTTTATTATTTTAAATAATTTTGTATGTTTGTTAAATGTAGTGGTTTTAGTTTATGTAGTTTTTATAATTGGTGGAGCATGAGACACTAAGGCTCAGCAATTTGTGGTTCGGATTCCTCCTCTCTGGAATTTAAATGTAATTGCAGAAGATTATGGCTAATTATTTGATTAAATGGTGTACCTGGAATATCGAGGGAAGTCACTCACCAATTAAGAGGAAGAAGGTACTCTTGAGTCTTAGAAAGGAGAAGGTGGATATTGCTTTGTTACAGGAGACAAATTTGGATGACAAGGAGCATCTGAAATTACAGCAGAATGGCTTTGACCGAGTTTATTTTTCATCATTTAATACAAGTAGGGGAGTGGCTATATTGGTAAGGAAAAATCTCTCATTTAAATTGTTGGAATGTGTTAAAGGCACATACAGGAGGTTTGTAATTCTTAAAGCCTTGATAAATGGGGAAGAATATGGCATTTTAAATGTTTATTGTCCCCCAGCTCATCCTGTTAAATTCTTGGTAGATGCTTTTTCTAAACTGATAAGTCTCAAGTCTCAGCACATCATTATGGGGGAGGTTTTAACTGCCTCATGGACCCCACAGTAGACAGGTTGCCTAAAGGTCCCTGGATACCCTCTGCACAAACTAAAACAGTTATTGGGTTTGTGTGGGGAATTAGGATTGGTGGACGTCTGGAGGTATCTCCACCCTACAGGGAGGGATTTCACGTTTTTCTCCAATCCGCACAGATGTCACACGACGATTGATTTTTTTTCTGACCCCTGCGGTAACCCTGGGTCTGGTGGCATCCTGTACGACTGGCAATATTGCCATCTCTGATCATGCTCCAGTGTACCTCATGGTTAAGATTAAGGATGTTACAGTGGATTCAAGGTACTGGTGAATTGACCCCTTTTGTTCTCATGGAAAGCAAGTTTGTGCAGTATTTCTCTAGGGAATTTCAGGCATTCCTAGACATCAACATAGGCTCGGTTGATAGCTCATCTGTTCTCTGGGAAACTGCCAAAGCTTATGCCAGAGGGTTAGTTATTTCATATTCCACCAGTAGGAAGCGGCAGAAGGATGAGCAGCAACGTCTCCTTGAAGCACGGTTGAAGGCAGCCGAGAAGGCCTATTTTGACAGACCCTCATTGGTCAAACTACAGAGGATTACGGCACTGCGGTCTGCACTGAATTCTGTGCTCACGCAGACGGCAAAGAAGGAGCTGGCTTTTGCCAAGCAAAGATTATACGAGCATGGTGACAAGCCAGGCAAATACTTAGCATACCTTGCCAGAAAGAGAAGTGCCCCACAAACCATTACAGTGATTAGGGAAGGGTCTAGGAACCTAACATGTGATTCTAAAAAGACTAATGTGGCGTTCCAGAGATTCTACTCTAAGTTATATCAGTCTGAGAATTGTGAGGAAGGGCAGGCCAAAACGGAATCCTTTTTTAGAGATCTGAAGCTCCCGGGTGTTACTCCCGAACAACAGTCCTTTCTCAATGCCCCATTATCAGAGCAAGAAGTGCAGGAAGCTGTGAGGCAGCTTCAGAGTGGAAAGGCGCCCGGTCCGGATGGACATCCCAGTGAATTCTATAAGGAATTTATAAGTTTACTGTCAGGCCCGATGCTGAATATGTTTAATGATTCATACAGTCATGTTTGTCTCCCACCATCTCTGAGAGAGGCCAATATTTCACTTATCCTTTAAAAAAAAGGGAAGGATCCGGAAGACAATGCTTCATACAGGAGGAGGAGAAAGTGAGGTCTGCAGATGCTGGAGATCAGAGATGGAAATGTGTTGCTGGAAAAACGCAGGTCAGGCAGCATCTAGGGAACAGGAGAATCGACGTTTCGGGCATTAGCCCTTCTTCCTGAAGAAGGGCTAATGTCCGAAACATCGATTCTCCTGTTCCCTAGATGCTGCCTGACCTGCTGCGTTTTTCCAGCAACACATTTCCATCAATGCTTCATACAGGCCCATCTCACTCTTAAATGTGGACTTTAAGATGCTCTCTAAGGCTCTTGCGTTAAGGCTGGAGACTGTGTTACCCTCTATTATTAAAGAGGATCAGGCGGGCTTTATAAAGGGTCGCAGATCCTCCAATAACGTTAGGAGGCTGCTTAACGTAATTCAAGCATGCCAACAGCAGTCAATACAGGGATTGGTGATTTCTTTAGATGCATTTGACCAAGTTGAGCGACCATACCTTTTCTATACTCTCGACCGGTTTGGTCTGGGCGAAGTTTTCATAAGATGGATAAAGGTTCTCTACAGTGTACCTCTCGTGGCGGTCATTACCAACGGGTAACGACCAAGCAATTTTAATATTTCTAGGGGCAGCCGTCAGGTCCGCCCCCTTTCACCATTACTTTTTACATTAGTGATTGAACCGTTGGCAGAGGCCATTCGTGGGGATCTCAAAATATCAGCTCCAGAAGTGGGGTCAAAATTACATAAGATCTTGCTGTATGCAGATGATGTTTTAATTTTCTTGACAAATCCAGCAGTCTTAGTGCCTCGCCTGATACAATGCATTCACGCGTTTGGCGTTTTTTCAGGGTATAAGATTAATTTTGCTAAATCAGAGGCTATGCCTATGGGTGGTCTTACGAAAGAGTTGGCTCTTGAGTGACTATAGATTCCCATTTAGATGGTCACAGGGGGGTTGTATGTATTTGGGCATATTCATTACTCCAGTTATGATTCCCCGTTCAAAGCCAATTTTACTCAATTATTTGAAAAACTTAAACAAGATCTCCAAAGATGGGAGGCAAATTCCTGATGAAGGGCTTTTGCCTGAAACGTCGATTTCGAAGCTCCTTGGATGCTGCCTGAACTGCTGTGCTCTTCCAGCACCACTAATCCACTTCCAGTCTCATGGTTGGATCGGATAGCGCTTATTAAGATGAATATTCTCTCTCGTTTGTTATACCCTATGCAGATGCTCCCCCTGATTGGCTAATTTAATGAGGGCAGTTTACGGTGCCAGATAAAGGAGCTGAACCAAACTGCAGTTGCCTCACAGATTGGTGGGAGTAGACCTTCCGGACATTAGAAGTTACCAATTAAGCTCGCTTTTGACTTATGTAAGTGATTGTGTTTGTGGGGACCCTCTTTCAACATGGCTAGATATCGAACTCTCCCACACAAGGTGCCCCCTTACCAGTTTGCTGTTTTTGGACAAAGTGAGGACAGTTAGGGAATATTGCCATAACCCAATAGTCATCAATACTGTTAAAGCATGGAGGGCAATTCGGCAGAGGGAAGGTAATACTGGCAAAACATCTTTGTTTATACCTTTAGTGGGCATGTCGAGTTTTCAACCAGGTATGATAGATTCAGGATTTAAACATTGGGTAGCTAGGGGTATATCTTGTATGTGTGATTTATTTGAGGGAGATGTAATGATGTCCTTCGATCAGTTAGTACGGAAGTACGAGTTACCTAATAGAGACCTCTATCGTTTTTTCAAGTTAGGGATTTTATTCAAAAAAAAAGGACCACACTTTTGACTGATCTCTACAAATCTGACATAGAAAGAGGACTACTAAGGGCTAAGAGTACACTCTCTGTCAGTACTTTATATCACCAATTGGGGGGTGCCACCTCAGATGAGTCTGATCAACTCTGCAAGATGTGGGAAAGAGAGCTGGGTGTTGAAGTTTCTTCAGAGGCGTGGGAGGATATTTGGGAGAATGCAAGGAAGATATCAATTTGCAATAGGACCCATGCTTTACCAAGATTCTCCACAGGTCCACTTAGCCCCAGACCGTTTGTCAAAACTTAAACCAGAGGTATCTTCAGCATGCCTCAAGTGCAAAGTCTGTACGGGTACTCTTACCCATTGTCTTTGGTCTTGTGACAGGCTTCAAACATATTGGAGTGCTGTGGTGGGTGCAATGGAGAGGCTTTCAGGTGTAGGGGTGGAGAAGGACCCTATTTCACTCCTTTTGGGCCTACCCATTGTATTTCCTGCAGATTCGCATAAGGCAAAACTTTTCAATATTCTGCCATTGTGCAAGGAAGAATATCTTTCTAGGTTGGATATCAGAAAACCCCCCAGGCCTGTCAGGTTGGCGGAAGATTGTTATGGAGCATATTCCCCTGGGTTCTCTCACAAATATGGCACACCACAAAACTGAGAATTTTTACAAGACATGCCAGCCCTTTTTGAAATACCTGGACACAGATTTATCTGCCACACGACCAAGGGCTTTTATATAGCCGTAACGATTGTGTTTCATGAGTCCAATATCCAGGGAGGAGGAACTGTGAATGTATGAGTGTTTTGTTTGGCTGGGTTGAGTTATTACTATTTATTTGTTTGTTGTTAGGTATTTATTTAGTTAGTTAAGTAGCTAGTTTAGGTTTTTTTTAAATTTTATACTTCTCTATATATGTTTATACATTCGTATAGGAGAGTGGGTGGGGGAATTTTTTTTATTATTTGGGTTTAGTTTTGTACTATTTTTGTACTGTTTTGAATTGCATTGCTTTGAATTTGTTGTAATATTTAAAAATCTATTTTTTCTTAATAAAAATAGGTAATAAAAAAAATTAAGGAAAAGTTGTAAGACAAAATGACCAATTTCAATGCGAGGTAAGATGCCCATGTTTTAAGAGGCTCACAGGAGCAGATAAAGCAACCCTAGAGCACTTAATTTACAACTGTTTAAAAAAAAGTAAGAAACAGGCAGACAGCCACTCTACAACTAGAACATTTCAAATAGGAGATAAAGTATCTGCACTACGGTCTTTGCAAATTGAAGCCCTAATAGCACAATTCAGTGCTTCATACATGACAGGAGTTCCTAGAACCCCAAGTGTAAAAGCACGTCATTTGGCCCATCAAGCCCACACCGACCCTCCGAAGAGCATTCTACCCCTCTATCCTGTTTCTGTAACCCTGCATTTGCCATGGATAATCTACCTAGTCTGCACATCCCTAGACACTATGGGCAATTTAGCATGTCCAGTCCACCTAACCTCCACATCTTTAGAATGTGGGAGCAAACTGGAGCACCTGGAGGAAACCAATGGACATAGAACATAGAAGAATACAGCGCAGTACAGGCCCTTCGGCCCTCGATGTTGCGCCGATCCAAGCCCACCTAACCTACACTAGCCCACTATCCTCCATATGCCTATCCAAAGCCCGCTTAAATGCCCATAATGAAGGAGAGTCCACCACTGCTACTGGCAGGGCATTCCATGAACTCACGACTTGCTGAGTAAAGAACCTACCCCTAACATCTGTCCTATACCTACCCCCCCTTACATGGAGATTGGTGGGGTGGTAGGTGAGGACCAGTGGGGTTCTGTCCTGGTGGCGGTTGGAGGGGCGGGGCTCAAGGGCGGAGGAGCGGGGAGTGGAGGAGATGCGGTGGGGGGCACCGTCGACCACGTCGGGGGGGAAATTGCGGTCCTTGAAGAAGGAGGCCATCTGTGTTGTACGTATTTTGAACTGGTCCTCCTGGGAGCAGATGCGGCGGGCCGCCTTCCTGACCTGCAGTCTTCTTATTGTCCTCTCCGCCTCCATCCTACTCCGACCTATCACCCTCATCTTGACCTCTTTCCACCTATCACATTTCCAACGCCCCTCCTCCAAGTCCCTCCTCCCTACCTTTTATCTTCTCCTGCTGAACGCTCTCTGCTCATTCCTGAAGTAGGGCCTGTGCCCGAAACGTCGAATCTCCTGTTTCCTGGATGCTGCCTGACCTGCTGTGCTGTTCCAGCAATAAAGTTTCAACTTTGATCTCCAGCATATGCAGACCTCACTTTCTTCTCGACCAAAACTGCACACAATATTCCCGATGCGGCCGCACCAGAGTCTTATACAACTGCATCATGACCTCAGGACTCCGGAACTCAATTCCTCTACCTATAAAAGCCAGTACGCCATATGCCTTCCTCACCGCACTATTTACCTGGGTGGCAACTTTCAGAGATCTGTGTACATGGACACCAAGATCCCTCTGCTCATCCACACTACCAAGTATCCGACCATTAGCCCAGTACCCCATCTTTTTGTTATTCTTCCCAAAGTGAATCACCTCACACTTAGCTACATTGTATTCCATTTGCCACCTTTCTGCCCAGCTCTGCAGCTTCTCTATATCCTGCTGTAACCTGCCACATCCTTCCTCACTGTCACCAACTCCTCCGACTTTCGTATCATCCGCAAACTTGCTTACCCAACCTTCTAACCCCTCTTCCAGGTCATTTATAAAAATGACAAACAGCAATGGTCCCAAAACAGATCCTTGCGGGACACCGCTAGTGACGGCACTCCATGAAGAAACTTTGCCATCAACTACTACCCTCTGTCTTCTTCCATCCAGCCAATTCCTAATCCAAACCTCCAACTCATCCTCAATGCCATATCTCCGTATTTTCTGCAGTGGCCTACCATGGGGAACCTTATCAAACGCCTTTCTAAAATCCATATATACCACATCTACCGCTTTGCCCTCATCAACCTCCTTCGTCACCTTTTCAAAGAATTCAATAAGGTTTGTGAGGCACGACTTGCCCTTCACAAAACCATGCTGACTATCCTTGATCACATTATTCCTATCTAGATGTGCATAAATCCTATCCCTTACAATTCTCTCTAAGACTTTGCCCACAACAGAAGTGAGACTCACCGGCTTATAGTTACTAGGGCTATCCCTACTCCCCTTTTTGAACAAGGGAACCACATTTGCTATCCTCCAGTCTTCTGGGACTACTCCTGTAGACAAAGAGGACATAAAAATCAAGGCCAATGGCTCTGCAATCTCCTCCCTTGCTTCCCAGAGAATCCTAGGATAAATGCCATCAGGCCCAGGGGACTTATCTATTTTCACCTTTTCCAGGATTTCCAACACCTCTTCTCTACATACCTCAAAGCCATCCATTCTACTTATTTGTTCCTCAGTATTCTCATCGACAACAATGCCCTGTTCCTGAGTGAATACTGAAGAAAAGTATTCATTCAGTGTCTCCCCAATCTCTTCCGCCTCCACACGCAACTTCCCCCTACTATCCTTGACTGGACCTATTCCTACCCTATTCATTCTTTTATTCCTAACATACCTATAGAAAGCCTTAGGGTTTTCCCTAATCCTATCTACTAAGGACCTTTCATGTCCCCTCCTTGCTGCTCTTAGCTCTCTCTTCAGGTCCTTCCTGGCTATCTTATAACTCTCAATCGCCCCAATTGAACCTTCACGCCTCATCTTTACATAGGCCGCCCTCTTCCATTTAACAAGGGATTCCAATTCCTTATTAAACCACGGCTCCCTCACAGGACCCTTTCCTCCCTGCCTGACGGGCACATACTTATCAAGGACACTCAATCGTTGCTCCTTGAACAAGCTCCACATATCAATTACGCCCTTGCCTTGAAGCTTACTTTTCCAAGCCACACATCCTAAGTCATGCCTCACAGCATCATAATTTCCCTGCCCCCAGCTATAACTCTTGCCCTGTAGTGCACACTTATCCCTCTCCATCACTAGAGTAAACAGAACGTGAAAACTCCGTGCAGACAAGTCTGGAATCGAATCTGTCTAGAAATGAGACGACACCCAGTGCTGTGAGGCAGCAATGCTGACTGCTGAGTCATGGTGCCACCCTTAATTAGTAAAATGACCTGTCTGACAGATCCTCCTGATCTAAAAGGTTATGTCTCAAATATGTTGAGAGGGTATTACAGGGAAGAGGGCGAGAAGCAGCAAGTGGGTCAGGTAGAGTACGGAATGTTGAAAAAGACGATAACAGAGATTGGACGGGAGGTAGGCAGTTTGCTTTGAGAACTTCCTGTAATTTGACTAACAAACATAAATACTGGGACAATTAGACACTGTTCTTCTATTTACAGAAAAGATAACAGGATGATCTAGTAATTTCAAACGAACAGTCTAAGAAAATGTGTAGCAGTAGACTTTGATTCACGCTAGCTCAGCACAATGTAGATGTAAGAGTCAGTCCCAATAAACACAGGTTGAGCCCAGAAAAATCAAGCTCAGGTGGCAGAGATTCAATACTGGAGAATCACTTGACTGAACCTAGCCAAAGCAGGTCAAGTTCACCAGTAGTGTTATACCTCACTGGGGTTCTGCACTTGAGATCAAGGCTCACTGTTCCTGAAGTGTCAAAGATTTTAAAGAGTATGGAGTACAGAGGAAACTCTATTATCCAAATACCAATTATCCAAAAATCAGATTATCTGAAGGAGCTCTCGAGGTCCCGATGGAAACATTACAAAGATGTTTTTCCAACAGGGATCGTGTCTTTTGGTTACAGTGATCAAACAGGCAGTCTCCAAATGACTGACCTCCTGCCCCCTCTCTCTCCCCACACTTTTCCTGGAGTTCTATACAGGGGTGTACCCTAACCCCACTTCCCCCAGATATTCTCTCCAACATTGCCCTGTACAAGGCAAAGGTGGAACTTGTCAAAATGTTTCAGTAAAAAGATGCGCACGTGTGCACGCACGCTGTTTGGAGACTTACTTCACAAAGGCAACTGCAGCAGTATGGTTGTTGGAGTCCAGTCCAGCTGCCCAAGAGGGGCGAGTGTCTACGGGATTGGGGAGCGGGTGGGGGGGCAGTGTTGCATGGAGTTGAGGGCAGGGGGTTGTTAGGGGCAGGGGGTTGTTAGAGGCAGGGATGGTGTTGGACATGGTTGTGGTTGGGGGGAGGTGTTGCTTGGGGTCAGTGTTGGACGGAGTTGTGGTTGTGGGGGTCCATGTCGGGGACGGGGGTGGTATTGCTGAGTGCTGCTGCAGTCTCCTGAACGGGGAGCAGACTTGAAAAGCTCCACACCCCAGAGGAAAGGCATTTGATCAAGTAACCAGCACGGTGGCAGAGTGGTTAGCACTGCTGCCTCACAGCGCCAGAGATCCGGGTTCAATTCCCGCCTCAGGCGACTGACTGTGTGGAGTTTGCACATTCTCCCAGTGTCTGCATGGGTTTCCTCCGGGTGCTCCGGTTTCCTCCCACAGTCCAAAAAATGTGCAGGTTAGGTGAATTAGCCATGCTAAATTGTCTGTAGTGTTCGGCGAAGGGGTAAATGTAGGGGAATGGGTCTGGGTGGGTTGTGCTTCGGTGGGTCGGTGTGGACTTGTTGGGCCGAAGGGCCTGTTTCCACACTAAGTAGTGGCCGCCCATCAAGTTCGGATAATCGAGGTTCCCCTGTATTCCTCAATTTACCTGCCTTTTAGTCCCAGGTTGACAGAAAGCAGGGGTCAGGTTTCTGCACTCAAGTAGGAACACTTCACACAAATAAATATATTCTAACTACAGATTAAAATTATGAACCCCATTTTTAAATTCCCCCAACACAAATACAAGCATACAAATTCAAAAAGCACTGGGCAATATATCAGAGGAAAAGACTGAGAAGATAGTTCAATGGAACCAGTCCACAGAGTTCATCAAAATATTCATTTTAGCATGCCAGGACATTGTTCTTTCACCTTCCTTCTCCAGGTACTTTCATTTGATCACAGGAGGCATAGGATAGCTGTTTCATTTATTTGTAATGAAGTCACAGCTACACCACCTTCAGGTTTGCGACAGTTTTTACTGAAGGAAGAAAGCAGCTCATTGGAGACTCATTTTGATCAAATGTTTCCAATCTTTAAAATGAAAGTTGGGCACTTAATTTGCATTGAAGACTGTAGACTTTTTTTGCTCTCTTTTCCCTACTGTTGGAGAGCATTCAGCCGGAAACAATGTTTTGGGTAAGTCAATAGAGATACAGTGGCAGTCATATGCAGAGAATGCCAGGAAGAAACGTTCCAAATGGAACAACCACCATCAGTTGTTAACTAAAACAAAAAAAGGTGACCAGGTAAACTTCATATCTTTATTAACTTCATCAATTGGAAGGTGTAACAAGGAACAAAGGAGCTATTTCTGGTGAGAAGGCAAGCTACAGACTCGAGACTCCAAAAGCATAATCAATGTTGGGGATGAAAGAGACTAACAAATCATCAATAATGTTATTATTGATGAACACCTGGGCTAGTGTTAGAGACTGAACCATTTTCAGCTGCTTCATAAGTGACTTTTTCTTTATCATAAAAGGTCAGAAGTGGGGACAATTGTCAACGTTTGCACAATGTTCAGGACCATTCGCAACTCCTCAGATACTGAAGCAGTCCACGTTCAAATGCAACAAGACCTGGGCTGAAAAGTGGCAAGTAACAGTCATGCCACACAATGTCCCTTACTGGAGATGGTGCCTTGCAAGCTAATCACTATTTCTTGACATTCAATGGTGTTACCATTATTGAATTCCCTATGAACATCCTTGGGATTACCATTGACCAGAAACTCGACTGGACTTGTCATATAAACAATGGCTGAAAGGGCAGGGCTGAGGCTAGGAATACTGCAGCAAGCAGCTCACCTCCTAACTTCCTAAAGTCTCTCCACCATTTACAAGGCGCAAGTCAGGAGTGTGATGGGATACACCCCACTTACCTAGATGAGTACAGCAGCAGCATCAGCAAGAGAAGCTTGACACCACCCAGGACAAAGCAGTCTGCTTGATTGACACCACGTCCACAGTCATCCACTCCCTCCATCACTGATGATCAGTAGCAGCAGACTGTACCATTTACAAGGTGCACATTGCTGAAATTCATCAAAAGACCTTTAGACAGCACCTTCTAAACCCACGGCCAGAAGTATAAGGGCAGCAAATACATGGGAACATCACCACGCGAGAGTTCATCACTAAGCCACTCACCATCCTGACTTGAAAATATATTGCTGTTCCTACACGGTCGTTAGGTTAAAATCCTGGAATTCCCTAATGCCTAACAGCATTACGGGTCTACCCAAAGTACAATCACTGCAGCAGTTCAAGGAGGCTGTTCACCACCATCTTCTCAGGGGCATCTACAGACAGGTAATAGATGTTGGCCAGCCCCATGAGTATGTGTTTTAAAAACCTAAGCAGTGGCAAATGAACTGAATAGATTTTATGCAATGGTCTTCCATATACAGAACAGAAGTAATACAGAAGGATGGGAACAATTCAAGAAAACTATAAATCACCTGGGGGAGTGGTATTAGGCAACCTTTTGGAGCTTTGAACTGCTAAGACCCCAGGTGTTGATGGAATTCATCTGGAGTCTTAAAATAAGCAGTTAGTTGATGAATTGATTATTTCCAAAACTCCTTGGTTTTGGGAAGGTGCTACGATATTGGGAAATTATGAATGTAATTCCTTTGTTCAAAGAAGGAAAGGAGACGTGATGAAGGGCTCCTGCCTGAAACATCAATTTTCCTACTCCTCGGATGCTGCTTGGCACCACTCTAACCTTGACTCTGATCTCCAGCATCTGCAGTCCTCCCTTTCACCGTAAGAGCACACGAAAGAGCGAGAGCGAGAGCAAGAAATGCCTCAGAAGCACAAGTCTTTGAAACACTCTTTCTGCAAAGGAAGTGGTGGGGTTGAGTACAAGTGACAATATTTAAAAGACATCTGCATGGGTACATGAATAAAAGGATTGAGGGAGGGGATGTGAGCTAAATGGTGGCAAGTGGTACTAGATTAAATTTAGGATATCTGGTTGGCATGGACAATTCGTATCGAAGGGTCTGTTTCCATGCAGTATAACTCTGACTCTAAAGGCGCTGGAGTTAAGTTGTTGAATCCTTTTAAGGCAGAGGTAGATACGATTCTTAAATCTTTCTTCCCCTTATTATCAAGGATAAGCAGGAGTGTAAAGCAATCATAACAGGCAACACTGTGGCTCAGTGGTTAGCACTGCAGCCTCTGCACCAGGGACCCAGGTTCGATTCATCCTTGGGCAACTGTGTGTGGAGTTTGCACGTTCTCCCAGTGTCTGCGTGGGTTTCCTTCCACAGTCAGGTCAGGTGAATTGCCCATGCTAAATTGCCCATAGTGTTAGGTGCATTATTCAGAGGGAAATGGGTCTGGATGAGTTACTTTTCGGAGGGTTGGTGTGGGCCTGTTGGGCAAAGAGACTGTTTCCACACTGTAGGAAATCTAATCTAAAACACAATCTTACTGACTAATGAAGCAGTCTTGAGAAGCCGAGATACGTACTCTCACTCAATTTGTATACAGATAGTTTGATGGCATTCTGAGGAAATTACTTGAAATGTTAAAAAGAAATGCAATGCTATTGTGTGCATGGATCTTCAAATTAGCCTGTGATAAAGAGGTTTGTGTTAGAAATCAAAGAACATGCGCGGTGGCTCAGTGCTTAGCATTGCTGCCTCACAGCACCAAGGTCCCAGGTTCAATTCCAGCCTTGGGCGACTGTGTGTGGAGTTTGCACATTCTTCCAGTGTTTACGTGGGTTTTCTCCGGGTGATCCGGTTTCCTCCCACAGTCCAAAGATGTGCAGGTCAGGTGAACTGGCCATGCTAAATTGCCCACAGCATTAGCTGCATTAGTCAGAGGGAACTGGGTCTGGCTGGGTTACTCTTCGGGAGGGTCGGTGTGGACTCGTTGGGCCAAAGGACCTGTTTCCACACTGTAGGGAACCTAATCTAATCCAAACAGCACTGGAAGAAAATCCAGCAGTATAGATACAAACGTTGGTTAAAGATTAGAGAAAATGATCAGAGGCTATCCAGTCTGAACAAATGTAGTACTCAGGATATATATTCAGCTGATTACTCTTCTTTATATAAATGATTAGTTACAAATATAAAAAACATGCAATGAACAAAACCTGTAAAGCAATAAAAAAGTTTGCAGGATTCTCAAAACTGGAAACCAAATGCATAAGATCTGGAAAAGGAAGTCTAAAATATTGGCCCAAAAACCAGGTCTTAAGGATGATCTGAAAAAGAATGAAAGATTTTGGAAGAGAATTCTAGAACTTGTAGGTACAAAATCTAGAGCTGCAGACAACAAATAAGCTACTGTGGTTCACTGATCTATGGACCCAGAGGGTTTGGGACAACAGGTGGATTAGTAGATTGTGCGGACATGTACAAAATTGTATCAGCTCGCATTCCTAAGATTTTCATAAATTAAATGGCAAAGCTTTATAGAAAACTGACAAGATCAGCAATCACAGAATAATCCATTCAATTTTGGTCCACTCATTTTAAAAATGAAAATTCTAATGCAGATAAATTTGCGACAGTGACAAAGGAAACTAGACACCTTAATTGAGGCCAAATTTGAGAAGCTGGGATAAATTGCAACAGAACTAAAAAAGTTGAGAGATGCAACAGACGTACCAATATTGAAGCTGTAAGAAATTATCTGACTGGCGGTACAGCCAGGATCAAAATTGATTCCATTAGTTCAAGTATGCAGAATAATAGACAAGTAAACGCAAGAGATTTAGGACAAGAGAAGGAACTCTTTCAACAAGGTCCACATGGAATGTACTACCAGAGCTGTTTAATAGAAAGACCATATTAACACTGAAGAATAAACAAGATGGCTTGGAGGAGGAATAAGGACTAACACAATATGCAGAGTGAACATTTGGCATTATAAGCTGTCACTATGCGGTCAATGAAGCCTGTTGTTATACAGAACTTGTGCTTTTAAAGCAAAGGCATAAGGCCTTATATTCTCATGTTGTAATATCTATAAAATGCTAGGCAAGTTCAGATCAAACTGTTCTAGTCATTGAATGGATTAAAAGAATGAAGTAAGGATTACCAAAAGATCAAAGCAAAACAGGTTAGGAAACATTTTTCCCTACTTTAGAATACAAATTTAGTGAAAATAAACACAAAGGGAATAAAGTATGTAAATACAAAAAAAATTACTGCAGATTTATACTTCACTTAAAACTAAGAAAAAAAGCTTAATTTAGTTAATGCCATAAGGGCTAGATTCTTTTGACCTACTTTTGATAAAAACCACAATGACTCAAGCAAGTGCAAAAACTCCAAATAATTTCTGACACAGCCTTGTGGTTATCACAGATTTAAAATTCATTCCAAGTTACTTACATAAACTGAAATAAATGATTATTTCCTAAAAATCACAACTGGAATATTACAGCACTCTTGAAATTGAAATGCATTTGAAGTGTTTGTGAGCATTAAGATGCTGAGGTCACATTGAGACGACAAGATCAACCAGTTACTGAAACAGTCGGTTTTAGTCTGTTCATACTAAAGCTCCCAAAACATCAAAAGTAAAATGAGAAACACTTGACATAAAAAAGGTACTCCATAAACGGTGGCACTGCAGTGTGACATAAATCACTATTAATCTATAAACTTTCCAAAATATGTAAGCTATTGGTTACTACTGGAAAGCTTTCAAAATCTGACAGATTTCTCCCATTTTTGCAAATGCAACTTAAATTTCCAAAGTCACAACTTATGCTACAAACATTTTACAGAATTGTTCAGATAATCAAAATGGACATAGAGCATAACAGTGCAAAGGACAATTCAATAGCAAAGTAACTTTTCATGCATCCCATTCTTAGAACATAGAATAGAATGATACAGTGATTAATCAGGTAAAAAGGATATGGTATGAAGTTACGAATCATATCAAAAGCTTAGATTTTCTCATCACAAGTTCTAAAGGCTCTACAAAATTAAAATACATGGTTATAAAAATCTTAACAGCTCCTTCAAACTTTGAAAAATTATCAGGCAGCTATTTCAATAAGATTCTCTTCATGAGGAAGCACATTTTGCACTGTTCAGTGAATTAGTCAAAGCAAAAATGCTTAAAGGCTTGAAAAACCATTGCCGAGTGCGTGAACAGCCGTAAGTATCTTTTATAGTATCCTTGGATTTATACTTATTATAGGGAATTTTAAGAGTATGAAGACAGAGTTTGCTGAAGTCAACTGGGGAAATAGATTCAAAACTAAGAAACAATGACATATTTAAGTTATAATACTCTCAAAAGGTATGTATTCCATTATGAAAGAAAAACGTGAGGGAATCAATAAGTGACTAAGAAAGCTAAGGATTCTACCTAACTGAAATAAACGATTTACAATGTTGCAGTTTATTGAATGGACTAAAGATAATGAAAATTTTAGAAACCAGAGAATGGCAAAAAAAGGGAGCAATTAGAGCACCAGAGAAAAACTAGCAAGAAAGAGAGAGAGACAGGAAAAGCCTGCCACGTAAATGAAAGAATGAAGAGGGTTGGTCCCTTAAACAGACATTAAGGAGTTGATAATGAGGCAACAAGCAAATAGTCTTTGAACAAGTATTTTGTATGACTTCACAGCAGAAGCCACAAAAATCATCCCAATAACAGACAAAAAAGGAGAAGAAACGCGCAATTGTATGTCAAATAATCTAACTGTGGTCTCCTTGTTTTAGTGCAACAGACATTCACCAGATTGAATCCAGGGATGAGAACGTGGTCCAATGAAGAGCTCTTTAGCAGGAGGGCCTATATGGTTGAGTTCAGAAGAACGAGACAATTTATTTGAAACATGAAGCTCCTGGAAGGCTTAACAGGATGGACTGAGGAGACGTCTTCCCTGGTTCCAGGACTTACACCCAAGGATCATGGAATCTGGATCACACGTCAGACTTTTTAGACTTGGGGAATTTCTTCACTTTCAATCTTTAGAAATGTCTACTCTGGTGAGCTCTTGAAAATACTCAACGCAGAGACCGAGAAAGATTTGAACATCAGAATCAAGTGATCACAGGAATAAGAATATGACCAGGACAGAAGATAAAGTAAAAGATCAGCCATGACCTTACTGAATAGTTCAGGGGGCTTGAGGCACCAATGAATTTTGATTGGATATATTGTCACATGTACTGGGATACACTGAAGTTTTTTTTTCGCATGCAATTCTAGCAGATTATACCATACGTAAATACAGTGCAACAGAACAGAACTTCAATGTAAACTTACTAGTGTCACATGTATCGCAATACAGTGAAGTGCTGTTTTGCATGTTAATCGCAAAGCGTCGCCATGCTACAGTGCCATCTTATATCACTGACCATTTTGCATGATAAATATAGCATACATTTTTAATTCGTTAATTTATCTTTTCAATTTTCTCCTCAGTTGGCTTCTCTTTCTCTGCTCCTCCAATCACTACTGCATAACATCAGCTGCAGGGGCCTTGATTCCGGGCTCCTCCCCCTCCACCAATGAGAGAGCCAGCAATGGGTCTTGGGCTGCATGGGGCTTGGCCTCTTGCAGTAGGGTGCCCAGGGCAATTAAAAGGAAGAGAAATGGCAAATAGCTGCAGGGAAATGGAGCCATTGAGGAATGGGAGCTTTCATAGACATCCTGTGTAAGCCACCAGATCAGAATTAGAAATCCTCAGTTCCTTGCTTCCAGCAAATGAGAAAGCAGCAGCAGGCCTTAGAGAGCCAAAACCCATGATCATTGCCAAATGGGTGTGTGGAAGAAGAGCGAACAAACGCAAGAGAGTATGCCCTTTAGTATTTGAGAGGTCCATCCAAAATCTGATAAACAGCAGGGAGGAAGGTGTTCTTGAAACTGTTGATCCAGGTTTTCAAAACTGTTGTATCTTGTCTGATAGAAGAGGGTGGAAAAGAGTATAACCAAGATCTGTGGCAGTAAATTCCACAGATTCACCATCCACTAACTGAAGAAATGCCTGATCTCAGTTCTAAAGTGTCATCCCTTCACTCTGAGGACACACCCTTGGGTTTTAATCTCTCCTACAGTGGAAACATCTTTGCCACATCCACTGCATCCATGCCTCTCAATATTCTAAGTTTCAATCAATCCAGGTTCCCCTCAACCTGCTGAATGACCAACGAAAACCGAATCAACTGCTCCTCTTATGACAAGCTTTTCAACCCCAGCACCATTCTTGTAAACCTCCGCCATCGTCCACAAAGGCGTAACACATCCTTCCTTAGATATGGGGTCCAAAAGTGCTCACAATATTCCAAATGCAGTCTGACCAGGGCATTATGCAGTTTCAGCAATACATCCCTGCACTTGTATTCTAGTCTTCTCAAAATGAATGCTAAAATTGTATTTACCTCCCGATCAACTGTTAGCCTTGAGAATCCTGAACTAGGAGTCCCAAGTCCCTTTGTGCTTCAGATTTCCAAAATCTTTTCCAGTTTATAAAGTAGTCTACAGCTCTATTCTTCCTCCAGAAAGTTCATACACTGGAAAAAGTGAGGTTATTCCTTCTGCCACTTCTTTGCCCAATCCCTCTCCTCTCCATATCCTTTTCCCGAAATTAGCAAAAAATGTACTTTGATTTTCATCCAGATCACCAATGTATCACCTGAATAGTTGTAACCCCAACACTGACTCCTGTGGAACTCCACTAGGCTCAGACTACCATCGTGAAATATACTTAAATCCTCAGACTCCATATTTCTCTATGGTGCAGAGTTCCAGATTTACCACCCTCTGGCTGAAGAAATTCCTCATCAGCCAATCCTCTACCCATACCAGCAGCTTGCTGCTGATACCATGGTATGACTTCCCATTGACCAAGCTGTGCTGGATCAGGTGGAAGCAGTATTGATTGAACCAAATAGCAGAGATCTGACCTTATAAACTAAACCTGAAGTTCTTTTGACTGAGACATTAAATGGAGGCAAGTGCAGTGGTTCAGATTAATAAATCAACAGGTTAAGTTTCTAAATAAAAGCAACAGGGAACACGAATAATTCAAAATCACCTATATATACACTTGCATGCTGGATGATAACTACAAGGCTGAAGTTGCCAATATTTACGACAAAGCTCACATAGCAAGCAAGACCACAAAACATGGCAGTATTGCACAAATTACCACAATAAAGATGCAAGCAAAATAAAAGGAAAAACCTAGAAGCAAACAAGCACCTAAAACAACTATCCCTGGAACACTCCAATGGTCACTGGGATTTCAAAATAGGATGCCAAATTTTATGAAACCAAAAAATACATAACTGTCATGTATGTACAGAATTGCTGAAAACAACTATTCTATACAAGTCTACTACTGACAAATCATTTAGATACATTTGTCAAATGCAATTCATGAACCCACTCTATTTGAACATATTAAGCACTGTTTTCTCTAAAATACAGCCTTAAACATTTGAGGCTTGAAGAACATGTCTGTTTAGCTGAACAACTTGCGCACCTTAACTTTGTGACATACATACTTGAAGCTTGAAAATAATTTACACTTTTGCAATATTATAGAACTAATGCTGGATGACATAATCCATGTGTAATAAACAGTGGGGCTACTTTAGCCACTCACAGTCAAGTTGTGAAATTCTGCAATAGGAACTAGTTGCTCTACTTGGATAGGTTTCAGATTTGTAAATGTGTAACATGATCAAGATTTGAAAACAAACAACACTAAGAATTAAATAATTAATTATAAAACTATTATTGACAAATGAACAGCCTACTCACAGGAACAATAAGTCCTTGCCAATAGAATACATTTGTTTCATCCACTAGGATATTACGGAAATTTTTCATTCCAGATGTGCGGATTTCATTAAGTTCCTGCAAATAAATAAAATGACAGGTAAGAAACAAAGCACAGTGTTACAGCAGAGTCTGTACTTAATTCCTTACATTATGCCAGAATCCAGCAGCCAATTTGCACAGTAAATAACATTAAAAAACACACATGCTGCATAAGTACCTAAAATGTACAATAGACACCATTGTTGCTATCAGAAATGCAGTCATATGCTCTTCAGAACTACAACAAAATATACTTGATATGGTACAGAAATGGTGTGTGTCAGAGGCTTTCAATTTACATCTAGTTATTGATTAATACAACCCAATATAATAAGTAAAAACCAAAAGAACTGCGGATGCTCTACAGGGTATAAGTTTAGGGTGAGAAGGGAAAGATATAAAAGAGATCTAAGGAGCAACTTTTTCACGCAGAGGGTAATACGTTTTTGGATGAGCTTCCAGAAGTAGTGGTGGAGCCTAGTACAACTGCAACATTTAAAAGGCATCTGGATGGGTATATGAATAGGAAGGGTTTGGAGGGATATGGGCCAGGTACTGGCAGGTGGGACTAGATTGGGTTGGGATATCTGGTCGGTACGGATGAGTTGGACCAAAGGGTCTGTTTCCATGCTGGACATCTCTGTGACCCTAAGTAGCTGGAAAAGCTCAGCAAGTCTGGCAGTACCTGCGAAGAGAAATCAGAGTTAATATTTCAGGTCAGGTGATCCTTCCATATAATGAGATGGGATTGATACTTTATATTCATTTTTTAAAAAGAAAAATATTCACACAGAAAATAACTCAAATTTGAGAAGTTTAAGAGGTGACCTGAATGTAGTGTTCAAGCTTATGAAGAGCTATGCGAGATAATGATACAATGGTTTCCACTAGTTGGTGAAGTAGTAACAAGGAGATAAAAATCAGGTTAAAAATTATCTGCAGGGCAGTTAAAATGCAGAACTCTGATACAGAGTCCGTTAATTTATTTAAAAAATGAATCAATGTTGCATAAAAGGAATATTAAAAGTAGCAAGCATGAAATGTGATTAGTTAGATGGCTCATTTAGAAAAACTAGCAAAAACTTGTGAGCGAAATAGTGTTTCCATACTGGAATGTTTTGATTCTTTTAAAAAAAATGAATGACACACAGGGTAAAACAGTTTTTTTTTAAAATGAATGCATTATATACCTGGGCATCAGGATCAACCCATCATTTGCATTTCCTCTCTGCTTTTCACCAGCGATAATGCTATTGTTACCTGCTACTCACTGCTTTTCAAAAAAAGTTCCCAACTTCAATTAGAGAAAATGGCTCTCCCAACTTTGAGAGCAGCGTTATGCGTGCAGCTATCCAGAGAGCACAATTATGAAATCAAAAGGTAAAGGCTGAAGTGCCACATATTGACCATCATTGATTTAGGTCAATCAAAATGCAGCAGAAAGCAATAAAACTAACGAACTTAAGTGCATTCCCGAAATAACTGCATTTAGTCAAGCCACATTTCAAATCATTTTCAGGACAGAGGCACAAAAGATATCTCCACATTCAGGTGAAAAATACACAAAGACAAAGCTGATCGCTAACAACACAGCTTTTAAGTTAAAAAGAAAGCTTGGAAAAATTCAGACTCCGCAATCCTGAAAATATGCCTCATTGGAAATAAGTAACTAAATGACACAAAAATTAAATCTATGACATGATTTCAAGTTAAATGGTGACAGGGACTTATAAAAAGCAAGGTAAGAATTGATCATTAGTAAATGTTTCTTCGCAGATTAATAATCAAAATAATCACAAGACCGGGTAACGAAGGTTAAAACAAATCATTTAAAAGGCTAGGTGGATTGCATGCAAATCAGCTCTTACAGAAGGCTGGATTAAGAATGTCAAACAATTTTTATCATAACATGCATCAAGAAAACCTGGATTCAATATAAAATTGTTGAGAATTTTAGATTAGATTAGATTACTTACAGTGTGGAAACAGGCCCTTCGGCCCAACAAGTCCACACCGCCCCGCCGAAGCGCAACCCACCCATGCCCCTACATTTACCCCTTACCTAACACTACGGGCAATTTAGCATGGCCAATTCACCTGACCTGCACATCTTTGGACTGTGGGAGGAAACCGGAGCACCCGGAGGAAACCCACGCAGACACGGGGAGAACGTACAAACTCCACACAGTCAGTCGCCTGAGGCGGGAATTGAACCTGGTTTCTGGCGCTGCGAGGCAGCAGTGCTAACCACTATGCCACCGTGCCGCCCATGATGTTCCTAAATTTTGTTCCTAAATTTTCTCCATATTCTCAAGAATGTGGTACATTATAAAGATGGACAATCTACAAAAAAAATGGAACAGTAGCGCACTTTTCCACATGTTGTCTATTCCAAATAAGAAAGTTTAGAGAACTGTTGAAGACCAATTAACTCCAGATTCATCATTTGCCAAGCGTCAAGATAAGGTTTTGCAGATAGACATTTAAAAATGTAATAGATTTTATTTTCCCTCATTATTCCCAGCGGACTCACAATTCAATCTTTTTTGATCTGATAATATTGCATTTATCCATTAAGGTTCCTCATGAACTTTTTACTTTATCTGTTCAACTTACACACATACAAATTAAGGGCAAAGGGAAGCCATCTAGCTTTATCTCACCTGCAAATTGAGCTACTACTATTCTACTGCTAACATCAAATTAAACTCTCATTCAGTTCCTTCCATTCAGAAACACTTTCATAGCCATCCCCAGCCAAATTCATTTGGGTGATCATCCACCGATACTGTAGCAGATCACGTCTACATTCTTGTGGGGAATCACAAAGCCAGGAAATAGTTTGCGTAACGATTCCCCAGGATTAGGTCATTTACATTATCTCCATGGAAGACCTCACCCTGCCATTGTACCTGGGTTGACATATGGTTATTGCTTTTTTTGGGGGGGGGGGGGGGTGGCCAGAGTATCTGTGAGCATTAACAACTGACCAGTATAAAAGGGGGATTTCTTTCCTTTGTTCGGGCCTCTTTTGACTAGACTTCGCATACCTGCAAAGAGTGTCAAAAGGGGATCACCTTGCTCATGCAGGCTTTAATAAACTTTAACTATTTGCAGAAGTTGGCATGTGTGAAGTGCATCCAGTATGAAACCTCAGGAAAAGAACCTAACAGATGGGTATATAAATAGAAAGTGTTTGGAAGAATATGGGCCAAATGTATGCAAATCATACCAGATTCTTAATTTTTCTAATTTTGTTTCCAATATTCCCAACAATTGCAAAATGCCTGATGGTGTGAAGGAACAATATTGAAACAATTTCACCTCCACCCAAAGGATTCTGGGTAATCCAAGATGGAGGACAGGAAAGATTTCTGGCTGTAACAGCTGCTCCTTTTTGGAGGTATTTTAGGTGGAGGCGATTTCCTCGAATTCCAGGAGGAGCAATCACTGTTTTATATGCTGTTGCATTGTTTTGGAACTTTGGAAAAAAAAGTCAAAACAACAGCAGTTTTAAAAGGGAGAAGGACAGACAAAGAAAGCACATGAGGTAATCCGCCACCTCCAAACAGACCCCACCACCAGGGATATATTTCCCTCCCCACCCCTCTCCGCCTTCCGCAAAGACCGTTTCCTCCGTAACTACCTGGTCAGGTCCACGCCCCCCTACGACCCACCCTCCCATCCTGGCACTTTCCCTTGCCACC
>NC_057734.1:3379301-3392861 GCF_004010195.1 Chiloscyllium plagiosum | reverse complement strand
TCCGGACTTGTCCGACCTGCCCAGCTCCTTTTCCACCTATCCACTCCACCCTCTCCTCCCTGACCTATCACCTTCATCTCCTCCCCCACTGACCTATTGTACTCTATGCTACTCTATCCCCACCCCCACCCTCCTCTAGCTTATCTCTCCACGCTTCAGGCTCTCTGTCTTTATTCCTGATGAAGGGCTTTTGCCCGAAACGTCGATTTCAAAGCTTTTCGGATGCTGCTTGAATTGCTGTGCTCTTCCAGCACCACTGATCCAAAGAAAGCACATGGTCAGGACAGTGCGGGGGGGGAGGGGGGAGACAGACAACATCAGAGTGCGCCTGGGAAAATTAACAAACAGTAGAATTTACAACTCGTCTTGGAGGAACCTGTCTGGGCACAGTTCAAAGCACAGAATCTTTGTTTTAAGTGTGCCCAACAGAAAGGCTGCAGGAGTGAGTAGAGTGGGTTCTTTCTTGATTGTGTTTTTGGAGATAAGTCTCTTGATTAAACTTAAAATATAAGCCATAACTACTAATTTAACCTGGGGCAGTGATTTGTGGAGGAATTAGACTTATTTTCTGGGTCTGTAGATTGTGAAGGAGCAAAAATGACCTTTAGTACAGTGATATGTAGTTCTTGTCAGATGTGGGAGTTTAAAGAGAGTTTAAGGGTTATTTCTGCCATAAATGCTGTCGGATGAGAATCTTATCAGATCAAATGGATCGGTTGGAGAGACAGTTAGAAGCAATGAGGAATTTGCAACAGCATGTGATGGATGGCAGTTATAGGAAGGGGGGAAAAGTTTCAGATACAGTCACATAGATGGGTTAACTCCAGGAAAGGTAAGAGAGGTAGGCACCTAGTACAGGAGTCATTTGTGGATATACCCATTTCAAACAAGTATGCTGTTTTGGAAAATATAGGGCAGGATGGATTGTCAGGGAACGTAGCACGAGCAGCCATGTTTCTGGCATGGAGACTGGCTCTAATGCAACGAGGGGTACTTCGGCTTCCAAGAGATCAATTGTGTTAGCGGATTCTGTAGTCCGAGGTACAGATAGACGCTTCTGTGGCCAGGAGCAAAAAAGCTGAATGGCGTGTTGCTTCCCTGGTGCCAGGATCAAGGATGTCTCAGAGGGTGCAGAATGTTCTCACAGAGGAGAGGAGCCAGCAAGAGATCACTGTCCACATTGGAACCAACGATATAGGAAGGGAAAAGGTTGAGATTCTGCAGGGCGATTACAGAATTAGGTAGAAATTTAAAACAAGGAGGTCCTCGAGAGTAGTAATATCTGGATTATTCTCGATGCTAACAGCTAGTGAGGGCAGGAATTGGAGGATAAAGCAGATGAATGCATGGCTGAGGAGCTGGTGTATGGGAGAAGGATTCACATTTTTGGACCCCTAGAATCTCTTTTGGGGTAGAAGTGACCTGTACAAGAAGGACAGATTGCACCTAAATTGGAAGGGGACTAATATACTGGCAGGGAAGTTTGCTAGAACTGCTCAGGCAGATTTAAACTAGTGGGGGGTGGGGGAAGGGTGACCCAGGCAGATAGAGAGGAAAGAGATCAATCTGAGACTGGTACAGGAGAGAACAGAAGTGAGTCAAACAGTCAGGGCAAGCAGGGACAAGGTAGGACTAATAAATTAAACCGCATTTATTTCAATGCAAGTGCCCTAACAGGGAAGGCAGATGAACTCAGGGCATGGTTAGGAACATGGGACTGGGATATCACAGCAATTACAGAAACATGGCTCAGGGATGGGCAGGACTGGCAGCTTAATGTTCCAGGATACAAATGCTACAGGAAGGATAGAAAGGGAGGCAAGAGAGGAGGGGAAGTGGCATTTTCGATAAGGGATAGCATTACAGCTGTGCTGAGGGAGAATATTCCCGGAAATACATCCAGGGAAGTTATTTGGGTGGAACTGAGAAATAAGAAAGGGATGATCACCTTATTGGGATTGTATTATAGACCCCTCAATAGTCAGAGGGAAATTGAGAAACAAACTTGTAAGAAGATCTCATCTATCTGTAAGAATAATAGGATGGTTATGGTAGGGGATTTTAACTTTCCAAACATCGACTGGGACTGCCAAAGTGTTAAAGGTTTAGATGGAGAGTAATTTGTTAAGTGCGTACAAGAAAATTTTCTGATTCAGCATGTGGATGCACCTACTAGAGAAGGTGCAAAACTTAACCTACTCTTGGGAAATAAGGCAAAGCAGGTGACGGAGATGTCAATGGGGAGAGCACTCTGGGGCCAGCAACCATAATTCTATTATATTTAAAATAGAGATAGAAAAGGATAGACCAGATCTAAAGGTTGAAGTTCTAAATTAGAGAAAGGCTAATTTTGACGGTCTTAGGCAAGAACTTTCAAAAGCTGACTGGAGGCTGATGTTCACATGTAAAAGGGACGACTGGAAAATGGGAAGCCTTCAGAAATGAGATAACAAGAATTCCTGTCAGGGTGAAAGGGAAGGCTGGTTGCTCTTGGGAATGCTGGATGACCAAAGAAATTGAGGGTTTGGTTAAGAAAAAGGAAGCATATGTAAGGTATAGACAGGATAGATCAAGTGAATCCTGTCTATAAAGAAATTAGGAGTATACTTATGAGGGAAATCAGGAGGGCAAAAAGGGACATAAGATAGCTTTGGCAAATAGAATTAAGGAGAATCCAAAGGGTTTTTACAAATATATTAAGGACAAAAGGGTAACTAGGGGAGAGAAGAGGGCCCCTCAAAGATCAGCAAGGCGGACTTTGTGTGGAGCCGCAGAAAATGGGGGAGATACTAAATAAGTATTTTGCATCAATATTTACTGTGGAAAAGGATATGGAAGATATAGACGGTAGGGAAATAGATGGTGACATCTTGCAAAATGTCCAGATTACAGAGGAGGAAGTGCTGGATGTCTTGGAACGGTTAAAGGTGGATAAATCGCCAGGACCTGATCAGAGAACTCTGTGGGAAGCTATAGAAGTGATTGCTGGGCCTCTTGCTGAGATATTTGTATCATCGATAGTCACAGGTGAGGTGCTGGAAGACTGGAGGTTGGCAAACGTGGTGCCAGGGAACTATCGGCCAGTGAGCCTGACATCTGTGGTGGGCAAGTTGTTGGAGTGAATCCTAAGGGACAGGATGTACATGTATTTGGAAAGGCAAGGACTGATTAGGGATGGTCAACATGGCTTTGTGTGTGGGAAATCATGTCTCACAAACTTGATTGAGTTTTTTGAGGAAGTAACAAAGAGGATTGATGAGGGCAGATGTGATCTATATGGACTTCAGTCAGGTGTTCGACAAGGTTCATGGGAGACTCATTAGCAAGGTTAGATCTCATGGAATGCAAGGAGGAGAACTAGCCATTTGGATACAGAACTGGCTCAAAGACAGAAGACAGAGGGTGGTGGTGGAGGGTTGTTTTTCAGATTGGAGGCCTGTGACCAGTGGAGTGCCGCAAGGATCGGTGCTACTTTTTGTCATTTACATAAATTATTTGGATGCGAGCATAAGAGGTACCAGTTAGTAAGTTTGCAGATTACACCAAAATTGGAGGTGCAGTGGACAGTGAAGAGGGTTACCTCAGATTACAACAGGATCTGGACCAGATGGGCCAATGGGCTGAGAAGTGGCAGATAGAGTTTAATTCAGATAAATGCAAGGTGCTGCATTTTAGGAAAGCAAATCTTAGCAGGATTCCTATCGGAAAGATGTTGTGAAGCTTGAAAGGGTTCAGAAAAGATTTAGAAGGATGTTGCCAGGGTTGGAGGATTTGAGCAATAGGGAGAGGCTGAACAGGCTGGGGCTGTTTTCCCTGGCACGTCGGAGGCTGAGGGGTGATTTTATAGAGGTTTACAAAATTATGACAGGCATGGATAGGGTAAATAGGCAAAGTCTTTTCCCTGGGGTCAGGCAGTCCAGAACTAGAGGGCACAGGTTTAGGGTGAGAGGGAAAAAAAAAATAAGAGACATAAGGGACAAAATTTTCACAGAGGGTGGTACGTGTATGGAATGAGCTGCCAGAGGAAGTGGAGGAGGCTGGTACAATTGCAACATTTAAGAAGCATTTGGATGGGTATATGATTAGGAAGGGTTTGGAGGGATATGGGCCAGATGCTGGCAGGTGGGATTAAATTGGGTTGGCATGGACGGGTTGGGCCGAAGGGTCTGTTTCCATACTGTACATCTCTGTGACTCTATGACTATTTGCAGGCTAAGTGAAGGTGGACTTTAACTTACACATGGTGATAAGTTTGCTTATCTTCTTGTACTATGCTAAATGCAAGGAACTTTGAACCTCATCAAATATGTAAATAAACTGGAAGTCCTGCATTGAAAGGTAGAGGCAGGAGTGATACACTCTAAGCTATCAATATTTTAAAAATAGAGCAAGCTTTCACAACCCGATTCCCAGCACTAATCGACGCTAGACTAACAGTGAAAGCAAGAGACGCAAGTAGAATGGAAGGTAGTATTTTTACAGGCAAAGACCTGGAACCTGTTGTTTAAGCTTAGTGGAAGCAGAAGCAATAGGTCATTGTGAAAGGTAAACTAATCGACACAGGATTGAAATAAATTTCCAGGGTTATGGGAATACAGTAAAGGACAAGGCTTGATGGACTGCTCTGAAGAGAGCTGGAATTCATAGACCAAATGGCCTACCTTCGGTTAAATGTTTGTGATTAACTACCCAGTTTCCTAGTTTATTTCGTCCAATTCTAGAATTCAATGCCACACAAAATGCTGCAATATCTGCAGCTGAAATTTGACAATTATTTAAGTAATCAAGATATGTGTACGGGACAAAATGTCTTCTCAGACAAACAAGCTTAGCTAATGACTTGGTTGTGTCACAAGTGGACAATGGTCAACTTGAGTTACATTTCAGAACAGAGTTATATATTCTGCTTACACTACATTCAGCCATAGTCAGAGTTATACAGCACTGAAAAAGACCTTTTAATTCATGCCAAACATAATCCCAAACTAAGCTAGTCCCACTTACTTGCTCCTGATCTGTATCACTCCAAACCTTTCCAATTCATGTACCTATCCAAATGTGTTTTAAACATTGCAATTGTGCCCTCATCCACCACTTCCTCCAGCACACGTGAAGCACCCTATGTAAAACATTTGCCCATGTCTTTTTAAATCTCTCTCACCTTCAAAATATGCCCCTAGTCTTGAAACCCCTCATCTTAGAGAAAAGACAACTACCATCAACTCTATTTTGTACCTCATTATTTTATGAACTTCTAGAAGGTCACCTCTCAACTTCCTAAGCTCTAGTGCAAAAAGTCCCAGCCTTTCTTTATAACTCAACCCTTCCATATCCAGCAACATCCTAGTAAATCTCTTCTGAACCCTCTCCAACTAAATAATATCCTTCCTATAACAAGGTAACGAGAACTGGGCACTGTATTCCAGTTGGTTAAGTAAAATTCATATGTAAATGAGACCTACATTGATGAACAAATTGCAATCTGCAAATGTCACCCCTCTCAATGTTGATTGTCATATTGCGAGGTTACTTTCAACATGCAACACAAAATACAAATAAAACCACGCAAACATCTGAACCTTTCACTGTATCATTCCCAAAAAAATCATAGATACAAGACACAGGCCCTTCGCTCTACAATGCTAGAATCCTTTACTGATCAGTTAACTGTCTACCTCAGCCTTGCACAGTTTTTGTCCGTTTCTTGCTCTGAGCCCCTGCAGACTGCTATCCTCATCACTTGCCTTGCTACCTAATTTGTGTCATTTGCAGACTTAGCTATAGTACATTCACTTCTCTCAGCTAAGTTAATATATATTCTAAATAACAGTAGCCTCAGCACCAACTACTGTGATGCTCCAGTAATCCCAGGTTGCCATCCTGAAAATGTCCTCTTTATCCCAACTCTGTTTTCTTTTAAGTTAGCCAATTATTGAACCACACTATCATATTATTTCTCAATACCATGGGCACTTAAGTAGCCTGTGTAATACCTTATCAAACATGTCTGAAGATCCAAATATATTACATCCACCATTTCCACTTTATCTATCCTGCTTATTACCTACAATATTTCTTGTAAATTTGTCAAGATATGATTGCCCTTTCATGATGCTATGCTGACTCAGCTTGATCACATTATATACTTCTAAATGCTCTATTATGTCTTGCATAGTAGACTCAAACACTTTCTCAATGACAGACAGTGGGCTAACTAGCCCCATAGTTGCTTTTTTAATCTCCTTCCCTTTTTAACTAAAAAGGGGTCACCAGAATCTAACCACGACTCCTCTACCATATATATTTAAACATATATATCAAAATTGTCTGCACAATTAAGTTGTATCAAGACAGGAACCGAGCATACAGTGGAATCATACTGGTACGGTTTCTTTCCACAGATTCTCTTCAACCATGCGTTTCTCCAACATTGCATATTTCTAGAATCTGTAATGTTGCTTTTATTTACGTAGTTGAAATGCTAACCTGTCAGTTTCTTCACCCCATACTCATGATGTGGGACATTTGTACATTTGACAGGTATTTATGATTAAATTTGCTGGTCAGATTGGTCTATTTCCTCAAACTTTTCCTTTTGATGTTTTTTAAAAAATTTCATTTACTGAACTTTGCCGTGCGTGTACATATACCTTGAAGGTAACAGCACAGCTGGATAGGACTGTTACATCAACACATCGGATACTTGTCTTCGTTAGTAGAATCATACAACACAAGGGTTGAGACTTTATGTTGGAGTTCTGTATGAGTCGGGGAGGGTACGGAGTGCAGATCAGGATGCCACATTACAGGAAGGATGGGTCTGCACTGGAGAATGTACTGGGGGATTTATCAGCATGTTGCCCAGATTGGAGTATTTCAGCTATGAAGAGACAGCATGGCTAGGTTTGTTTTCCTTAGAGCACAGAAAGCTGAAGACAGTCTTGATTAAGGTGCGTAAAATAATGAGTAGTATAAGCAGGTTCAATAACAGTAACATTTTCTCCTGCGCAGAGGTCAAGAGGTATTCAGATTCCTCCATGCATCAGTAAAACATTGTCACAGGTTACATATTTCCATTGTGCCTAATTAACTAAATGTACCATATCGAAACTGCTGCTGCCCAAAAACCTCAAAATTGCAATAAGTCTTTCACCCACTGTATTAGGCCATTGATGATAAATCCCCCTTAAAAATGAACAGGGGCATAGATTTAAAATAAGGGACAGGAGATTTTTTTCAGCCAGAGGATAGTGATTATTTGGAACACACTGCTTGAAATGGTGATATAGGTAGGAACCATTAGAACATTTGACTACCTAAACAAACACTTAGTGCCCTCACATACAGCACCAAGTGCGAGGAAATAGGATTAGAATAGATTAATGCTTGAAGAGCACTAGCAGTATCATGATGGACCAAAAGAGACTCCTTCTATGCTGTAACAGTCTAGAACCATCCTACTGGCACTCAAACCACATTATCGTCATTGCTTGTAGTTTTAGTAGTTGGCCCTCAGTCATGCAGCATGCTCGATTGAATAGCTCTCAATTATCAATTTTATCTACTACAATAATCCACACACTTTTCTCTCCACTCAGATCTTTATATAATCAAAACAGAGAGTAAGCTACAACACCATTAGCACATTTTAATAACACAATTGGATAAGCTCTGATGACTAAAGTTCTGATAAGTCATAACTTGGACACGTACTTGCACAGAGTGCAATGACACTGACAAGAAACACTGTAGAACTTTATAAAATTCTGACAAGGTTTTACCAAGGAGACTTCACTTTTTACAGCAAAAAAAATTCTTTTTTGTTAATTCTGCATTTTTGGAACAATTGTTGTTGCTTCTAGTCCAAGAGAGTGAGTACAGATGTATGCATCAAGCTGAAAGAGCTTACCTCGGACTCTCTTCCCTTCTGCAGCTGACAACCCTCACTGCTTCTGCAATATTGAGCAATTGGATTTACATGGAAAATGGCCACAAATACATGATCACAAAGAACACAGGGTGGTTTCAACACCCAAGCAAGCCATTAGGCCAATCATGAAACCATACAGAGGATGGATTTATACCCTCACCAAGAAAAGGTAGGTTAGAAAGTGAAATAAATTTGCTTTATGAAAAAGTAACTTCTCATTAATCGTACATCTTATCTATTGTGTATGGTAATAAAATTAAGCAGCTTGTGACATTTCAAATTCTAATTGTAATGACTTTTTGCACAATTGCGAAGTACATTCTTACAAGTTGTTTCAAAATTATGAGTTAAACGTACATCTAGAATTAACACTTATCTTGAACATTAAATATTTCAATAACATTAGATTCCCAACAGTCTTCTGTTTTCTATTCTGAACAGTTGAAATAACATTATTGAACCTACTTTAATCATTTTGAAAGCTTTATCAATGGATATCTCACCTATAATTACAATTTTTAATAACCTGAGATGAGCTGTGAAATACACTTTGAGAGTGGGAAATCCAAAAGAAAGCAAAAGGCAGAAAATATTTAGCAGGCATCTAGGTAGGCAAGTTGTTGGAGAGGACACTGAGGGAGAAGATCAAGCAACATATGGATCTGATTAGAGATAGTCAGCATGGATTTGTGCGTGGGAAGTCACATCTGACAAATCTTTTAGAGCTTTCTGAAGAGGTAACCAAGAGGATAGATAAGAGTAGGGCATTGGATATTGTAGATATGGATTTTAGTAAATCCTATGTCATGGCCCCGCACAGCAGGCTGGTCACGAAGATTAGGTCGGTCAGGCAGCATCTGAGGAGCAGCAGAGTCGACATTTTAAGCATAAGCTCTTCATCAGGAATGGGGAGGGGGGATGCCCCCAAGGGTAGTAAGAAATAAATGGAAAGAGGGTGGGGATGGGAGGAAAGATAGCTGTGAATGCAACAGGTAGATGAAAGAGGAGGTGAAGGTGATAGATCGGAGAAGAGGGCTGAGTGGATAGATGGAAAAGATGATGGACAGGTAGGACAGTGCCAAGTTGGAAGGTTGGATCTGGGATATAAGGTGGGGAGAGGGGAAATGGGGAAACTTCTGAAATTAACATTGATCCTGTGTGGTGGGAAGGTCCCAAGGCAGAAGATCCCAAGGCAGAAGATGCGGCTTTCTTCCTCCAAGTGACGGGTGGCTAGGGTTTGGTGGTGGAGGCGGCCAAGGACTTGCAAGTCCGTGGTGGAGTGGGAGGAGGAGTTAAAGTCTTCCACCATAGGGCAGTGAGGTTGTTAAGTGCATGTGTCCCAGAGATGTTCGCTGAAATGTTCCGCAAGTTGGCATCCTGTGTTCCCAACATAGAGGAGACCACATCGAGAGCAACAGACAGTTGGTGATGTATGCGCAAGTGCAGGTAAACCTGTCACATATGGAAGGATCTTTGGGGCCTTGGATAGAGATTGGGGGGGTGGCACAGGTTTTGCACTTCTTGCAGTGATAGGAGAAGGTGTCGGGAATGGAGGTGGGTTGGTGGGGGCATGTACCCAACAAGGGAGTCACAGAGAGAATGGTCTCTCCAGAACACACAGGGGTGGGGAGGGAAATGTATCCCTGGTGGTGTGATGTTTGTAGGTGGCGGAAATGACGGAGGATTATGCAATGTTTCCAGAGGTTGGTGGAGTGCAAGGTGAGGACTGGCGGGGTACTGTCTTTGTTGCAATTGGAGGGGTGGAGTTCAGATGGGGGAAGTGGATTAGATGTGCTGGAGGGCATTGTCAATCACACTGGGGGAAATTGCAGTCAACGAAGGGTACGTAGGCTAGTTTGATTGTAGAGTAGAATAAAAGGTCAGCACAACATCATGGGCCAAAGGGCTGTACTGTTCTATAATAATGTCCAAGACAGGGCGTAGGATAGGACCAATTAAACAACAAAATATTTAATGATGCAACTGGTAAGGGCATGGCACAGAAACCAAGGTTATAGAAGCAGAGAGATGTACGGCACAGAAACAGATCCTTCGGTTCCAACTTGTCCATGCTGACCAGATATCCCAACCCAATCTAGTCTCATCTGCCAGCACCTCTTCTCTATCCTATCTACCTGCAACTCCACTTTCAAGGAACTATGAACCTGCACTCCAAGGTTTTTGTTCTGCAACACTCCCCAGGACCTTAAGTGTATAATCCGTGCTAAGATTTGCTTTCCCAAAATGCAGCACCTCACATTTATCTAAATTAAACTCCATCTGCCACTCCTCAGTCCATTGACCCATCTGATCAATATCCCGTTGTAATCAGAGGTAACCTTGTTCGTTGTCCACTCCACCTCCAATTTTGGTGTCATCTGCAAACTTACTCTTACACTCACATCAAAATTATTTATATAAATGACGAAAAGTGGTGGACCCAGTACTGATCCTTGTGGCCTCTACTGGTCACAAGCCTCCAGTCTGAAACGCACTGATGAGTTGTGAATGACTACTTAGCAACCATCAGAACGCAACACAAATGGAAAGAAACAAAAAAACAAAAGCAAACCTACCAAAAACAACAAAAAAAAATGAAAGTAGACATTGTGATCTAAAGTTGTTGAAATCTATGTTGAATGCAGAGTATTGTAATCTGCCCAGTCAAAAGATAAGCTTCATGGAACACTGTAGCAAATATAGAAAAGTCAGCAAGGAAGCAAAGTGGAGAATTAAAATGGTTGCTTATTACAAACTTGGTGTTAGGATTTGAAATATATTAAGGAAATTGAATTTTTTTTTAAATGAACATTAATCTGCCGAAGAACTTCAGAATGCCCAAGGTTTATTTTTCACTTATTTTCATATTCCAGCATGACAATTACGTCACCCAAAAGGTTTTCCTATTCATGAGATACTGCATTAAACAATGCCAACACGTGATGGGATAATTGCTGAGGATCATGCCAAGACACCATTGACTTAGATTAAGTGGTTCAACATAATCAATGTGAAACAAAGTAGTTTAAAAAGGTAGGAATTCAGATAATTTAATAATGGATAAAAAAAAATTGTTTAGAATGGGGCCTAGTAGTTATATCTTAGACATTCTTACTATAACACATTTCTTATTTTATGATAAACAAGATTTGGTCGGCAAGATTCAAGACACTACTTAAAACACTGTAGCTCCATTATACTTCTGTTTGAGGAAGTTATTCTGACCACATGAATTGTGCATGTAAATACCCATCACTCCAAGCATACAAATGCATGCCAGGTCAATAAGAATTCTTAAAAGAGATCAAACATAGAACTGGAGCAAGATTCCATACTTAAATAGAAATTATTAGAATGATGAACTATTGCAGTGGAATAGAGCTATGGCAAATTTAGGATTCTGAATTGTTTTACAACTCAAATGTTTTGTCAGTAAATATAGCCATGAAACTAAGACTCCTCCAAAAACAAAACAAATTACTCATTACTGAATACTAGGAAAAGTATCATCTTTACCTGGTCTGGCCAATGTAATTATAACCCTAAGTTGACCATACAAGTTTCATACCGTGGGAGGCACGGTGGATAGCACTGCTGCCTCACAGCGCCAGAGACCCAGGTTCAATTCCTAACTCAGGCAACTGACTGTGTGGAGTTTGCACATTCTCCCCGTGTCTGCGTGGGTTTCCTCCGGGTGCTCCCGTTTCCTCCCACAGTCCAAAGATGTGCCGGTCAGGTGAATTGGCCATGCTAAATTGCCCGTAGTGTTAGGTAAAGGGGTAAATGTAGGTGAATGGGTGGGTTGCGCTTCGGCGGGTCGGTGTGGACTTGCTGGGCCGAAGGGCCTGTTTCCATACTAAGTAATCTAATCTAATCTAAAAAAATACAACTAACTTAGGATGGCTTTCAAAGGAAAGCATGTCCACATGCCTGTTCTTTTTGAAATCTCCTGGGAAACAGCAGAAACTCAGCGGCGCAATTTCTTAAATTTCCACTCTGGCCTTAGCACACACCACACAGCGTTCCTGCCAAATACCCATAGGTTTCCTTAATCAAACTAAAACAATTGCTAAAAATCAACCATGCAAGCAAGACATGTCAAGATAGAATTAGGAATTTAACATCAAATCCAGTGTACTAAAGTTCAAAATAAAAACAAAGAAAAATATAATTGAAGGGAACAGAAGTAGACAGTTCTCCATTTCAGAAGATTCTGATCAGGCCTCCTTCAGAAATGCAAAGCAATTCTTCCACCTGACAGCTCTTTCATGGTATAGGATTGTCAGGAGGAGGCAGATCACACTTCCTTTTCATAGCAGTCAGCTGTCATATTCTGAAATTTGAAGTTCCAAACAACTTTGACACCAGCTGTCAACAGCATGATATTAGGGTGCTGGGAGATAGGGCATCAGATGGTATGGGGTAGGCTATTAGATAGATTGAATGCCCAGATACGTGATGGCAAGCAGCAATAAGGGAGAGGGTGCAAAGTAGAAGTAGCTTGTTAGATGATATAATTGAGGGGACTGGGGGTAAATAAAGCATGCATCAGGAGTTAAAATTATGTATATAATAGTCAAACAGTTTTGACAAACTATTTCCTTAAATTTTATCAGGATCCTCCAAATTCTCCAGTTTAATTAGAGACTTACAAAAGGGTTCCACATGTAGGGGAATTGCTTAGTTGACTCATCAATTTCCCATGTAACTTCTTCAAAGTTTTACAGTGGGGTCCCCAAACACAACTTCCACCTATGCTAAATTAACAACCATCATATTATTGAAAAACCCAGGGCAATAAATTCTAAGGGATTCTATTTTGAACTGTTCACACAGTACCTTTGCTGAAAGCTATTAATCATATTTGCACATTAATATTTGACAATTTTACTCCTCTCTATTGTGAATAGTCAACCTATAATTTTGATTTTTAAATCAGGCAAACAGAAACAGTGGTAGTTTATGCATGTGCAACGCAGCGGGGGGGGGGTGTATTTAATACAAAAGACAGCTTGTCCCCTGGATACAGTAAGCCAGGAAACTGCTGAGTCAAAGCTTAGCATCTACATTTCAATCTCAGCCTAGTCCACCAACACTGAAGAGGGGAGTGAGGTGAATATCTCCAGTTTGATTCTAGAATTAATGGTGGCTAATTAGATTACATTACATTACAGTGTAGAAACAAGCCCTTCGACCCAACAAGTCCACACCGACCCACCGAAGCGCAACCCACCCATTCACCTACATTTACCCCTTACCTAACACTACGGGCAATTTAGCATGGCCAATTTACCTGACCGGCACATCTTTGGACTGTGGGAGGAAACCGGAGCAGCCGGAGGAAACCCTCGCAGACACAGGAAATCGCCTGAGGCGGGAATTGAACCTGGGTCTCCGGCGCTGTGAGGCAGCAGTGCTAACCACTGTGCCACCGTGCCACCCAGCACGGGAACAAGCCACCTGCTAGGAGGGAGGGTAACAGAAGATGGCCATGGAAGGGAAAGAGGAGAGAAGTAGTAGAAGGAAGAAAAAAGGTAGCCATCTAGGTTTGGTTGGGAGAAGAGAAGGCCATTTACATGGGGGGGGAGGGGGGGTTTGGAAGAAGTTACAGCCATTTACATTGGAAGGGG
>NC_057734.1:3365698-3379245 GCF_004010195.1 Chiloscyllium plagiosum | reverse complement strand
GAAGGTTTGGGGGGGGGGGGGAGAAAGAGGAGGAGAAAAAAAGCCATGGCCCGGAGGTGGGATCTGCGATTTGGGGGAAAAACATCCACACACAGGCAGTGGGTGGGATAAAAAAAAAGGGAAGAGAACCCCGCCACCTCCGCTCAGAACCGCGATCCTTGTTATATATAAATATGTATAAAAAGGATGGGGGAGGGGGAAGTAGAGGAGGGGTTGGTAAGAACTTTTCGAACGATGGGGGTAAGAAAAAAAAACTACAGCGGCCCCCACCCCGGTCACCCGCCGGTGCGTCATTTCATCGAAATGGAGAGGAGATGGTGGGGGGAGGGGCGGGAGATGAGCCTTTCCCTCCCGCACCCGCACCCGGCTCAGGGTCACCGCCGCGGCGTCGGGCGGAAAACCCTCCACCGTCCCCGCCCAAGGCGGAGAGAAAGGAAAGGGGGGGGGGGGGGAACTCACTTTGTACTCCCCACCCCCCCCCCCTTCCTGATATTACTGCCCCTCCCCCACCCCCATCGCCACCGCCGACCGTCAGCTCTGCCGCCCGCTTCGCGTTTCCGTTTTTCCTCCCCCCCGCAGATTTGTCGCCGTCGCGACTCCCAATCCGCCGCGATTGGCAGGTTTTTATTATTTTTCTTTTAAAGTGTTATTATTATTTTTACCTTCATGAGCCGGCTGCTGCCCGCCATCTTGATCATCCGCACTTTTTCTCCGCAGGACCGGCGAGATCCACGCTCCCTGCCGACGCTGCTGGCCAACCAGAAAGCGGCGGGCCTCCACCAATCGGCGGCGTCCTTCGGGCGGGAGCGAATCGGGCGCCGCGCGCCGCGGCCAATGGGGAGGCGCGCCTGTTGCCCAATCCGCGGCGACGTTCTAGGGGCGCGCCTCCCCCGAAGCGGCGAATGTCAACCAATCGGCGGCGCCGCGTAGGCGTCATCCAACCGCGAGCTGCGGTTTCCGACCAATCAGGGGCGCCATCTGGGTCAAGAGCCGTGTGGAAACGGCGGATCGTGACCAATCAGCGGCGTCAGATGGCCTTCTAAGCCAATTACAGCAGAGACGGGCAATAAATGTTGACTCGCCAGCAACACCCGCATTCTACAAAATGAATAAATATGAAAGTTCAGTTTCATTTCTGCAGCATTTCCGAGCGATTGCGAAATTGTCACATTTTAAACACTAAAAACCTAAGAGCACTATACCCCCCCCATTATAAATTGTTCTGTTCTTCTAGAACTTTTACTAAATAATCCATCTTCTAAGAATTGCACAGAAAACTAAGATCATTCGTTGATCTTGCAATATGATTCAAATGTGCAGGCTGGAAATTACACGTGTTCACACACAGGACTTTGTTCATTGTAGGCAAAAGTAATATATTTTCACTGTTAATTATAGATGGGGTTATAAAGAATGTCAATCTCTTGTTGCATTGCGATGGCAACATCCTGACCAAGCCTGATTGATTGTTGGATGGATTGATTGATTTATTATCACGTGTAGGGAGGAAAGTCTCAAGGTAAACTTGCAAGTTGAGTCAGCACTTGGGAAGGCAATTGTAATAATGGCATTTATTTTGAGAGGACTTGACTATTAAATCAGCTTCTATAAGGGTCTGGTCAGACCATATTTGAAGTAATGTGTGTGGTTTAGAGCCTAATATCTCAGGAAGCATGTATTGGCCTTGGAGTGAGTTCAGAAGAGGTTCACAAAAATTGTGCCAGGAATGAAAAGCTTAGCATAAGATGAATCTTTGAGGACTATAGGTTTATACTCAATGGAGTTTTGAAGGATGAGTGGTGATCTAATTGAAACTTACAGAATACTGAATGGCCTAGACAGAGTTGGGAAGATGTTTCCCATTGGTAGGAAAGACTAGGACCCGAGGACACAGCTTTAGAGCAAAGGGAAGGACTTTTAGAATGGAGATGAGAAACTTCTTAAGCCAGAGAGTGGTGAATCTGTGGAATTCACTGCTACAGAAGGCTGTGGAGGCCAGGTTATTGAGTATATTTAAGACAGAGATAAGTAGGATCTTGATTGTCAATGGTTACAGGGAGGAAGCAAGAGAATGGAGTTGAGAAACATCAGCCATGATTGAATGGCGGAGTAGACTCAACAGGCTGAATGGCCTAATTTCTGTTCCTATGGCTTATTGTCTTATGGTCTTAAAAGCTTTGTTTGCAAACAGTACAAGCTGATCATAGCAAACAAGGATGTACAGATCAAAAAGACTTGGAGGCAAACAGGTTACATTGCACAGGGCATGTGCTAGGCAAAATAAGCATTAGCAACATCAGCATTATTTGAGGCTAAAGACTCCATTCATCAGTCTAATAACAGCCAGGAAGAAGCTGCTCCTGAACCTGCTGGTGTGTGTGTGTGTGTGTGTTCAGGCTTCTGTATCTGCTGCCTGACCGAAGAGGTTGTAGGAGATCATTACCAAAGTGCTATTGGTCTCTGCATATGTTTGCTGCTTTTCTACGGCATCAATCCATGTAAATGGAGTTCATGGATGGAAGGTTGGCTTCTGTGATGGTTTGGACTGTGCACTCTATCTTATATAGTTTCTTACGGTCCTGGGCAGAACAGTTGTCACACTAGGTGGTTATGCACTCAACCAGTATGCTCTCAGTGGTGCATCAGTAGAAGTTATTGAGGGTCCTTATGGACCTGCCAAATTTCCTGAGCCATTTGAGGAAGAAAAGGCATGTTGTGCCTTCCTGACTGTCGGATCTACATAGGTAGTCCACGAAAGGTTGTCAGTTATTAGAACTTGACGCTCTCCACATTTCAACCTCCGCTCCATTGGTGTAGATGGAGGCATGTTCTGCTCCTTTCTTTCTGAAGTCAATGATCGGTTCTTTAGTCTTACTAACGTTCAGAGAGAGGTTGTTCTCATTGCACCACGTCATCAAACCCTATATCTTTGTTCTATATTCTGACTTGTCATTGATATCTGTCTAAGTACAGTGGTGTTATCAGCAAACTTGTAGATGGCGCTCGTTTGGAATTTGGCAACAGTCATGAGTGTACAGAGAGTATAATAGGGACAAAGCTTGTGGGCCTCCAGTATTGAGGGTTATTGTGGAGGAGGTGCTGTTACCTATTTTCACTGATTGTGGTCAATTGGTCAGAAAGCTGAGGATCTAGTTGCAGAGGGCAGAGCTGAGACCTCGGTCATGGAGTTTTGAGATCATTTTAGAAGGGATAATTGTGTTGAAAGTGGAGCTGTAGTCAATGAGCAGGCATCATCCGTAACCAACTCATCCCACACGGACTCTGGACCACCTTTAAACCAGCAGAGTTCGGAACCGAACAGGCCAAATAATTAACCCTATCTGACATAGGCATCCTTGTTATCCAGATGTTTCAGAGATGAATGCAGGGCTAGGGATATGACATCTGCTGTGGACCTGTTACGTCAGTAGGCAAATTGTAAGGGATTGAGTCAGGCTGGGAGACTGGAGATGATGTGGGCAACCCATAGCCTCTCGAAGCACTTCATGATTATTGAGGTCAGAACCATTGTCATCTGTCTAGTCTGAATTTAAGCACCAAAGATTGACAGTTAATAGTTCCTGCTTACCGTGCCAAACATGTTCACTAAATCAACAACCTCTTCTCATGCTGTATAATTTGATATTTCCTTTCTATGTTTGCTTTTTTGTGTGTCAGTCTTCATGATTCAATGACAACATGCATTGACATTGTGCCTCTTTTCAGCAATATTTAAAGGCAAAGATGTTTTTCTTACTTTTTCTTTCTGTCTGTTTATCGTCTCTCTTCATCCAATCTTTCTTTCCCTTTCTTTAGCTCTCTTTATGCACCTAATTTGACTGAAATTCACCTTGTTTTGTTCTCTGTTATTCTTCTGCTCTTTTTGCAATTCTGTAATCTCATCATTTAGGAAGATAGTCCTGCCATTCACACCCCATTGCACAACCCCAGCACTGCCATCAGTGAATTAAACAAATGCCCTGGAGATATGTGCACTGTTGTCTCCATAAGACAATATAATGTCCAAACCTACTATAAGCAAGACCACAGGACATCGATCTACTTAGTGTTTGATCTGTAACAGCTCCACAATGATTCATCAGAGCTAGATTCAGAATTCTTGGAGTTCTAAGCACCTGGGGGCGTTTCCAGTCAATCCCCTCTGATCCATTGCAACATTACAAATGTGACTATTCTCTTCACTACAAAACTCTTTGCAACATCCTGAGATCGTGAAACTATATAAATGTAAGATTTTATTAACTGAGTTTTAAAATGCCTGAAAAATTATGTCTGTAAAAAGCCTACCATTTAGGTTCTGCTTTCTCACAATATTTTGAAATGATGGACTGTTTCTATTCAAAAGTGATGTTTTCTGCACCGTGGTGAACTTTAGCAGGATGCCTGTATTAACCCAGGACCAAGGCAAAAGGCCCTCAGACCTAGAAATTAAACTGTATTTATGATTCACTGGACAGAATGTGCCAAATGCGGAACAGACCTGAGTGATAATATTATATCACTTGCCACAATAATTAATTCATCCCGTTTATCTCAACACCTCTCCTTTGTGCATTTTCCCTGAATCAAGAAGTGGAGGTGGGAGGAACTGTCTCTCATTTCAAAGAGTTTCTGAGCATAAAATAGTGGGTGATTAAGACCAATTTAAGAGTGCAAATTCCCTGGGGTACAACCACCACTCCAAGTTATAGAAGCCAGCTGTGCACCAATGCTATTTTAGCCCTACTTCTGGAAATTAGTTGAAAAACATAGGCCAAGTATAGACCATGCAAGATCCAAATGTTTTGTTCCAGCAGTACAATGGATCCCTGGAACTTGCAAAAGGAAGAGCTGCATTCAGGTAACACAGGGCAAGCTTTAATTTAATGTAGAATAAATACACTGGAAGCAGTTGGAGAAAGGTTTGTCATCTTGTATCTGGAGTGGATGGGTTGTCCTTTGAGAAATGTTTGGAGACGGTAAAGCTTGCATCTGCCATCCTCACCTGGCCTGGGCCTACCTGTGGCTCAAGGCTGACAGGAAAGCTGTTGATTCTGAACTGCCCTCCAAAATGTGGGCCTGGCATGGCCAATGACATCATAATCCAAGAAAGATCAGGAAAAGAAACAAACTCTCCTCTGGGACACATCAAGGAGAAGAGGGCATAGTCCTAAATCAGGGTTAGTCACTAGAGAAGCAATTTTCCACTCAAAACATGGCTGAAATCTGGAGTTTGCTGCTCTGAGTTGCCACGGCTGCTGGGGAGCAATTGGAGAGGAATGATTTTGATTTTGATTTCTCTATATTTTAACATCACAAGATCGCACGAGAAACCTCATATCCACTAGAATTTAGAACAATCCAAAGCAATTTATGTGATTGAAACGTTTAAGATCTTGAGGGCTCTCAGCAGGGTGAGGGAATCTAGAATGAAGGTTCTCTGTTTGAGAGTAAGCATTCTCATCTTTAAGGCTGAGATGAGGAGAATTTGTTTCTCATGGAAGGTGAGAGTCCTGGCATAGCCAATGTCCCTGTACTCTATGCCCCTGTAGGACAGCATGGTGACTCAGTGGTTAGATTAGACTGGTGCTGGAAAAGCACAGCAGGTCAGGCAGCATCCGAGGAACAGGAAAATCGAAGATTCCTGATGAAGGGCTCCTGCCCGAAACGTCGATTTTTCCTGCTCCTCAGATGCTGCCTGACCTGTTGTCTTTTCCAGCACCAGTCTAATCTTGATTCTAATCTCCACCATCTAGTCTTCACTTTTGCCTGGCTCAGTGGTTAGCACTGCTGCCTCACGGTGCCTGGGTCCCAGGTTCGATTCCACCCTCAGGTGAACATCTGTGTGGAGTTTGCACATTCTCTCCATGTCTGTGTGTGTCCCCTCTGGGTAGTCTGGTTTCCTTCCACAGTCCAAAGATCTGCTAAATTGTCCATAGTGTCCACGGATGTACAAGCTAGGTGGATTAGCTATGGGGATACAGGGATAGAATACAGTCTGGGGTGGGTTGCTGTTTGGAGGGTCGGTGTGGACCAGATGGGCCAAGTGGCCTACTCCAACACTGTAGGGATTCTATAGTTCTCTAAGGAAGGGATGGGGAGTGAATGAAGCTGAGGTGCTGATCAGCTGTGATCGAATTTAATGGCACTTCAGTGCAGGCAGGAAGGACTAAATGGCCAAGACCTATCCCTCAGTGCATATTGATTCCTGATTTGGACAGCAGCTGTAGTTTGAAAGCTCATGTTACCAGAGAAGTTGGCACCAGCTACCACCCAGTCAAGCTTTCCTGAGGCAGTCGACATTCATAATGTTTCTCCTGCAACCTTTTGTCCTGCCAGCCTTTGGCGAAACATTGACGTGAGGGAGAGTTGAGTGAACCCTTATAGTGTAATAGTGTTCCACACAAAATGAGCTGCAACTGGTTCTCAAGGTCAAAGATAAAAGGCATCAGTAGCTGATCGTAAGCACATCCAGCAGGGGTTTGTCTTGGAATTTACAGCGATCTGGTTTCAGGCCAATAGAACAAGCCAAACAGAGACACGCACAGGAATTCCAGAAGCATGGCATTCCAACCGGAGCTCTATCAGCAAACACATCGAGTTGGACCCCGTCTACCACCCCTGAGAGAAAGAACAGGAAATGACATCACCACAGGAAATGACATAACCAACCCAAAGAAACCCAAACATATACAGTAACTAGAAAGCAGGAATCAGCAGCAGTGCTTTGCCTGGAGACTCACTGAAGATGTTACCTAGTAGGGTGATGAAACATCTGGAAATGAACCTTCCAGCTCAGTGAGCAAACCTACATCTACATCCATTATGGTTCACTTTGAAGCCAGACCAGGAGGATTGAGTTAAAAGGGAAACTTGGCATCTCCTTCCGGCTCTCTGGAAGATGAAGCTGGTACCATTAACATCATTGTCGTGTACCCCCTGGTGTTGCCCCTGCCCCCACCCCATTGCCGTGTCCATTGCCACCCCTTGCTGCTTGGCTTGTCACCCAGTTGACTGCTCCTCACAAGGAAAGGGGACATTGAGTAAACCAGTGAGGGCTTGAAGGTCAGGAGCAGGGTAAAACCAAGAGGCTCAGCCAGTGGGGTGGTGAGTGAGGCAGCGAGTGAAGCAATCAGGTGTTGGGAGGGCGTCTGAAACACATCAGCATCTCAAGCTGAGGGCATCAACGGAAATAAGTGAGACAGTGATAGAATTGAGGGATTGTTTACTAGTGGGACATCAAAATATCTTTTAAAAGCAAGGGATATCTTTGGCTGAGTGTGCACAGTATGCAATCCCACAGTTACACTGGCAGCAAACACAACCAAACAGAAATGGGTCCTCATTGTAATGATAACCAGATGCTTGTCCCTGTCACATTTCCAATCTTTGCCAACGTCAAACCAGTATGGACTAGCTGAGGCCCTCGGGTAGATCCAACAGGGAAGTGAGAGAAAAGCTGAAAATGTGTTGCTGGAAAAGCGCAGCAGGTCAGGCAGCATCCAAGGAACAGGAGAATCAACGTTTTGGGCATGAGCCCTTCTTCAGGAATATCGACGTTTCGGGCATGAGCCCTTTTTCAGGAATGGCTCATGCCCGAAACGTCGATTCTTCAGAAAAAAAAATCCTCCTACAAGTGAGAGAAAAGATCAAGTGCAGGCCTCCAGAATCCCCTATTAATTCCAGAACTGGAAGCAGCCATCTACATTTCTACATTAGATAAACCTGGTGGAGATCGTATTGCTGCCTTTTGAAGCTCACTGCGCACTAACTGGTAATGGGGTCTCCCAAAATGCACCAGTGGCCACCCATTAAAAATGCTTCATTGGCTGTAAAGTGTCTGAATTTATGGGCATAACCTTTGACCTCACTTGCTTATCAAGAGTCTGTCTACTTCTGCGTAAAAGTTGTTAAAAAACCGTGCTTCCTCAGCTGTTGGGGAAGAGATTCCAAAAGCTCATGATCTTCTGTAAGAAACAAATTCTCTTCCTCTCAGCCTTAAAGACAAGAATGCTTATTTTCAAACAGAGAACCTTCATTCTAAATAGTCCCATCCAGTTGAGAGCCCTCAAGGTCTTTCAATCACATAAGGAGAGGGTGCCAAAAACAATTGATAAGCATGTTACTGAGGTGGGAAGTTTTGAGTTATAAGGCGATGATGAATAGGCTGGGACTTTCTTTTTCCCTACAGCGTAGAAGGCTGAGGGGCGATCTTACAGAGTTTTATGAAGTTATGAGGAGTTTGGATACGGTAAATAAACAAGGCCTTTTGTTCTAAATTCCAGTGGATACAAGGCTTCTCGTGCCATCAAGTGATTTTCAATTTGTTACATATTCATACACGTGACTTGTTTCATGAGCTGAACCATGAATTCTTATTGGAAATTAACCCTAACCCTATCTTATTAACCGTAACCCTATTGCAGGCACCAGGAAGTTCCGACCTCAGCTGGAACCTCCTGGGTCGAAGGTTCAGGTTTGAAATTGAAAGGGTAATCCAGATGTAGGTCTTTCCTCACTGCATGGCTGGAGCCATTGTTAATGGCCCCCACGCACCTTCAGAAATGTCTACGATCAGACAGAAATGGCCCAGCAGTTTAGCAACACCTCATTAGCTGCTCTCCTCCAGGCCATCCACAAGAGAAATAAGTTCCTTTCCCCCAGAGTTAGTGGCAAGACACTGTCAACCCTGGCAGCTTGGCTTGAGGTTTGCAGAGCGGGTCAATACCAGTTTCCCTCATGAAAGGACAGAGCTCCAACACATGATCTCCTGGCTCTGCAACAGCAAATGGCATCATCTACTCACTGCAAGGTGGCACTGTCAGGGGCATCACTCAGTCTGCGTCATAGCACAGGCATGTCACATTGGGAAATCGCATGAAATAGGAGATTGAAAGGCTGATAGCCATCTTATGCTGTTAATGTTCCTGACTGTGCACTTTCTAAGGAGAAAGTGAGGAGTGCAGATGCTGGAGATTAGACTTGAGAGTGTGGTGCTGGAAAAGCACAGGAGGTCAGGCAACATCTGAGGAGCAGGAGAATCAACATTTTGGTCATAAGCCCTTCATCAGGAAGGGCTTACGTCTGAAACGTAGATTCTCCTGTTCCTCAGATGCTGCCTGACCTGCTGTGCTTTTCCAGCACCACACTCTCGACTGCACTTCCTAATCCCTTTCTGCGGAGTGCTCAGAGCCTGGTCTTATGGTCCGGGCCAGAGCCCCTTCAAAACATTTCAAGAAAGAGCCTGGACCCTAACTTTTGATGGTTGTTTTAGGCAGGTGTAAGACGAATATTCCAGGAGTGATGCAGCTAGTCAAACTATTTAGTTTTAAACAAAATAGAATTTATTTACAAGATTACCGAATGAAACACAAACAAAAGAGAGCAGAATACCGAATAACTTAATCTATCTGAAAACCCAATCGATTATCCCAACTTAATGATGCTGTTGCAAGACCTGCACCAATCCCCATAAACACCCTTTGGCAAGAAAGATAAAATCAAACACAGAGTCTTACAGGAGAGATGTCACAGAGAGAGGACCAGCATGGACCTGCTTCTTTGTGTCCAACAGTTTCAACAACACTACCTTGCTAACCAAATCAAAGCAGAGAAAAGCTGAGCTGGGAGAACTGGCTACTTCCCTTTCATTGTACAAGTCTCTTTTTTTTTGAAACTTGAAAGCCTTTTTTCTGAGGCAGTATCTGTTAGCTATAATGAAATTTGCCCTAAAACCCTTCAAAGTTTGACTTTTTGAAGTCTGTGTCTTTTACGACCTCTATGGAAACAAATTCTAAGGACAACATAACCTTGTTGAAGGAACAGCATCATCACACTGGCATGTCTATAAATCTACATAGAGCACTCAAACATCCACTGGCACCACTCTCAATTCTTTTGCTCTGTTTCAAAGACAAGGTCACAGACAACAGGAGGGGACAGGCCGAAACTGGCAGACTGGTGCTGGATGGACCAATCCTCTTTCCTTTCAGAGAGCTGGAATGGGACTGGCTCTGCACTGATGGGGAGACATGGTGTTAGGGAGTCAAGAAGATAGTGAGGAAGGCTGCAGTCTGATCTTCTCTGTAGTGTCTCACATTGGTCTCCATAAAGGAGTCTGCATCTTCACCAACTGATTGTCTCTAAACCATCGCAGGGACTAAGAAACACCAGAAAAAGGCAAAAGCACCAGAATTCAATTGAATTGAATTATTGCCACGTGTACCAAGGCACAGTGAAAAGCTTTGTCTTGTGAGCAATACAGGCAGATCACAGAGTTACATAGCATAGATAAGGAAATAATAGGTAAATAGCTGCAAAACAAAAACACAAGTAAAGGCGAATGCTAAGAATTTGTGAGTCCATACAGTATTCGAACAACAGTGGGATAGAAACCTTTTAGAAACCAGCTGGTGCATGTGTTCAGGCTTCTGCACCTTCTCCCTGATGTAGAAAAGCATTGCCAGGGTGGGATGGATATCTGAGAATGCTGGCGGCCTTTCCTTGATAACGGGCCTGGTAGATGGTAGGTTGGCCTTTGTGATTGTCCGGGCTGAGTTCACCACTCTCTGTAACCATCTCCGATCTTGAATGGTACAGTTGCCATACTAATTGCAATACCAGAAGCTTCACCCTCTCCCATTACCACTGCTGAGGATATCTCAGAACGAGTACTACATGTGCTTTTTGATCTGTTAGTCGAAGTAACATTTACCACAGGAAGTTGGGTTTGTATTCAGTCAGTTATATGGACATTTATTAACACCATTTACAATAATGTGACATCTCAAACCTACATGTACAGTTTTGGATTCTGGGTAATCCAAGGTGGAGGATGGGAAAAAATTGTGGCTGAAAGAGCTGTTCCTTTTTTGAGGTATTTTAAGTGTTGCAAGTGATTTCCTTGAATTTCAGGAGCAGCAATTACTGTTTCATAAGCTGTTGCAATATTTTAGAACCTTGACGAAAAGAAGATCAAAACAACAGCACTTTTGAAAGGAGGAAGACAGACAAAAGGCAGAGACCACATGATCAGTGAGGGAGAGAGAGAAAGAAACCTACAGTGCTAATTGACACAGCAGTGAACCTGCACAATTACTGCCTTTGCTGTTTGAGTTAATGCATCTCTGGACATGGGAGTGCGTCTAGTAAAAATTAACAAATAGCAAATTTCACAGCTGACCTTGGAGGAACGGGTAAGTGCATAGTTTGTAACATGTAACCTTGCTGTAAGTCTACAGTATGAGGAGAGTGGTTATATGATTATATGTTTTATTGTGATCTGTCTCTTGATTAAATTTTAAAAATATAAACCATAAGTACTAAGTTAGCCTGGAGGCACTTTTTAGAGCAAAAAGATGGTATTATTTTCTGGATCTGTATTGAATTGAATTTATTATCATGTGTACCGAGGCACAGTGAAAAGCTTTGTCTTGCGAGCAATACAGGCAGATCACCTAAATAAGTCAATAATAGGTAAACAGCAGCAAAACAAAAGCATAAGTACAGGCGAATGCAAAGAGTTTGTGAATCCATTCAGTATTCTAACAACAGTAGGGTAAAATCTGTTTTGAAACCAGCTGGTGCATGTGTTCAGGCTTCTGTACCTTCTCCCTGATGTTAGAGGTTGTAGAAAAGCATTGCTAGGGTGGGATGGATTTTTGAGAATGCTGGCAGTCTTTCCTTGATAGCAGGACTGGTAGATGGATTCTATAGATGGGAGGTTGGCCTCTGTGATTGTCCGGGCCAAGTTCACCACACTCTGTAACCATCTCTGATCTTGAATGGTACAGTTGCCGTACCAGGTAGTGATACATCCAGACAGAATGCTCTTGATGGCGCACCTATAAAAGTTGGCAAGGGTATTCGCCGTCATGCCAAATTTCCTCAGCTGCCTGAGGAAGAAGGGACGTTGGGCCTTTGTAACCAGTGCATCCACGTGAAGAGTCCAAGAAAGCTTGTTGTTGTTGACCACTCCTAGGAGCTTGATACACTCCACTCATTCCACCTCTGTGCTGTTAATGTGTATGGGGCAGGGGGCATGAGTAACATCCGCCAAAAGTCAATAATGAGTTCCTTGGTTTTTCTGGCTTTGAAAGCTAGGTTGTTCATAGTGCACCATTTTTCTAGATCTTCCACCTCCAGTCTGTAGTCTGTTTTGACACCATCTGAGATTCAACCGACTATGGTTGTGTCATCAGCGAACTTGTAAATGGCATTAGTCTGGTATTTGGCAACACAGTCATGGGTATACAGTGAGTACAGTAGGGGGCTGCTTACGCACTCCTGGGGGACTCCAGTGCTGTGTGTTAGTGAGGATGAAATATTGTCCCCAGTCTTCACTGATTGTTGGCTGTGGGTCAGGAAACTGAGGATCCAGTTGCAGAGAGTGGGGCTTAGTCCGAGATCACTAAGTTTAGTAATCAATCTCAAGGTGATAATAGTGTTAAAGGCTGAACTGTAGTCAATAAGTAGGATTCTTACTTAGCTGTTCTTGGTGTCAAGATGTTCTAGAGAGGAGTGAAGGGCAAGTGATATGGCATCTGACATGGATCTGTTGGTCCAATAGGCAAATTGGAGTGGATCAAGAGTAGTGGGGAGGATTGTGAAGGAGCAAGGCTGACCTTTAATAAGTGATGTGCTCTTCTTGTTGGATGTGAATTTAGGGACAGTTTCCATGTTATTGATGATTGTGTTTGCAGGAAGTGTTTTTGGTTGTGAATCCTATCAGATTGCATGAGTTGGTTAGAGCACCAGTTAGAGGCAATGAGGAATTTACAAGAGCTGGAGAGTGTGATGGATGGCAGTTATAAGAATGGAGAAAAGCCGCAGATACAGTCACATAGATGGGTTAACTCCAGGAAAGGTAAGAGAGGTAGGCACCTAGTACAGGAGTCATTTGTGGATATACCTGTTTCAAACAAGTATGCTGTTCTGGAAAATGTAGGGGGTGATGGATTCTCAGGGGAATGTAGCACAAACAGCCAAATTTCTGTTATTGAGACTGGCTCTAATGTAATGAGGGATAAGTCAGATTCCAAGCGATCGATTGTAATAGAGGACTCTCTAGTCAGAGGCACAGACAGATGTTTCTGCGGCCAGCGGCGAAAATTCAGAATGATGTGTTGCCTCCCCAGTGCTAGGATCAAGGGTATCTCCGAGAGGGTGCAGAATGTTCTAAGAGGGGAGAAGGCCCAGCAGGAGGTCATTGTACACATTGGAACTAACAACTGAGGAAGGGAAAAGGATTCAATTCAGAAGGGAGAATATAGAAAGTTGGACAAGAATTTAAAAAGGAGGTCCTCACAGATAGTAATATCTGGATTACTCTCAATGCTTCGAGCTAGTGAGGGTAGGAATAGGATGATAGAGCAGATGAATGTATGGCTGAGGAGCTGGTGTATGGGATTCACATTTTTGGATCATTGGAATCTCTTCTGGGGTAGAAGTGTCATGTACAAGGATGGATTGTACCTGAATTGGAAGGAGACTAATACACTGGCAGGGAGATTTGCTAGAGTTGCTTGGGAGGATTTAAACTAATAAGG
>NC_057734.1:3354168-3365676 GCF_004010195.1 Chiloscyllium plagiosum | reverse complement strand
TATCATAGCAATTACAGAAACATGGCTCAGGGATGGGCAGGACTGGCAGCTTAATGTACCAGGATACAAATACTACAGGATTGTAGAGGCAAAAGAGGAGGGGGAGTGGCGTTTATGATAGGGATAGCATTACAGCTGAACTGAGGGAGGATATTCCCGGAAATATATCCAGGGAAGTTATTCGGGTGGAACTGAGAAATAAGAAAGGGATGATCACCTTATTGGGATTGTATTATAGACCCCTAATAGTCTAATAGTCAGAGGGAAATTGAGAAACAAATTAGTAAATGGATTTCAGTTATCTGTAAGAATCATAGGGTGGTTATTAGATTAGATTAGATTCCCTACAGTGTGAAAACAGGCACTTCGGCCCAACAAGTCCACACCGACCCTCCGAAGAGCAACCCACCCAGACACATTCCCCTAACACTATGGGCAATTTAGCATGGCCAATTCACCTAACCTGCACATCTTTGTGACTATGAGAGGAAACCAGAGCAAACCCACACAGACATGGAGAGAATATGCAAACTCCACACAGACAGTTGCCCAAGGCGGGAATTGAACCCAGGTCCTGGCACTGTGAGGCAGCAGTGCTATCTACTGAGCCACCGTGCCATTATGGTAGGGGATTTTAACTTTGCAAACATAGACTGGGACTGTCATACTATTAAAGGTTTAGATAGAAAGGAATTTATTGTGTACAAAATTTTTGATTCAGTATGTGGATGTACCTATTAGAGAAATTGCAAAACTTGACCTACTCTTGGGAAATAAGGCAGGGCAGGTGAGTGAGGTGTCAGTGGGGGAGCACTTTGGGGCCAATGACCACAATTCTATTAGTTTTAAAATAGTGATGGAAAAGGATAGAACTGGATCCTACAGTTGAAGTTCTAAATTGGAGAAGGCCAATCTTGATGATATTAGGCAAGAACTTTCTCAAGCTGATTGGGGCAGATGTTCACAGATAAAGGGATGGCTGGAAAATGGGAAGTCTTCAAAAATGAAATAACCAGAGTCCAGAGACCGTAGGGAATTCTGGATGACCAGAGAAATTGAGGTTTTGGTTAAGAAAAAGAAGAAAGCATATGTCAGGAGAGATCGAGTGAATCCTTAGAAGAGTATAAAGGCAATGGAGTATACTTAAGAGGGAAATCAGGAGGATTGTGTCATTGGCTTTTAAGATTGTCAATATACTGAATCCAAACTGGATTGGAGTTTGATATTTGTTTTGGTGTATTTTTAAATTGGTTGGCCTAATTCAAATCTGTTTTTGTCTCCAGGCAACCAGCTACTCTAGCTACCCCAGTAACTGGAGCACACGTGACATTGTGTCTTATTGAGAACACTTGGTGCTGTCACTGCTAGCTTTTAACTCTTTTAAAGGTATAGTACACCCACATCTTCGTAACAAAAGGCAAATATTGATTAGGGATAGTCAGCATAGCTTTGTGCATGAGAAATCATGTTGCATAAACTTGATTGAAATTTTTGAAGAAGTACCAAAGAGGATTGATGAGGGCAGAGTGGTGGATGTGATCTATATGGACTTCAGTAAAGCGTTTAACAAGCTTCTCCATGGGAGGCTGGTGAGCAAGGTTTGATCTCATGGAATATAGGCAGAACTCGCCATTTGGATACAGCACTGGGTTGAAGGTCGAAGACAAAGGGTGGTGGTGAGGGTTGCTTTTCAAACTGTAGGCCTGTGACCAGTAGAGTGCCATGAGGATCGGTGCTGGATCCAATGCTGTTTGTCATTAATATAAATGATTTGGTTATGAACATAGGAGGTATAGTTAGTAAGTTTGCAGATGACACCAAAATTGGAGGTATAGTGGACAGCGAAGAAGGTTACCTCAGATTAAAATGGGATCTTTATCAGATGGGCCAGTGGGCTGAGAAGTGGCAGAAGGAGTTTAATTTAGATAAATGAGAGGTGCTGCACTTTGGGAAAACAAATCTTAGCAGGACTTATACACTTAATAGTAAGGTCCTAGGGAGTGTTATTTAACCTTAGAGTGCAGGTTCATAGTTCCTTGAAAGTGGAGTCGCAGGTAGATAGGATAGTGAAGAAGGCATTTGGTATGCTTCCCTTTATTGGTCAGCGTATTGACTACAGGAGTGGGGAAGTCATGTTGCGGCTGTATAGGACATTGGTTAAGCCACATTTAAAATATTACGTGCAACTCTGGTCTCCTTCCTATCGGAAAGATGTTGTGAAACTTGAAAGGGTTCAGAAAAGATTTACAAGGATGTTGCCAAGGGTTGGAGGATTTGAGCTATAGGGAGAGGCTGAATAGGCTGGAGCTGTTTTACATGGAAGGTCGGAGGCTGAGGGGTGACTTTATAGAGGTTTATAAAATCATGAGAGGCATGGGAAGGATAAATAGACAAAGTCTTTTCCCTGGGGTGGGGGAGTCCAGAACTAGAGGGTATAGGTTCAAGGTGAAAGGGGAAAGATAATAAAGAGATCTGAGGGGCAGCTTTCTCACACAGATGGTGGAGCGTATATGGAATGAGCTGCCAGAGGAAGTGGTGGAGGCTGGTACAATTACAACATTTAAAAGGCATCTAGCTGGGTATATGAATAGGTAGGGTTTAAAGGGATATGGGCCAAATGCTGGCAAGTAGGACTAGATTAAATTAGGATATCTGCTCAACGTGGATGAGTTAGACCAAAGGGTCTGTTTCCGTGCTAAACAGTTCTATGACTCTATGATTCTATATTGTCATCAAACCATTCAGAAAGGTTACGACACTGACATCTGGAACTTATGGGACTTCAACTCAGGCATCCTGGTCCAAAGATCATAGATTCCCTGCAGTGCAGTTAAAAGCTATTCAGCCCATCAAGTCTGCAGGACTCACTGAGAAGCATCCCACCCAGACTCCCATTCACCATGGCCAATACACCTAATCTGCACACTAAGGGACAATTTATCATGGCCAATCCACCCTAACCTGCTCATCTCTGGACTCTGAGAGTAAACTGGAACACCTGGGGAGAATGTGCAAACTCCACACAGTCACCCAAGGCTTGAATCAAACCCAGGTCCCTGGCACTGTGAGGCAGTGGTGCTAACTACTGTGCCACTGTTGGGCCCATAGGGCTGCTATCACTGCACTACAGGACCATAAGATGTAGGAGCAGAAATAAGCCATTCCACCTATCGCATCTGCTCTGCCATTCGATGAGATGATGGCTCAGCTGAAAATTCTCAACTCCACTTTCCAGCCTTTTCCCAATAACTCTTGGTTCTCCAAATAAACACTGAAAGAGCTGTGGTTGCTGAAAATCAGGAAACAAAAACAGAAATTGCTGCAAAATTTGAGCAGGCCTGGCAACATCTGAGGAGAGAAATCAGAGATAACATTTCAGGTCCAGTGATCCTTCTTCAGAACCCTTCCAAATCTGTCAGTCTCAGCTCTCCTGTAATGTCACCATTTTCTTCACTTTGTACCCTCTCTGTCTGATTAGTTTAACTCCCTCAGGTTGCATGAGTATGACCTACAGAGACTGTTAGGATCACACTCATGTCAGGTCAGTCTTTATTTTTATCCCTGTACAGGATGTGGTCATCAGGGGCAGCTGTTGCCTTTGTACTGACTGGCTCAGTAGATCATTTCATTCGACAGTTAAGAGTGAACCACATTGCTGCTAGTTTGGAGTCAAGTGTGGGTCATACCAGGTAAGATTTCCTTCACTGAAGGATATTATTGAACTGGAATCCTTTCCTGGTTCAGGTAGACTACAAGATTGCGCTTTGGGTGGCTCAATGGCCTTACACTGGCTGTCAGTGACTTTGTGGTTCAAGGAGACATCCCGCAGTCTAAGCCTGGATTTAAGTGAGCAGGTTTCCTGAAGGTAGTTCTGAGCTCAGATCTCAGGATGTAAACCCCGTGAATCTCTCAGTCTGGCCTCCTTCCATTGTCGCTGTGAGGAAAACCTTTTTCATAGAATCCCTGCAGTGCAAAAAGGGGCCATTCAGCCCATCGAGCCTGCACCAAACCTCTGAAGAGCATCCCACTCAGTTCCACCCCATCCCTGTTACCCTGCATTTCCCCCATGGCTAGTCCACCGAGCCTGCACACTGTGGGCAATTGAGCAAAAATCTATCAAACCTGCACATCTTTGGGCTGTGGGAGGAAGCCCACACAGACATAGAGAGAATGTACAAACTTCACACAGACAGTCGCCTGAGGCTAGAATTGAACCCAGGTCCCTGGTGCTGGGCGGTAGCAGCGCTGGTCACTGAGCTATCGTACTGCCCTAACTGAATGTTGTCGGAATTGCTGCCTTAAACAGCAAATTACATGGTACCTTTCAGAAGAGAATTGGAAAAATACTTGAAGGGAACACCTTGCAGGGCTCTGGGGAAACAGCACGCAGGGAGCTCTATCAAGGAGCTGGTGTAAACATCCTGGGCTGAATGGCCTCCTTTCCACTATCATTCCGTGATTCTGAGTCATGAGTGACTCTGGAGAGGAAAGGGCTTGAAATAAAGTCACGTGCCCAGATAATGCTTGAAATATCAAACAGGAAGATCAATCCTGACAGCCGACATTTGATAATAAGCAGCTCAGGATTCAGTGGTGCAGGGTGTGTAATGTAGGCATTTTGCCACTGACCCCTTCCTGATGCGATTAAGTGAAATGTCATTCAAAACCATCTGATATTAATTTGCTCACAGTTTACACTGCAACACTCCCTTCAGGCACATTCGGGTATGGACTCCAGAACAACCACAAAAGAAACAAAGAAGTATATTTATATAGCACCATCCCAGTGCAGCCAATGAAATACTATTGAAGTGTGGTCACTGTTGCAGGAAAGTGGCAGTCAATTTCCAAAAAGCACACTGTGAGCAATTTAGCATAGCCAATCTACCTAAACTGTGGGAGGAAACTCATGCAGACATGGGGAGAATGTGCAAACTCCACACAGAGAGTCGCAGGAGAGTGGACCTGAACCTGGGCCCCTGGCACTGTGAGGCAGCAGTGTTAATCACTGAACCACCATGCCACCCAGCGGGGAAGGGCCTTAGTTTAACATCTCATCTGAAAGGCAGCAGCAGCACAGTATCACACCTGCAGCTGTGCAGCAGGTCCAACAGTGCAGGACCACTAACAGAGCGGCCTCTCAGCCTGGATTTAAGTCCTCGGCAGTGGGAATGAAGCAGCTAACATTCTACCTCAGACACAACGCTACCACCTTACCCTCGGCTGCATTCATTTTTATACAGTGCACCTCGGAATGGAAGCAAAGCGTTGACATCCATTTGTGCCCTGCCTTTCACCAGTTATTCTGGATGCTTTCTGGACCCACAACAATGCAGAGGCTAAAAAAAGGCCAGAGAATGCCAGCAACCAGTGGGAGGAAGGCTGGGCATCGAAATAGGTTTGGAATCCCTGCAGAGAAGCCCACCATGTTTGGGGTGGGTCAGGAAGGGTCACTTGTATTGAACAGGGCCGAGAGCAGACCAACAGTATCAGTAAGTGTGGTGCTGGGAAAGCACAGCCAGTCAAGCAGCATCCATTCCTGATGAAGGCCTTATGTCCGAAACGTCGACTCTCCTGCTCCTTAGATGCTGCCTGACCGGCTGTGCTTTTTCAGCAAAACATTCTTCGACTCTGACCTCCAGCATCAGCAGTCCTCACTTTCTCCTAGTATCAGAAAATGTCAGGGCTAGAGTTGGAGCGGTATGCATTGACAAAAGCAAAATGGAACCAGGGAAGATGTCAAAAGATGGCAGCCAGGGCCAGAGATCTGGTTAGTAGATAAAATTACAGGGAAACCAGCAGGGCTCCGGATAGGCCCAAGAAAAAGTGAAGGTGAAGCCTCACTGAGTGGAAGAGTCAGAGGAAAGAGCAGAGGCTGTTGGAAGCAATGATTCAAGGAAAAACGGATCAAGGTAAGAGGAATGCCCATTCCCAAATCAAAGGGGAAAAGGAATGGTCTCCCTGATACAGGAAAGATGTGAAACTTGAGAGGGTTCAGAAAAGATTGAGAAGGGTGTTGCCAGGGTTGGAGGGTTTCAGCGATAGGGAGAGGCTGTATCTGATGGGGCTAGTTTCCCTGGAGTGTCGGAGGCTGAGGAGTGACCTTAAAGAGATTTTTAAAAAGCATGAGAGTCATGGATAGGGTGAATATCCAGTCTTTTCCCTGGGGTGGGGCAGTCAAAGACTGGAGGGCATGGGTTTAAGATGAGAGGGGAAAGATTTAAAAAGTAACTGAGGTGTAAATTTGTCTCACAGAGGGTGGTGCATGTATGGAACGAGCTGCCAGAGGAAGTGGTGGAGGCTGGTACAATTACAGCATTTAAAAGGCATCTGGATGGGGATGTGAATAGGAAGGGTTTAGACGGATATGGGACAAGTGCTGGCAAATGGGACTAGATTAATTTTGGATATCTGATCAGCATGGATGAGTTGAACTGAAGGTCCTCTTTCCTCGCTGTACATCTCTATGACTCTCAACATCACAGCAATTGAGTGTAAAGGTAAGTGAGAGTGAGGTGCAGGATGTGAGTTCACTGGCCCTACAGGAATCAAACTTCAAAATCCTCCAAGAAACCTAATTCATAAAAATCTCTGAATTGGCTTATTGGATTCTAAAAGTGGGTAGTGAAGGGTTAACATTGGGAAGGTGGCAAATCCCAGTGAACAAGTGCAGCAGACCTGTCCCAAAGCAGGTTTTGAACTCAGGTTAAAGAGCGATTGTGGAATGTGTCTGTCATTGTCTCAATCTTTGTACCATTATTTCATATTGACAATGTAATGGGACACTCGAACAAAACAAAAAGACAAATATTGCCTGGTTTTGATCTTTAGTGGTTGAAGGGTGTTATGATATGGTCCATCAGATTCTAAAGCCCATCATCTGATTGTTATACTTGAGACCACTTGTGGTTTTAAATGATTTTTAAAAGAAGAAACATGGACCTAAAATCGGTGGCACGATGGCTCAGTGGTTAGGGCGGCACGATGGCTCAGTGGTTAGGGCGGCATGGTGGCTCAGTGGTTAGGGTGGCATGGTGGCTCAGTGGTTAGGGTGGCACGATGGCTCAGTGGTTAGGGTGGCATGGTGGCTCAGTGGTCAGGGTGGCACGGTGACACAGTGGTTAGGGTGGCACGATGGATGGGTGGTTAGGGTGGCATGGTGGCTCAGTGGTTAGGGCGGCATGGTGGCTCAGTAGTTAGTGCGGCACGATGGCTCAGTGGTTAGGGCGGCACAATGGCTCAGTGGTTAGGGTGGCACGATGACTTGGTGGTTAGGGTGGCATGGTGGCTCAGTGGTCAGGGTGGCACGGTGACACAGTGGTTAGGGTGGCACGATGGATGGGTGGTTAGGGTGGCATGGTGGCTCAGTGGTCAGGGTGGCACGGTGACACAGTGGTTCGGGTGGCATGGTGGCTCAGTGGTTAGGGTGGCATGGTGGCTCAGTGGTTAGGGCGGCACAATGGCTCAGTGATCAGGGCGGCACGGTAGCTCAGTGGTTAGGGTGGCACGATGGCTCAGTGGTTAGGGTGGCACGATGGCTCGGTGGTTAGGGTGGCATGGTGGCTCAGTGGTTAGGGTGGCACGATGGCTCAGTGTTTAGGGTGGCATGGTGGCTCAGTGGTTAGGGTGGCACAGTGGTTAGGGTGGCATGGTGGCTCAGTAGTTATGGTGGCATGGTGGCTCAGTGGTTAGGGTGGCATGGTGGCTCAGTGATTGGGGTGGCATGGTGGCTCTGTGGTTAGGGCGGCACAATGGCTTAGTGGTTAGGGTGGCACGATGCCTCAGTGTTTAGGGCAGCATGCTGGCTCAGTGGTTAAGGTGGCACGATGGTTCAGTGTTTAGGGCGGCATGGTGGCTCAGTGGTTAGGGTGGCATGGTGGCTCAGTGGTTAGGGTGGCACAATGGCTCAGTGTTTAGGGCAGCATGGTGGCTCAGTGGTTAGGGTGGCGTGGTGGCTAAGTGGTTAGGGCGGCATGGTGGCTCAGTGGTTAGGGCAGCACGATGGCTCAGGGATTTGCACTGCAGCCTCACAGCGCCAGGGACCCGGGTTCGATTCCAGCCTCGGGTGACTGTCTGTGTGCAGTTTGCATATTCTCCCTGTGTCTGCATGGTTTTCCTCCGAGTGCTCTGGTTTCCCCTCACAGTCCAAAGATGTGCAGGTCAGGGTGAATTGGCCATGCTAAATTGCCCCATAGTGTTCAGGGATTTGTGTTGGTTACGTGCATTGGTCAAGGGTAAATGTAGAGTATTAGTGTAGGGGAATGGGTCTGGGTGGGTTACTTTTCAGAGGGTTGGTTTGAACTTGTTGGGCCGAAGGGCCTGTTTCCACACTGTAGGGGATTCTATGAAAATGGCAGCAGTGATCCCCTGCTCACAGATTGAGTCAAGTTTCATGAGATAAACAGAACGGGGCTCCAAGAAGGTGCTACGGTGGAGAATGTGGTGTCGATCCTGGCGTTGGCTTCAGCAGCAGCTTTGAGGATGAGGTGGATCCAGGCTGGGGATTCCAGTGACCAGCCTGGGACTCCTTATGGCAGCTTCAGTGGCTGTTCACTGGATCTCCTGGTGGCTGCGTCAGCATTGGTCTGTGATTCCATGTGGCTTTTTCTTCAGTATTCACGGGGGCTCGACCTGGGATTCCAATGTTGTGGGGGGGGGGGTGAGTGGAGCAAGGATCAGCTACTTGAGCCCAGAGCTGTGAATTGGACTAATTTCTCTTTTTTAAAAAAATGTCTTTCTTTTTTATTATACTATTGTGGAAGGACTGCTATTCTGAACTTTTAATTTCTTAATTTTTTCTAATTTATTCTTGTGATTTTGTGCTTTGAAGGTCTGTCACGCTGGACTTTTTATTTCTTTATTATCCTATTTTGTTCCCTCAGAATTTGTCCTCAAGAGTCTGTCCCTGGGCATCTTTGTACCTGCGGTGGCACTGTAAGTGACAACTTGTAAACTTTTCATTGCCCTCATCTGAGCACATGTGACAATGAAGATAATTCACTTCAATAAATAAACCAATTACACTGAAATAGCCAGTTTTCCCAAATGCTATTGAATCCAAGTAACTGAGTCAGTGTTAAAAATTTCTTACATCCTTTCAATTCACGTGTATGATAACTTCACAAACAGGAAATGAAAGATTTGCCTGCTCGGTTGCAAATTTCATAAAGAATGGAGACACTTTAGAATATATACTGAACTATTTTGCAACATCTGCTTTTGTGTTGCTGGGTGAGGGACACAGATTCATAACAGAAATAATCTGGAAGCCTTGCTGTCTTTCTCTCTCTCTCTCTCTCTATCCCTGCATATTTGTCTTATCATCTTGGAAAAACATCGCCAAGTGTAAAAGCAATTTTGGCAAGCAACTAATCACCAAGAACTCAAGATATGTACAGATTCTGCTCTCTCTGTGGATATGAGCCAGTAAGTAATCAGATTTTGAGATCTACCACCTCAAAGGTCCTAAGGATTTTTTAAGAGTAGATGTGTTACTGTCGCCTGTCTGTACCAAACATATTGCCTGTGTTTCTGTATGTTTGATGTTGCTGTTTTTTCTTCAGGTTTGGCCCATACAAAAGTCATCCTTCGACTCATGTAAACCTTGGTGATTATCTCCTTCATTTTCCCACAAACAATGTTTTAATTGAAATGTGATAGCTGTGTGCTAAAAAGTTAATTTCTTTTGCAACTGCCAGAGAGGTGCTTTAAAAAGGGAATCACTTCACCCTCCCCACCTAATTGTTCCAAATTATTTGTTAAATACTCAAACACAACTCTGAGCATGTTTGGGTTTGCACAGAAGTGAGAAAGCTTTTCAGTTTTCGTTCCTACATTTTTTGTCATCTGTTCTCTAATAATTTCTCAGAGGCCAATGGGCTAAGCAAATTACCACTGATAGGTTGGGCTATAACATGATAATTAATCCTATGAGTAACCCTTCAATCCAAGCATAGCACTAAGTTAGTAACAGATTAACAGGTTGTGTACCAATTTAAGTCAGTTGAAAGTGGCAAACTGCACACTCTCAAATTTCCCAGCTCATTAGCATTGAGCATGGGCCAGGAATAAACTTGTGTTACCACATTCATGCCATTTCCTGACAGACACAAAGGGAATCCTATTTGCAGGAAGACCCCAGTTCATTAGGCTGTCTATTTCTGTGCCTATATCCCTATTCAGAATCATAGAATTATTATAATGCACAAGGAAGTTATTCTGTCTGCACTGGCTTTCTGAGCATGTTAACTTAATGCCGACCTCCTTGCCTTTTTTGCCAGAAGCCTCCACATTGGTTGTATTTAAATAATCACTAATAATTTCTTCAATGGCCCAATGAACCTGCCTTACCAAATTTCCAGACATTGTGTTCCACTCCCTAACTGATTACCATGTGAAAAAATCTTTTCATACCTCGCATTCATTTGAATTGAATTGAATTGAATTTATTGTCATGTGTACCGAGGCACAGTGAGTAATACAGGCAGATCACAGAGTTACATAGTATACATAAGGAAATAATAGGTAAATAGCAGCAAAAACAAAAACACAGGGACAGGTGAATGTTAAGAGTTTGTGAGTCCATTCAGTATTCTAACAACAATAGGGTAGAAACTATTTTGAAACCGGCTGGTGCGTGTGTTCAGGCTTCTGTACCTTCTCCCCGATGGTAGAGGTTGCAGAAAAGCAGTGCCAGGGTGGGATGGATCTTTGAGAATGCTGGCGGCCTTTCCTTGACAGTGGGCCTGGTAGATGGATTCTGTAGATGGGAGGTTGGCCTCTGTGATCTAGTTCTTGATCTTTCTAGGAGCGGGAACAATTGCTCCCTGTCTACGCTGACCCAGATCCCTCTTGACTTTGACAGCTTTTCTCAAACCTCCTCTTAACCATCTCCTCTGCAAGGAAAACAATCCCAACTTCACCAATCGTTCTTCATAACTGAAGCATCTCATCTCTGGAACCATTCTTGTCAACCTCTTCTGTACTCTCTCCAATGCAATCATATCCTTTCTAAAGTGTGGTGCCCAGAACTGTACATAATAAACCAGCAAAGGTAAAGACCACTTTTTATTTCTCAGTCTGTGGACTAAAAATGGGAAAAGATACTGCTTTCAACCAAGGGACAGTTTCAGCTTTAAAAGGATTCAACAGAACTCATATGAGTTTCATCTCCAGTATTGCTTTACTCAGGCAATGGGAGAGATTGCTAGACAGCCCAGGTGTGTGTGTCTGTGTGTATGTGTGTGCGTGCGTACGTGTGCATGTGTGTGTGTTTGAGTGTGTGTGCCTGTGCGTGTGTGGTGTGTGTCTGTGGGTGCATGTGTGTGTGCGTCTCTGTGTGCGTGTGTGTCTCTGTGTGCATGTCTGTGTGTGTGTCTGTGTCTCTGTGTGTGTGTCTGTTTGTCTGTGTGTGTGTCTCTGTGAGCATATCTGTGTGTTTGTGTTTGTGTCTCTGTTTGTGTCTGTGTGTGTGCATGTCTGTGTGTGCGTTTTTGTGTCTGTGTGCAT
>NC_057734.1:3343618-3354152 GCF_004010195.1 Chiloscyllium plagiosum | reverse complement strand
TGTGTCTGTGTGTTTGTGTGTCTGTGTGTGCGTGCGTGTATGTGTCTCTGTGTGCATGTTTGTGTATGTGTCTGTGTGTGCATGTCTGTGTGTGTGTGTCTGTCTGCACGTGTGTGTGTATGTATTCTTAAGGAGTGCTTCAAATGGTAACAACCTCTCAATTGGATCCTGTATGGGTGGCTACAGGTCTGTAGTTGGACAATCTGGTTGAAACAATCTCACTGTTATGAATAAAGCACTTAAGTCTTTCTGTCTTTCCTTTCTTCAATTGGAGAAGTAAAAAACAGTTCTGATTAAGTAGCTATCCTCTATCTTTGTAACTTCTCTCCTTGAAAGGAAAAGGGGTGAAACTACTTTCAGAGACAGCAAAATTGTCTTTCAGAGACCTGAGAAGACCAACCAGTGAATGAAAGACTGGGAATCACTGTGTCCATAATTTTCATCAAAGAGTTGGGAGAAATTGAAAGTGAACTGAAGGAAAGCAACTCACTGACGCCTGTGATCCAGACTGGTGCCAGAACTCTGCTCTACTGACTTTCTTTGTTCCTCCCCCATTCAGAATATTTGTGTCCTGTCTCTTTTTGAGTCTGTTTGTGTGAGTATGGGAAGTTTTGTAAAGGGGCCTGAGTTTAAGTTATAAAATTAAAAGTTAGCTATTCATGTTTCTTTCTTGACATTGTTTAAAACAGTTTAATTGCAATAAATAGTAATTTTCTAGTTAATAATAAAAACCTGTTGTGTATATTCTTTCACCTGAATTAGACAATTAGGTACATTTGGACAATCTAGTGGTTTAATCAAATTGTCACATTTGCGACGACTCCTGGAACAAAGAGGTTTGATTTCCAGAGAGCAACCCCAGAGAGTGATGGCATAGCCAATACCCTTGTACTCTCTGCCCCTGTGGGCCAGCACAGTAGCTCGGTGGTTAACACTGCTATCTCACAGTGCTAGGGACCCAGGTTCAAACCCATCCAGCGTAGAGTTTTCACATTCTCCCTGTATCTGAGTGTGCTCCCACAGTCCGAAGATGTGCAGGTTGGGTGGATTGGACATGCTAAATTGCCCATAGTGTTGAGGGATGTGCAGGCTAGGTGGGTTAGCTATAGGATATGCTGGGTTATGGGAATGGGCTAAGGAGGTGGGTCTGGATGGAATGCTCTTCAGGTGGTTGGTGTGCACATGATGGCTAAAGGGCCTGCTTCCACGCTGTCGGGATTCCATTTGTGAACTCAAGAATCTGTATGCTTTATTAACAGCTCTCATTGTCTGTCTTGCCATCTTTAATGATTTACATACGTAGACAACCAGCACTCTCTACTCTTGCACACCATTTAGAATGGGACCCTTTATTTCCCAGCAGAACACTAACATGATGACTGAGGCCACAGAAACATTGCGGAATACCTCAGAAGCTCATCACACTGTTCACCATACCCTATCTCTGCCATTACCCCAACATCATGCAGAGTATTCTGTAGAGACTGAGCTCATGGGTCAGGCTGGTCAAATGAAACAAGCATCAAATGTTGCAAGGTGAACAGCAACAGCTGCCACAATCATTCAAATGATAATTGCCATTGTAAAGGAAAGGTTATCGATCTAATATTCTTAAAGTAAAGCCTGCACCCAGGCAGATGTAAAAAAATCTGATGACGCTGTTTTGAGGAAGAGCCAGGAAGTTTACTCTGGTCTCCTGACCAATATTTATTCCTCAGACAACATTGTTATCACACTGCTTCTTGCCAGAGCTTGCTGTGAGCGAATTGATTACCATGTTTCCTATGTGGATAACAGTGACTAAAGTACTCATTGGCAATACGATTCAGCCACATCCTCAAGTTGTGAAAAGCACTGCATGTAATTGCAGGAATCAAATATCGGAGATGCTGGAAATCTGAAGTAAAGACAGAAACGAAGTGCTGCAAATGCTCAGAAGGTCAGGAATGTCTGTAAGATTGTGCTCTTTCATTAGAACTGACCAGAATCGTTAACTCTATGCAAATACAAGTTCTTTTTTTTTCTGCTGTGTTATTTTATTTCATTCCCCTTTGCAACACCTTTCTGAGAGGATATTGGTTTATTTTGGGGAGAATTGTGGCCAAGAATGCATGGGCTGAAAGGACAGTGGAAATAGATTTAATAATAATATAGAATCCCTATAGTGCTGAAAGAGGCCATTTGGCCTATCCAGTCTGCACTGACCCTCCAAAGAACCTCCCACACAGACCCAGCCCCTACCTATCTCCATAGCCCTACATTTACCATGACTAACTCACCCAAGTTAGTCATGGTAAATGTGCAGACTGCATATCCCCTGGACATTATGGGCCAACTTAGCATGGCCAATCCACTTAACCATCTTTGGACTGTGGGAGGAAACTGGAGCACCCGGAGGAAACTCACACAGACACGGGGAGAATGTGTAAACTCCACACAGACAGTCGCCCAAGACAGGAATCGAACCCAGGTGCAGTGAGGCAGCAGTGCCAACTGCTGAGCCATATTCCAAATGTGTCTGGATACATATTTGCAAAAGTGAATTGGGAAGGTATCAGAGTTAGATGGAAACGTGGAGTTGAGGACACAGTCGGATCAACCATTGTTTTATTAAATAGTGGTTTAATCTTGAGGGATGGAATGGCTTATTGCGGCTCCTAATTTGCATTTGGTTTGTTTATATGCAGGACTATGGGGAAAGTGTAGAATTAGCCCTTTGAAAGGCTGGCAAAAGTACAATGGACCAATGGCCTCCTTTTGTGCCAAATGGTTGTATGATTTGAAAATGTTGTAGTGTGTATAAATATTACTTTGCCTGCTTCGCAATACATTTCCCACTGTGTTGTCATGGCCTCAGTCTACCGTAGGATCTGCATCACAGAATTGTTACAATGCAGGAGGACACCATTCGTCCCTTTGTATCTGCACTAGCCTTTCAAACACACCTCGTTATCCTGTGCCAATCTTCCATTCCCATGCCTTGCACACTATTTCTATATAAATAACATCCAATTCCCTCCTGAATGCCTCCTGAATGATTGAACCTAAGGAAAAGCTTCTCCACCTCCTGATGCTGCCTGGCTTGCTGTGTTCCTCCAGCTTCCTGCCTGTCCATCCTGATGCTGCCTGGCTCGCTGTGTTCCTCCAGCTTCCTGCCTGTCTACTTTGGATTCCAGCATCCACAGCTTTTTTTGTCTCCACCAAAATCCTAGGCAGTGAATCCCAGACCCTAATTACTCGCTGTGTGAAAAGGTTTCTGCTCACATATCCCTTGTTTCTTTGGCATGTTACTTTAAATCTATGCCTTCTTACTCTTTTCACGAGCAGGAATAACTTGTCCCTCTCTATTCAGAGTCATAGAGATGTACAGCATGGAAACAGACCCTTCGGTCCAACCCGTCCATGCTGACCAGATATCCCAACCTAATCTAGTCCCACCTGCCAACACCCAGCCCATATCCCTCCAAACCCTTCCTTTTCATCCACCCATCCAGATGCCTTTTCAACATTGCAATTGTACCAGCCTCCACCACTTCCTCTGACAGCTCATTCCATACACATATCTCTGTGTGAAAATGTTGCCCCATAGGTCTCTTTTATATCTTTCCTCTCTCACCCTAAACCTATGGCCTCTAGTTTTGGACTCCCCCACCCCAGTGAAGAGACGTTGTGTTTATCCTATCCATGCCCCTCATGATTTTATAAACCTCTATAACGTCACTCCTCAGTCTCTGACGCTCCAGGGAAAACAGCCCCAGCCTGTTCAGCCTCTCCCTATAGCTGAAATCCTCCAATCCTGGCAACATCCTTGCAAATCTTTTCTGAACCCTTTCAAGTTTCACAATATCCTTCCGATTCTACCTGCGCCTCCACTTTCAAGGAGCTATGAATCTGCACTCCAAGGTCTCTTTGCTCAGCAACACTCCCTAGGACCTTACCATTAAGTGTATAAATCCTGATAAGATTTACTTTTCCAAAATGCGGCACCTCCCATTCTTCTCAGCTTTGTCCCTTCCAGAGAGAACAGTCCTAATCTATCTTCAGAGCTGAATGTCTTAGTCTTGGAACCCATGCCCGTAACTCATTTCTGCACTCTCTCCAATGTCTTCACAACGTTCCTATAATGCAACGCCAACCTCCTGGTGTCAGGTATCAGTCTGGCAATCTTGAGGCTACTCTGCTTAGCTAGGCCAACCCTTACTGCTGCATCTCTGTTTCTGCCTTGGTTAAATGGCTCTCCAGTCTTCAACTTAACTCTGATATTGACTTGGCATTGAATGAGTTCTGATTCCAGCTCTTTAATGCTGTCCTTCCATTCTCTCCCTTTTCATAATCTCAATAACATGTGACTATTGATGTTAGCTACATCATCCTTGTTAGTAGACAGGCAGGCGGCAGGAAGAATATAGCAAGCCAGGTGGCATCAGGAAGTGGAGAAGTCAACGTAACCCTTCTTCAGGGCTGGGGGGGGGTGGATGTAGAGGGTGCTGCAGATAAAGGGGGTGGCGGAGGCGGGTTGGTGAAGTGGGGATAGGTGAAGACAGGTCAAGGGTATTGTCCTGATAGACATGTCCAGTTACAGTGTAATTTCTGTGTTATTGTAATAATCTTCTACAGTTGAGGTTTTAAACTATTCTACACCTGCGAGTTTGAAAATGCTGCTGCAATGTGTTCTTCGGAGAATGAATGTTTATAAGTGGACACATTTAATGCAAAAACTCTGCAAGAGCAACACAATTACCAACAGCAATTCTGATGGCTTTCTGAAACAAACATTTGCACTTCCCTCCCTGATGGGAGTTCATACACCAGATCAGCTGAAAGGCATCAAGAACAGTGCTCACCACATCTCCAGAGTTGGGCAACCGATGTTGGCATTGCCAATGTTACTTACATCCTAAAAAACTTCTTAAAAAGCTATAGTTGTTCGTGTGCTTTATTCACCTACCATCCCACCAGCATCCATATCCAGAGCATCATAAGCCACCATTTCTGTCACCACCAGGCATATATTCCCCTCCCCTCCCTTGTCAGCCTTCCTGAGGGACTGTTCCCTCTCGGAGACCCTGATCCACTCCTCCTTCACTCCCAGCAACACCTTCCTTCCCCCACCCCCAACAGTCCATGGCATCTTCCACTGCAATTGCAGAAGGTGTAACACCAGCCCCTTTACCTCCTCCCTCCTCAGTATCCAACCGCCGAAACACAGCTTCCAGGTAGACCTGCACTTCCCACAATCTAGTCTACTACATTCGCTCCTCACAATGTGGTCTCCTCTACAACAAAGCTTAAACTGGATGGCCGCTTCATAGAACACCTACATTCTGGCCGCAAAACTGACCGTGAGCTTCCAGTTGCCTGCCCCTTCAACACCCCACCCTGTTCCCTGGCCAACATCTCTGCCTCAGGCTTGCTGCGGTGCTCCAGTGAAGCTCAGCACAAGCTGGAAGAACAGCACCCCATTTTCCATTTTGGGGACCTGCAGCTCTCCAGACTCAATATCGAGTTCAACAATTCTAAGGCTTGAGGGAGCATCACACATATATACCCCAGTCCCCACACTCCAGGACTCACTATCGCATGGTCTGCTGTTATACACAACCCATTGTTAACCACTAATTGTCCATTAATAGCCTGATTGTTACTCACTCCTTTGTGTGTCCATATGTCCTTCTTACTCTTTGAGCTCTATTCCCACCTATCTTTTACTCCTTACCCCTTCTCCCCACCCTTCTGCATCAAAAAAAATTTCCAAGCTGCCACCAGTTCTGAGGAAGTCACTGAACCTGAACATTAACTCTGATTTCTCTCCACTGATGCTGCCAGACCTGCTGAGACTTTTCAGCAATTTCTGTTTTTGTTTCTGATTTCCAGCATCCGCAGTTCTTTCGGTTTCCATTTGAAGCTTCCAGTTTTTCGCCAAACCAAATCGATTTTTTTGCCTGCATCAGCACAAATTCTGGGCAATCTGTTATTTGGAGGGGGTTCAGTCTAACCAGTGTGTGCTTGGAAATTATAATAAAGTTTGGAAATCCCAAACTGATCATTTTCCCCGAGAAGTTTGAAGTTTCAGGAGCTTGCTGAAGTTTGGGGTTTGGCCACAAGATGGCGTATTGGTCACATAAATGATGAAGAGATGGGGAACAAGCTTTTGTGGATGGCACGGTGGCACAGTGGTTAGCACTGCTGCCTCACAGCGCCAGAGACCCAGGTTCAATTCCTGACTCAGGTGACTACTGTGTGGAGTTTGCACATTCTCCCCGTGTCTGCGTGGGTTTCCTCTGGGTGCTCTGGTTTCCTCCCACAGTCCAAAGATGTGCAGGTCAGGTGAATTGGCCATGCTAAATTGCCCATAGTGTTGAGTAAATGTAGAGGAATGGGTGGGTTACGCTTCGGTGGGTCAGTGTGGACTTGTTGGGCCAAAGGTCCTGTTTCCACACTGTAAGTAATCTAATCTAAATGGGCAGAGAGTCATAGAATGTACAGCACGGAAGCAGATCTTTCTGTCCAACTTGTCAATGCTGACCAGATATCCTAACAGAATCTAGTCCCATTTGCCAGCACTTGGTGCATATCCCTCTATAGCCTTCTTATTCATATACCCATCCAAATGCCTTTTAAATGTTGCAATCATACCAGCCTCCACCACTTCGTCTGGTAAGTCATTCCATACAGGCACCACCCTCTGTGTGGAAACATTGCCCCTTAGGTCTCTTTTATATCTTTCCCCTCTCACCCTAAACCTATAACCCTTTCAAGTTTCACAACATCTTTCCGATAGGAAGGAGACCAGAATTGCACGCAATATTCCAACAGTGCCTAACCAATGTCCTGTACAGCCACAACATGACCTCCCAACTCTTGTACTAAGTACTCTGGCCCATAACGGAAAGCATACCAAACACCTTCTTCACTATCCTATCTACCTACGACTCCACTTTCAAGGAACTATGAACCTGCACTCCAAAGTCTCATAATTCAGCAACACTCCCCAGGACTTTACCATTAAGTGTATAAGTCCTGCTCTGATTTGCTTTTCCAAAGGGCAGCACCTCGCATTTATCTAAATTAAACTCCATCTGCCACTTCTCAGCCCATTGGTCCATCCAATCAAGATTCTGTTGTAGTCTGAGGTAACCTTCTTCGCTGTCCACTACACCTCCAATTTTGGTGTCATCTGCAAACTTACTAACTGTACCTCTTATGTTCACATCCAAATCATTTATATAAATGATGAAAAGCAGTGGACCCAGCACTGATACTTTTGCTCAGGGAATGATTTAAAAGGGACCTAAGGGGCAACGTTTTCACACAGAGGGAGGCAAACATATGGAAGGAGCCGCCAGAGGAGGTTGGTTGAATTCCAACATTTAAAAGGCGTCTGGATGAGTATATGAATAGGAAGGGTTTAGAGGGACATGGACCAAATGCTGGTAAATGGGACTAGATTGGTTTAGGATATCTGGTCGGCATGAACCAGGGTCTGTTTCTGTGCTGTACATCTCTACGACTCTATCTCAAGACTGAACCATGAAAGAATAGAATGTTTTAGTATTGAGCATCTGGAGATCTGGAGCATTTTACCACAGACGGAGGGATTTGGAAGTGCAATCCCATCCATCATGTGGGAAGCCAGGGATCCAATTTGTGCACAGCAAGTTCCCATTAAAAAGCAACAGATTGACTGAGGTATTTGGAGGATCTTGTGGCGCGGTGGGAAGTGTCCCTGCCTCTGAGATGGGGGGTTCAAGCCTCACCCACTCTCCCCCAATCCCCCCGCTCCTATTGGCATCCGTTATGTAGCCAAACAAGTTGAGAATCAATCTGCAAATTCCTGTCAATGCACCCATAGCAAGCGGTAAGGACAAAGAGTTAGCTATATCTGATGACAGACTGGTGCCCCTCAAACTATAACCTCTGGTGACAAGCTAGAGTCAGCTGTTCACGAAAAATAAAACGAGCAACTGAAACAGATGTAGGCATCCCCTTCCCCTGCTAAATGTGTCTCTCAGTCTAAGATTAAAAGAAAAAGGTCTCTACTCTGCTCCCTGGAGTTGAGAAGAATGTGAGATAATCTTATTGAAACATACCGGACTTTTAAGGGGCTTGACAGGGTAAATGTTGAGAGGGTGTTACCCCTCATGGGCGAGTCTAGGACCAGAGGGCACAGTCTCAGAGTAAAGGAGCAGCAATTTAAGACTAAGATGAGAAGGAATTTCCTTCTCCCAGAGGGTTGTGAACCTTTGGAACTCCACAGTTTCCACAGAGCGTTGTGAAGGCAGAGCTTGTAAATATTTAAGGCTGAGATTGTTTGAACCTTGATCAGTCAGGGAAAGGGTAGGATAGTCTGATAAGCCATGGTCCTATTGAATGGCAGGAGGCTGGAAGGACACAGCGAGACAGGCAGCATCGGGAGGTGTAACAGTTAATGTTTCAGGTGTAGCCCTTCTTCAGGACTCCTGTAAGAAGGGTTTCACCTGAAATGTCGACGTTTCCACCTCCTGATGCTGCCTGGCTCGCTGTGTCCTTCCAGCCTCCTGTCTGTCTACCTTGGATTCAAGCATCTGCAGTTTTTATGTCTATGATCCTATTGAATAGCATGGCCAGGCTCAAGGGGCAAACGGCCACTCCTGTTCATATTTGTTATGGCCTTATGACTGACGGTTATTGACTGGGGATACACCCATGTTCTCATACAAACCGCGATGTGTAATCTTTCCCATCCACCGATGAGTTCATATGATTGAACACCTACCAACAAGAATTGCTGTAAATGATTCTCAGCTTCCCAACACAGCTGAAGATTAGCCGTGATCCAAATAAAAGACCGTGTGAAACAACATCTTGGGTTTCTATTTTGCCTCTCCTTTAACAACCCGCTGACAGAAGGAAATTCCTCCTCATCTTAGTGTTAAATTGCTACCTCTTTAATCTGAGACTGTGCCCTCTGCTCCCAGACTCTCCCATGAGAGGTAACAGCCTCTCAACATTTACCCTGTCAAGCCCCTTAAGAATCTGATATGTTTCAATAAGATTATCTCACATTCTTCTCAACTCCAGAATGTTCAGAACTGGAAGGATGGAATGGAAACAATTCAAATGTGGTGAGAAATGAGTGTAAACTTGGTCATTTGTTGCTGGTGGAATATCTCTTCTCGGGTTTTCTTTCAAGTTACAATTTAGGTGAACAGTTGGACTCTGGTGTCAAATTTTAAAACAGCAAATTACTGAACAAGCCCAGTTTATCAAAAACTGTTCTGTGGTGGCAGTTACCTGTCAATCGTTTGTAAGTGGTGGGCTTGATAAGTATTAGGCCTCTATAAAATTGGAGAAATGTTGTGAAGGCGCAGAGTGAGAGCAGAGATTGAAGCTTATGAAGACAGAGTACAATGAGGAATGACTGCTGATTTGGGAATTTGGTACAGATGGAAATTCAGGTTGGTCATGGTGGTTTGTACTTTTTCTATCATACAGCAGCTACAGAGCATTCAAAGGCATTAATTCAGTGGGTGACTGTTTTGCATTTTTTTGCCAAAGAGTGTGTTTATGGGATGCTGCCAGTATTGCTGAACAAAGAGACCTTGGAGTGCAGGTTCATAGCTCCTTGAAAGTGGAGTCGCAAAGGCATTAATTCAGTGGGTGACTGTTTTGCATTTTTTTGCCAAAGAGTGTGTTTATGGGATGCTGCCTGTATTGGATCCGTTGATGATCAAATAATATTTTATCTTGTTAAGTATTTCAATAAAGTAAAAGTTATTCCAATTCTTCTTTTTACTGCATTTTAACTGAGTTGTAAGAATAAAGTGTGTTTTTGTTAAAGCTTTGTGGATGATTGACTTGTATCCGTAACACAACACCTTACACTTGCCTTTAAAAAATAGAAGTAAAATTTAGGGTCTTGGGTATCTCCATTATATACTTTGAGGGTTCTGGTTTGATTCATAACAGGAGTATAGCAGTAAATAAACAGAAGAAAAGCTTTAATGAAATCATTCAAAGCATTCCTCAGAAATGCATTTGATTATGTTTTGTTTTTCATGGAGAGATGTATTTCCCGTCATTTACTAAGAAGGTTGAGGATAGCCTTCAGCTAAACGAATAGCTGGAGAGATTGTAATGAGGTCAGCCAGATGGACCTCATAGAATGGGAGTTGCCTGATTGGGGCTGTTAACCTGGTCCGATAAGGGAGCCCTGGCTGACAGATAGAACAGAAGGGTCAGCTATCCTGTTCACTCTGAGGGCTGGCTCTGAGGAAATGGGACCAGTGTCAAGTACGTTGCAGGTGTGAATAAAGAGTGACGTGGTGATGGGATACCGGTTTCTATGAAAAGGATTCTGGGTAATCCAATATGGTGGACGGGAAAAATTTCTGGCTGTAAGAGCTGCTCCTTTTTTTTGAGGTATTTTAGGTGTTGGAGGCGATTTCCTCGAATTCCAGGAGCAGTAATTACTGTTTTATATGCTGTTGCATTGTTTTGGAACTTTGGAAAAAAAAAAGTCAAAACAACAGCAGTTTCAAAAGGGAGAAGAGCA